>NC_091292.1:37321163-37526163 GCF_038502225.1 Cherax quadricarinatus
CCAGTTCAACTGTGTTAAGCCTTCCCTGAAGATTCCTCACATCAAAATACTTGTAAGTTATTATGGAGACGTCGTTCACACAACGTAGCCATGTGATGCTGGTAGTGAGGATGTTGTCGAAGCATTCAGCTTCCATGTCTTCTATATACAGGTTGGCTAAGACGGCGATGATAGGGGACCCTATTCGCATCCCATGGATTTGTTTGTAGATCCTGTTATTGAAAGAAAAACAGTTGAAGTTACTGCAGAGTTCAATCTGGTCAACAAAATCTCCGGGAGGCAGAGGAAGATTACAGTCCTACAAGAGTGTCTTGCAGAGGTGATCCCTAAATTAGGGGGCATCGACACATGCAGCTCTTGGTGTAAAATAAAAAAACGAAAAAACACGAAAATTGAGTTAATCATAAAGAAAAATAGCTGAACTCTCTGGCAACACTCTAGTATAAGTATCATTGTTATACGATGTTCCTACCAGCGACGTCGTAAGGGAGACCCTCCCCCCACCCCCGTCCCGGGTGACACCATCACAGGGGGCGACACCATAAAGCCTCTAAAGGTGACACTAGTACCCAAAACAGTGATGGAGCAACAAAAGAGAAAAATCCTTCATTTCTATATAGCCTCTTAGAATACAAATAGGCCTATATAGGGAAAATCATTGATTTTGATGATGTGATAGACGATTATGCAGGATTGAAGGCAAGGAAGTGTAAGATCAGATTCACTGAGATGTTACCTGTACTCAAGGTCAAATCGGAACTTGTGTTTCTCTGATATTTCAATTTTTTTTTTTTTTTTTTTTTTTGCATTGTTGAAGATGAATAAACGTAGGATCTGTTGGCTGTACTCAAAGTGGTATTTGAGTTTATGTTTCCGCAAGATTACTACGATTATTTATTTTTTTCATTAATAAAGTTGAGAAGTATTCTCCTGTTCAGTTTATGATCCTTAAACGTTCTCATTGATCAACATTAGTCACTGGTCATGCAGTACTGGCGTTTCTGGAGTTTACTCCCCCCACCCCCTTGCCCATGGATTTCATGGGGATGACCCAAAGATGCCACACCGGGTGACACATACCCTAGCAATGCCCATGGTTCCTACAAGGAATTATAGTCATTTATAACATGTATGGTAACGCTGCCTGGCATAGCATACGTGCTCACATGCCATGAATTTTCCGATTTTTTTGTTCATTTTTTTAGGTATTTCTTATATTTTATATTCTAATATAATAATTCAAGATTTGGCATCATTACAGAGTGGGAGGAGCTAATGTGAAGTTGGAGAACCAATCAGGAACCTCTTGGGAAGACGTACTGACACTAGTATAAATTACATTGTCTCGAGCAAGAGAGAGAGCAGCCAACAAAATGTTCTATTCTTACGCTAATATTAAAACTAAGGCTTATTTACTTATCACAATTGATCTGTTATGACATAAGACGAAATATCAATAGCATAAAAATATAAAATCATTCCAGAATAAATACTATCTGGCATACTATATAGGCCTGGGTCATGACCCAGGGAGAAGCAACAACGGCTGCTCCTATATTTTGGCATCCCCTGGGCCGATCAAAACTGCAGTGATGGCCTAATTGCAAGATTTGTTGCAACATCATTTAAGGAATTTATAGTGACAAGAAAACTGAAGGTGATGATATCGAAATGGACCAAATATGATCAAAGGAGGAAACCGGCATTCAAATACTTGACCCACTACAAGACATACAACCAACAAGCGATGTTTTACACTACACTGAAGTAACTGACTCCATATCACCTGCACCAGTGTTCAGTCGGAAGTCAACATAGGGGAAAACCTAATCAACAAAGCTCCAAGGAAACTGACAGGTCTGTAGTGTAGGGTAGTAACAGGTTTTTCCTTTAGTACCAAGTGAGGGAAGGAAGTGAACATTTAAACATGGCTGACTGGCATACAAACACCAGACGTACAACTAGTGAAGCGACGTTCTCAACTATACTTGCAGTAGCTGACCATATCAACTGCACCAGTGTTAATGGGAGGGAAACACAGGAGAAACCGCCAAATCTACAAAACAAACAACAAGGAAACTGTCAGGCTACAGCGGCGGTTTTTTTCCTCAGTGACAAGTGCGGAAAGGAAGTGGATTAGTTAAACAGCCAAGGATGTTTTTTCAATAGCTGACCTTCATATTAACTGACCAGTGTACACTGAGAGGGAGAAAACGCCAAATCTAACTACAAAACTCCAAGGAAACTGTCAGGTTGTACAGGCCGTTTTTTCCCTAGTACGTTAAAAAAATGTCTGAAATATCAACTCTAGGTCAGGACTAGACAACAACACGACATAGTCCTGCTAAACAGGATTGATGAGGCATTCAATGGATAACGCCACTGATTAAAACTTTTTTTATCCTGTCAGGATGGAAATGAGTTAAGAGTGTAATAGGTGAATCTGGACTGTGAAGTGAGGAGTGAAGGGGGTTTGTGAAGGGGATATGTGAGGAGTGAAGGGGGTTTGCGAAGGGGATATGTGAGGAGTGAAGGGGGTTTGCGAAGGGGATATGTGAGGAGTGAAGGGGGTTTGTGAAATAAGGGGATACACAAATAACCCGCACATAAAAGAGAGAAGCTTACGACGACGTTTCGGTCCGACTTGGACCATTGACAAAGTCACACTAACAGAGGTAAGCAAGCAAGCAAACAAGTTCAGGTAAGATCCCAATGGGATGAGCGGGGAAGACGGGACAGATGAAGAATAGCTCTGGAGAGGAGTGTTCTTAGTAAGAGAAATAGAGCCAGGGCTTAACCCAGCAGCTAAGGCGATCGTGGGGCAGACTTGAGAACAGGAATAGCAGGGACTGTTGCATTGGACTTGTGGTAGTTGAAGTCTTGAATCTTGAGTAGCTGGCAGCAGGCTATGTCACATCAGAGGGTAGAACACATATGGGAGTTATAGGAGTAACTGAGGAGGCAGGTTAGCAATGGAGCCATTTTCGAACTTTTTGAAGCTGCTTCTAGATAGGTGGTATAATTTAGCCTTGTTACTGAAGGTGAAACGTAGAGGCTTGATGAACTCAAGAACTTGGGTGAGTGTGAAGTGAAGCGGTGATTCACATGCATACTTGACTGTTCCAGCACCGAGGCTTTTGTAGAGTTCAGTACAGGTCATGGTGTCAGTATTTGAAGGAGAAGTGTAAAAGGTAAGGTTTTCCCATGAGGGTTTACTGGAGTCGTCGTTATCTTCCTCTTCTGGAGTGGATTCATTGGGAGAATCTACAATGGTGGTAGCCGGTGACTGAGGGTCGACAGGAGCAGCTGTAAGGTGTAATGGTTGTGTAACAGCAGGCTGGGAGAGGTGGGAGACGGTGGTTGAGGCAACATGATCAGCGTTGTCAGCGGTGGAAGTGGTTATAGAAGTTGCAGGAGCAGTTGCTTGGGCAGGAGACAGGTCTGCAGGTGCAGTAAAGTTCAGGGAGTTGGGAAGGATCTTGAGGATGTCTGCTGAAGGTGTGGAGTCCGGAAAATTGAAGGCAGGCATGTTGTTCAGACGGAATAGTTCGTTAATAGTGGTGTTGAAAGTGCCGGGGTTTGCTGCGTTTGCAAGGTGTGCATACACCATGCAGTACAGCACCTTTGAGGAATCTCCGTCTGGGAGTGGAGAGAGGGAGTTGCTGGGCGATGGTGCCTGTAGATTAGCGTGTAGAGTCTTGGTGGTGTCGGTTTGTGGTTTGGTTATTGCAGCGTGTGTCGGTGAATTGGAGGTGTTCTTCAGAACTTTAGTTTTCTTCAGTATGATTTCTTTCCTGATTGGGCACTTAGCTGCAAGGGTATGATGATTACCCTTGCAGTTAAGACAAGTTGGTGCTGTAGTAATGGTGCAGGATCTGAAATCGTGTCCATCATTCCCACATTTTGAACAAAACTTCTTATCCTTGATGGGGCAGTCCTTGATGTTGTGTTTATAGGAGTAGCAGGTCCAGCAGTGGGAGATGTATGTGAAACGTTCTTGTTCTATATGACTAGCGTGGATGTGGTAATATGAGATGGCCAGACCGTCAGAGAGAGCTTGGGCAGCCATGGAGATGTCTGAGAATGTAATCTTTAGCATAGATGAGACGTTAGGGATCTTGTAGATGCTGTCTACCGAGGCCCAGGTGTTTTGTTCCTCAATAGATGTCTTCAGTGCTTCAGTAGAGAGAGAGGTGACCATATTGTCAAGTCTTTTCACAAAGACCGAACGTTTCGACTTCAAGAATGGAGACGGGGATAGAGTGAATTGTTGTGTTTGTAGGGTCCTGATTGAAGAGTCGTCCATTAGTTTTGATGCTTCCGTGTCGTCTGTGCAGACGACAATGAAGGAGTCCTTCAGAGAGTGGATTGCCGTAAATTTGACCTGCAGGCGGGTCTTAACGACAGTAGCTAAAGCTAACTTCGAGGAGTCATTTATTGCACCATTCACAGGCTTGATTTTCACACGATTCGACAGCATTGTGAAAAGGATGTGATGTTTGTAGAATATAAATTCTACAATCCGGCGGGGTCGAAGAGAGTCTTCTTGACTGTACTGACGATGTGTTCAGTCCATCAATCTTGAACAGAATACTAACAGAGGTGGAGCAGGACGGCTATATATAGGCAGGAAGAGGTGGAGGTAGTAGTAGTAGTAGTAGTAGTAGTAGTAGTAAAAGAATTGTATATAATACCGACAGGATGAAATGACACATGCACAACACCCGGGCATCCCCACCGTAGACGTTTCGCCATCCAGCCAGCCACTGGATGGCGAAACGTCCACAACAAAGACAACCAGACGCTGCACATGTGTCTTAATTTCATCAGTAGTTGTAGTAGAAGAAGAAGAGGTAGTAGTAGTGGTAGTGGTAGAAGTGGGAAATAAGGAAGACGAGCCAGTCAAATACAAAGGAAGGGGAGCACTGCAAGAGAGCTAGATACCCACAGAGGGAGAGCAAGCGCACCGAGGTGCGTGAAAGGGGAAGTGGTGAAATAAAATAAATGAAGAAGGAACAGAAACACGAGACAGGAGAGAGAAAGACCACCCAGAGGAGAAAAGGAGAGAGGAAAGGGGAAGAGGAAGAAGAAAAAGAAGAAGAAGAAGAAGAAGAAGAAGAAGAAGAAGAAGAAGAAGAAGAAGAAGAAGAAGAAATGAGGATTCAGGTTAAGTCACGGGTGTTCTGAAGTTTGGAGCATTTTACAATGTAGTGGGAGAGGAAGGCATCTACAGAGACGAAGCCAGGGCTAAGGTTCATACAAGGAAAGTTGTGTATAAGAGAGGATTCAACTAAACGACTGGTCTTCTGCTAAAACTGTCTTCCCTACTTCCAACTCGAACAGTCGCCGTTTAGTTGAATCCTCTCTTATACACAACTTTCCTTGTATGAACCTTAGCCCTGGCTTCGTCTCTGTAGATGCCTTCCTCTCCCACTACATTGTAAAATGCTCCAAACTTCAGAACACCCGTGACTTAACCTGAATCCTCATTTCTTCTTCTTCTTCTTCTTCTTCTTCTTCTTCTTCTTCTTCTTTTTCTTCTTCCTCTTCCCCTTTCCTCTCTCCTTTTCTCCTCTGGGTGGTCTTTCTCTCTCCTGTCTCGTGTTTCTGTTCCTTCTTCATTTATTTTATTTCACCACTTCCCCTTTCACGCACCTCGGTGCGCTTGCTCTCCCTCTGTGGGTTTCTAGCTCTCTTGCAGTGCTCCCCTTCCTTTGTATTTGACTGGCTCGTCTTCCTTATTTCCCACTTCTACCACTACCACTACTACTACCTCTTCTTCTTCTACTACAACTACTGATGAAATTAAGACACATGTGCAGCGTCTGGTTGTCTTTGTTGTGGACGTTTCGCCATCCAGTGGCTGGCTGGATGGCGAAACGTCTACGGTGGGGATGCCCGGGTGTTGTGCATGTGTCATTTCATCCTGTCGGTATTATATACAATTCTTTTACTACTACTACTACTACTACTACTACTACTACTACCTCCACCTCTTCCTGCCTATATATAGCCGTCCTGCTCCACCTCTGTTAGTGTGACTTTGTCAATGGTCCAAGTCGGACCGAAACGTCGTCGTAAGCTTCTCTCTTTTATGTGCGGGTTATTTGTGTATCGTTCCAGTCACGGTATTGTACCTTTTTGTTATTTATAAATAAGGGGATATGTGAGGAGTGAAGGGGGTTTGCGAAGGGGATATGTGAGGAGTGAAGGGGGTTTGTGAAATAAGGGGATATGTGAGGAGTGAAGGGTGTTGAAGGAAATGCTACAAAATAAGTCAAAGATTAAATAGTGGACTGGAGGGGACTTATTTTGAAAGACAGCTTTTGCCTACACAGCTTTCCTTGTAAGGGATGTCTTGAGAAGCTGTTGTATGCAATCCCTCATGGGCTAAAATTAAAATATTATGTGTGAGTTTAATTACCCCTAGTGGGCGTTATGTCAGTATTTTTCATAACTGAATACTGAATATATGTACTGGTGTGGGCTTGATGATCCTCGTTTCACCGGGTATTGGTATGAACATTAAAATGGTATAAAATACCGACAGGTTGTTAGGTAAGACACATATGCAACAGTTAGGTATCTTTATTATGAAACGTTTCGCCTACACAGTAGGCTTCTTCAGTCAAGTACAGAAAAGTTGATAGAAGCAGAAGATACTTGAAGACGATGTAATCAGTCCATCACCCTTAAAGTTTTGAGGTGGTCAGTCCCTCAGTCTGGAGAAGAGCATTGTTCCATAGTATGAAACATATTGTTTCATACTATGGAACAATGCTCTTCTCCAGACTGAGGGACTGACCACCTCAAAACTTTAAGGGTGATGGACTGATTACATCGTCTTCAGGTATCTTCTGCTTCTATCAACTTTTCTGTACTTGACTGAAGAAGCCTACTGTGTAGGCGAAACGTTTCATAATAAAGATACCTAACTGTTGCATATGGGTATTGGTATGTTAAATAAACATAATAAACATAAATAGAAATCCGCTGCGCAGCTGGCCTACCCCTATTATGTATATTAGACACACCTGGGTATTTGTAACTGACCCGTAGTTGCACCCAGTTATCCGTTGTCTTGATTGAAGAATAGTGTCTTTGAGAATGTCCAAGTTTTCCACAGTCTAGGAATATGCACACTGGTACACTATATTTCACAAGGTTTGTCTTTCGTGGTAAGGTCATTAAAGATACTGAACACACTTCTTGGTAATAGGTTTATAGTTGTTATGGAGATTGTCTGAGGTACAGCAATGCACAATTCATTAATTACACTACTTGCATAAGAACATAAGAACATAAGAACGAAGGAACACTGCAGAAGGCCTGCAACACTGGTCTCTTGCAAGGAGCCGTATGACTGTGACATATGCTCGTAGTGCATCTGGAATCAATTAAAATGTTGATGCAGAGATGCAGAAACAAGACCTCATCAACCCTCTGGAGGACTGAGTCCCTCAGAGGGCTGAAAGGGCTCAAAGGGGCTGAAGAGGGCTGATATCTCCCTCCAGGAGAAAATTTTTCTACAAAGGGGATTTGTGAAGTAAGGGGAAACGTGAGGAGTGAAGGAGTTTGTGAAGTAAGGGGATAAATGAGGGGTAAAGGGGGTTTGGAAGTAAGGGGATACATGAGGGGTGAAGGGGGTTTGTGAAATAAGGGGATATGTTAAGGGTGAAGGGAGTTTGTGAATTAAGGAGATATGTGCGGAGTGAAGGGGTTTGTGAAGTAAGGGGATACATGAGGGGTGAAGGGGGTTTGGAAGTAAGAGGATACATGAGGGGTGAAGGGGGGTTGTAAAGTAAGGGGATACATGAGGGTGAAGGGAGTTTGTAAAGTAAAGGGAATAAGTGAAGGGGTTTGTTGAGTAAGATAACAGGAGATTTACTAGTAGCTACTAGGCCATTGCTAGGTGACTGATAGCGATCAGTGGTTTCTTTAAAGAGAAAAAATTTGTTGTGAAGTGATAAAGGATGAAGAGTGAACACGGGTGGCATGTAGAAGGTTACAAGCTGCCAAAATTATGACTTGACTTAAGAAATCGTAGTGGCTAAAGCGACGGGCTGGAGTTTTGAGACTCTATGACCGCGGGTTCAATCCCGGCCAGGGGTATGGTTTTTTTGCCAAAATTATGTTTATCCTTATCTGCAGTTCTCTGAAGAAAGAAATCAGTCATGGGGGCTGGAAAAATCAAATGGGGTTATAGCACCCTGGACAGTGAAAGCCCAACAATTGCCATCCTACCAGAAATTTAAATATCACTATCACTGCAAGGTATGGCAACACCGCATATCCAAACAAAAACAGTGGTGGCGCACAGCTCTTATAGTGGCGCTATTAAGTAGTGATATCCATACTAATGCAGGACCTCAAACTATGGTACAGGTGCAAAACAGAGATAAGTGACTGTGATAATGACGGTCCAGTAGCTTGGAATAATAACCTTAACTCTATATGTATTGCGCACATAGGTCAATGTGAGATAATAAAACCATTCTTATTATGAACATTAAAATGGTATAAAATACCGACAGGTTGTTAGGTAAGACACATATGCAACAGTTAGGTATCTTTATTATGAAACGTTTCGCCTACACAGTAGGCTTCTTCAGTCAAGTACAGAAAAGTTGATAGAAGCAGAAGATACTTGAAGACGATGTAATCAGTCCATCACCCTTAAAGTTTTGAGGTGGTCAGTCCCTCAGTCTGGAGAAGAGCATTGTTCCATAGTATGAAACAATATGGAGATGAAGTGACAGAATGGAGCTTTTTATAGCGCCAAGAGGTGAGACGTAGGCCACTAGGAGAGGTAAGAACTCAGATGTTGAAAGGTCAGGTCCCCCTCAAATCCAGCCTCTCTCACTAGTGGAAGTTGTCGAAGTTGATTGCAGGTCTGTACCAAGATACCCTTGTGTTGCAGTGTCTGACAGATTGAACATTAAAATGGTATAAAATACCGACAGGTTGTTAGGTAAGACACATATGCAACAGTTAGGTATCTTCAGTCAAGTACAGAAAAGTTGATAGAAGCAGAAGATACTTGAAGACGATGTAATCAGTCCATCACCCTTAAAGTTTTGAGGTGGTCAGTCCCTCAGTCTGGAGAAGAGCATTGTTCCATAGTATGAAACAATATGGAGATGAAGTGACAGAATGGAGCTTTTTATAGCGCCAAGAGGTGAGACGTAGGCCACTAGGAGAGGTAAGAACTCAGATGTTGAAAGGTCAGGTCCCCCTCAAATCCAGCCTCTCTCACTAGTGGAAGTTGTCGAAGTTGATTGCAGGTCTGTACCAAGATACCCTTGTGTTGCAGTGTCTGACAGATTGAACATTAAAATGGTATAAAATACCGACAGGTTGTTAGGTAAGACACATATGCAACAGTTAGGTATCTTCAGTCAAGTACAGAAAAGTTGATAGAAGCAGAAGATACTTGAAGACGATGTAATCAGTCCATCACCCTTAAAGTTTTGAGGTGGTCAGTCCCTCAGTCTGGAGAAGAGCATTGTTCCATAGTATGAAACAATATGGAGATGAAGTGACAGAATGGAGCTTTTTATAGCGCCAAGAGGTGAGACGTAGGCCACTAGGAGAGGTAAGAACTCAGATGTTGAAAGGTCAGGTCCCCCTCAAATCCAGCCTCTCTCACTAGTGGAAGTTGTCGAAGTTGATTGCAGGTCTGTACCAAGATACCCTTGTGTTGCAGTGTCTGACAGATTGAACATTAAAATGGTATAAAATACCGACAGGTTGTTAGGTAAGACACATATGCAACAGTTAGGTATCTTTATTATGAAACGTTTCGCCTACACAGTAGGCTTCTTCAGTCAAGTACAGAAAAGTTGATAGAAGCAGAAGATACTTGAAGACGATGTAATCAGTCCATCACCCTTAAAGTTTTGAGGTGGTCAGTCCCTCAGTCTGGAGAAGAGCATTGTTCCATAGTATGAAACAATATGGAGATGAAGTGACAGAATGGAGCTTTTTATAGCGCCAAGAGGTGAGACGTAGGCCACTAGGAGAGGTAAGAACTCAGATGTTGAAAGGTCAGGTCCCCCTCAAATCCAGCCTCTCTCACTAGTGGAAGTTGTCGAAGTTGATTGCAGGTCTGTACCAAGATACCCTTGTGTTGCAGTGTCTGACAGATTGAACATTAAAATGGTATAAAATACCGACAGGTTGTTAGGTAAGACACATATGCAACAGTTAGGTATCTTTATTATGAAACGTTTCGCCTACACAGTAGGCTTCTTCAGTCAAGTACAGAAAAGTTGATAGAAGCAGAAGATACTTGAAGACGATGTAATCAGTCCATCACCCTTAAAGTTTTGAGGTGGTCAGTCCCTCAGTCCCTTCAATCTGTCAGACACTGCAACACAAGGGTATCTTGGTACAGACCTGCAATCAACTTCGACAACTTCCACTAGTGAGAGAGGCTGGATTTGAGGGGGACCTGACCTTTCAACATCTGAGTTCTTACCTCTCCTAGTGGCCTACGTCTCACCTCTTGGCGCTATAAAAAGCTCCATTCTGTCACTTCATCTCCATATTGTTTCATACTATGGAACAATGCTCTTCTCCAGACTGAGGGACTGACCACCTCAAAACTTTAAGGGTGATGGACTGATTACATCGTCTTCAAGTATCTTCTGCTTCTATCAACTTTTCTGTACTTGACTGAAGAAGCCTACTGTGTAGGCGAAACGTTTCATAATAAAGATACCTAACTGTTGCATATGTGTCTTACCTAACATTCTTATTATCTCAGACACCACCAGACATATGTATACACTGTAATAAGGTACACAAGAAGAACAGTAAATTTACCTTATGTAAATTGTGTAAAGGTTAGGTGCATTAAGGATGTATGTTCTATTATGGTAATGGTGCCAGATTTTATTTTATTTGTAACAAATGCACTTTTGTACAGTTACCCTTTAGCAACGATGACACTGATTTACGTATTTCTAATACAAATGTCCCATTGCCATATATTGATGATTATGATTGTTTTATGAAAACAGACCTTCACTTTGTTCATGTCAGTGAAAGATCACTTTTTCCAAAATTGGCAGAGATTAGGATTTTAACTAATAGAACTAGGGCGGCAGTTATATCCATCTTTGAATCCTGGTTGGATAATACGGTGACTGACGACGAGGTCAAAATAGAAGGTTACAATATTTATCACTTATATAGGAATAGAAAAGGTGGTGGGATGTGTGTCTAGATAAGGAATGACTAAGCCTATAATCAAAGACCTGCTTTAAATGACAATAAACTGGAGATTCTATGGTTTGAAATGTTACTTCTCAAGACCAAACCCATCTTAGAAGGAATTAGGTAAAGGACCAGTTCTTAGAGGATTCTTCGAGAGTCTTGTCCAGACTTACCTGGAGCTTACCTGGAGAGGGTTTCAGTGGTCAACGCCCCCTCGGCCCGGTCTGAGACCAGGCCTCATGGTGGATCAGGGTCTGATCAACCAAGCTGTTACTGCTGGCCGCACACAAGCTGACGTACGAACCACAGCCCGGTTGGTCAGGTACTGACTTTAGGTGCCTGTCCAGTGCCTTCTTAAAGACTTGATAACAATTGCGAGACAGTAATACTGGGAGACTTCAGTATCTCTTTTCAACAGCAAAATAACGGGCTATGTAAAAGGTATAAGCAAATTCTGGATTTAAATAGTTACATTCAACTAATTAATACACCAACCCGGATCACACAGTTCTCAGCCACCCTAATTGACCACATACTTTGCAACCACTCTGAGAACATTAGTCAGTCAGGCGTCATTACCACAGGCCTTAGTGATCATTTCATCATTTACTGCGCCAGAAAAATCATTAGGAAACGGATAGGCCAACACAGGACAATAAAAATGATAAGTTTAAAATATACTATACCAGTAAAGGGGTAACCCCAAACAGTAAGTGTATCTCATGACTTCGTGCAAAAAAAATTAAGCAGGTTAATCCCAACTACGAGCACCGGCCTTGATAACATCCCGTCTAAGTTCCTAAAAGATGGTGCTTCTGAACTCCCAATCCCCATTGCTCACATAACAAACTTGTCCATCATCACTAATACCGTACCAGAGGGGTTCAAGGAGGCCAGAGTTACTCCTATCTTCTAGAAAAATAGTAGGTCTGATGTCAGCAACTACAGGCCTGTTAGTATACTCAGTGTAATATCCAAAACTCTAGAGAGGGAGGAGTACTGTCAAGGAGTTAAATATCTTAATGACAACAACATCCTTCATAGTTACCAATCAGGCTATGGGAGCTCTTAATCAACCGACACCTCCCTAATTAATCTAATGGATTACATGAGAACTGAAATGTCGATAGAGAACCTCATAGGAATGGGAACCTTAAACTTTTAAAAGGCCTTCGATACTGTCAACCACAATATACTATGTAAGAAACTTAAAGCTATCAACATAGGTTCCATAGACTGGTTTAAGTCCTATCTTAGCAATAGGAAACAATTTGTCAAAATCAACAAAACAAAATGAGAACCCCTGCCGATAGCATGTGGAGTTCCCCAAGGTAGTATTCTGAGTCCCTTATTATTCTGATGTCATGTAAATGACATGCCCATCAGTGTCAAATGCAAACACCAACTGTATGTGGATGACAGTGCTCTGTTAGTGTCAGGTCAAGACCCACAAGATATAGCTAATGTAATAACACTAGATCTGGAGTCCTGCAGCAAATGGTTAGTAGACAACAAACTATCGTTACACCTCAGGAAAACGGGAAAACGGAAGCCATACTCTTTGGCACGAAACAAAAACTGAGAAGGGTAAATAATTTTAATGTCCAGTGTAATGAGGAACCCATCACTTCAGTTTCCTCAGTAAAATATCTGGGAATAACCTTTGACCCATGCATGTCAGGAGAACTAATAGGGAACAGTGTAGTAAAGAAAGCGAATTCCAGACTGAAGTTACTCTACAGACAAGCACAATGTCTGCCTACTGAGGGTTGAAGACACTATGTCTAGTCCTTATACATTGTCATATGAACTACGCTTGCTCTTCATGGTACTCTGCCTTGACAAAAAAAAATGAAAGATAAACTGCAAATCATCCAGAACAAAATGGTAAGATTCTTCCTGGACCTGGGTCCAAGAGAGCATGTAGACCATGAGCTTTATCATGTCTTATCTTAAAGCTATGTATGGATACGGCTTCTAATACATCACTCTCCAAACTATTCCACATAGTGATAACTCTGTGACTCATCTGAGTGTGTGTGTGTACTCACCTAATTGTGGTTCCAGGGGTCCCGCCTTTTCACTGAACGCTACTAGGTCCTCTCTCTCCCTCCTCCCTGAGCTTTATCATACCTCGTCTTCAAGCTATGTATGGTTCCTACCTCCACTACATCACTCTCTAGACTGTTCCACTTCCTGACCACTCTTTGAATGAAGAAATACTTCCTAATATCCCTGTGACTCATCTGAGTCTTCAACTTCCAAGAGTGACCCTTTGTTTATGTGTCCCCTCTCTGAAACATCTTGTCTCTGTCCACCTTGTCTATTTCACGCAGTATTTTGTATATCGTTATCATGTCTCACATAACCCTCCTGTCCCCCAGTGTCGTCAGGCCGATTTCTCTTTACATTTCTTCATAGGACAATCCCCTTATCTCTGGAACTAACCTTATCACAAACATTCGCACTTTTTCTAATTTCTTAACGTGCTTGACCCAGTGCGGGTTCCAAATTGGTGCTGCATACTCCAGCATGGGCCTGACATACACGGTGTATAGTGTCACGAAAGATTCCTTAAGTATCGGAATGCTAATCTCAGGTTTGCCAAGCACCAATATGCTGCAGCAGTTATCTGGTTGATGTGTGCTTCCGGAGATGTGCTCGGTGTTATACTCACCCCAAGATCTTTCTCCTTGAGTGAGGTTTGTGGTCTTTGGCCACCCAGCTTATACTCTGTCTACTATCTTCTTTGCCCTTCTCCGATCTTCATGACTTTGCATTTGGCAGGGTTGAGTTCGAGAAGCCAGTTGCTGGACCATGTGTCCAGCCTGTCCAGGTCCTTTGAAGTACTGCCTGATCCTCATCTGTTTAATTCTTTTCATTAACTTCACATCATCTGCGAACAGGGACACCTCTGAGTCTATCCCTTCCACCATGTCATTCACATATACCAAAAATAGCACTGGTCCTAGGACTGACGCCTGTGGGACACCGCTCATCACAGGTGCCCACTGTGATACCTCATCACATACCATGACTCGTTGTTGCCTCCCTGTTAGGTATTCTCTGATCCATTGCAGTGCCCTTCCTGTTATACGTGCCTGATCCTCTAGTTTCTGCACTAATCTCTTGTGGGGAACTGTGTTGAGGCCTTCTTGCAGTCCAAGAAAATGCAATCAACCCACCTCTCTCTCTTGTGTCTTACTTCTGTAACTTGGTCATAAAACTCCAGAAGGTTTGTGGCACAGGATTTGACTTCCATGAATCAGTGCTTGTTGTCGTTTATAATCTTGTTCCATTTCAGATGCTCCACCACTCTCCTCCTGATAATCTTCTCTATGACTTTGCATACTATACAGTTCAGTGACACTGGTCTGTAGTTTAGTGTCTCTTTTCTGTCTCCTTTTTTAAAAATGGGAAATACATTTGCCATCTTCCATACCTCAGATAGTTGCCAAGTTTCAAGGGGTGTGTTGAAGATTTTGGTTAGTGGCACACACAGAATTTCTGCTCCCTCTCTAAGGACCAATTGGGAGATGTTGTCCAGTCTCATTGCCTTTAAGGTATCAAGGTCACATAGCAGCTTCTTCACCTCCTCCTCAGTTGTGTGTATGTCATCCAGCACTTGTTGGTGTATTCCCTGTTGGTGTCCCCCTCTGTCCTGGCTTCCCAGAGTCCTTCCTGTCTCCACTGTGAATATTTCCTTAAATCTCATGTTGAGCTCCTCGCATACCTCTTGATCGTTTCTTGTGAGTTCCCCACCTTCTTTCCTCAGCCTGATCACCTGGTCTTTGACTGTTGTCTTTCTCCAAATGTGGCTATACAGCAGTTTCAGATCAGACTTGACTTTCGATACTATGTCGTTTTCGTACTGTTGCTGACCTTCCTGCCAGTTCTCTGTCTCACTGAACCTCCCGCAGTAAGTTCCTACTACCTGTATAGTCCTTCTTTTATAGTTTGGCTTTTTCCATTGACTCCTGTTATCCTCTCCACTTGTAATTCTACTTTGTAATCAAAACTCAGAACTACATGATCACTAGCTCCAAGGGGCCTCTCATATGTGATGTCCTCAAAGTCTGAACTGCTCAGGGTGAACACAAGGTCTTGCTGGTTCATCCTCCCCTCTCTCTCTGGTAGTGTCCCTGACGTGTTGATGCATGAGGTTTTCTAGTACCACATCCATCATCTTGGCTCTCCGTGTTTCGTTACCCCCATGAGGCTCCAGGTTTTCCCACTCAATCTCCCTGTGGTTGAAATCACCCATAACCAGTAATTTTGCTCTGCACAATTGAGCCCTTCGTGCTACCTCAGCCAGTGTGTCCACCATCACTCTTTTGTTCTCTTCATGTTCCTCTCTTGGCCTCCTGCAGTTTTGTGGTGGGTTATACAGCACTGCAATGACTACCTTATGTTCCCCAGACTGAATTGTACCTACTATGTAGTCCTTTCTCCAATTTCGTCTATGCCTTCCATTTCCTCAAAACCCCATTAGTTTTTTATGAGCAGTGCAACCCCTCCTCCCCCTCTGCTCCTTCTATGTTTCCTCAGGATCTGATATCCCAGTTAGAAGACAGCATCTGTTATTGTCTCAGAGAGTTTCGTTTCTGTGACTGCTGTGATGTCTGGGGACTTCTCATTGATTCTTTTATTCCACTCCTCGTATTTATTTGTTATTCCATCTGCATTCATGTACCAAACCTTAAATACTGTAGGGGTGGGGTTTGTGATGTGGGGGTGGGGGCAGAGGGAACAGTGTGCAGGTTTTGGCTGAGATTGGTCAGATGCTTCGGGGTTGCCGTGGTTGGAGTCGTTCTGCGGGAGTTTCTGTAGGATATGTTCGCCCATCCACCTGAGTCTGGGATCTGCTCATCTTCATCAATGCATCCCATTCCTCCTTTCGTCTTTGTACCCTCTCAGTATCGTCTTTTCTTCCTGTGTTCTGTCGCGATCTATGTATGCTCTCAGGTACTCCGGTTAGTTCATCAGTCATGCTTTCTCCTGCAGGATCCTGGTTCGAGCTGATTCTGCCTTGAAAATTACTTTCACAGGCCATTTCCTTCCTCTCGCAAACCACCCAATTCTCTGAAAATTTGTCACCTAGATCATGTCTCCCTCACCTATTGCTTTCATGATACCTTCGATCGCTTTCTTCTCCTCCTGGTTTCTTTCATCTGGTTTCTTTCATCGAAGGTTTACCCTTCGACTTCTTGGAGCCCATAGACAAACACTAACCTCTCCCTCTCATCCTCCCACTGTGTTTCCCTTTGCATCCTCTGAGGTGTTTTAGTTCCTTCCATTGGAACGTTCCTATCTTCAATCCCTGCCCATACTGCAGTCCCTATGCTCAGCAGACTGTCTTTCCTTCTCAACTGTTCCTCGCCACTGTAGTTGTCTGTTAGAGTCTCGGCATATGTCATAGCTCCTTCATTGTCTTCAGGCTTGTCAGTTGATCTTAGTGTGCTCATCTTTTCCTGGATCCCCACAGTCCCTTTGTCTGTGACTGGTATAGAAGTTCCTGATGTCATGTCTGTAATGTCATTTGTCTCTCTAATCTGTTTCAGTTTTTTAGCTCCTCTTTTGTGTGTGTGTGTGTGTGTGTGTGTGTGTGTGTGTGTGTGTGTGCATGTAATCACCTATTTGTAGTTGCAAGGGACGAGTCATAGCTCCTGGCTCCGCCTCTTCACTGATTCCTACTAGGTCCTCTTTCTACCGGCTCCTTGAGCTTTATCAAACCACGCCTTAAAACTATGTATGGTTCCTGCATCCACTATGTCACCTTCTAGGCTACTCCACTGCATGACAACTCTTTGACTGAAGAAATACTTTCTAACATCCCTTTGACTCATCTGAGTCTTCAACTTCCAATTGTGACCGCTTGTTTCTGTGTCCCATCTCTAGAACATCCTGTATTTTGTCCACCTTGTCTATTCCGTGCAGTATTTTATATGTCATTATCATGTCTCCCCTGACCCTCCTGTCCTCCAGTGTTGTCAGGCCAATTTCCCTTAACCTTTCTTCGTAGGACAATCCCTGTACCTCTGGGACTAGTCTTGTTGCAAACCTTTGCATTTTCTCTAATTTCTTGACGTGCTTGACCAGGTGTGGATTCCAAACTGGTGCCAGACGCCCATCTGCTGCAGCAGTTATCTGCATGATGTGTGCCTCAGGAGATGTGCTCTGTATTATACTCATCCCAAGATCTTTTTCCTTGAGTGAGGTTTGCAGTCTTTGCCCACCTAGACTATACTGTGTCTGTAGTCTTCTTTGCCCTTCCCTGATCTTCATGACTTTACATTTGGCAGGGTTAAATTCAAGGAGCCAGTTCCTGGACCAGGATTGTAGTCTGTCCAGGTCTCTTTGTAGTCCTTCCTGATCCTCCACCGATTTGATTCTCCTCATTAACTTCACATCATCTGCAAACAAGAACCCTTCTGAGTCTATCCCTTCTGTTACATTAATCATGTATACCAAAAACAGCACAGGTCCTAGAACTGACTCCTATGGAATCCCGCTTGTCACAGGAGCGCACTCTGACACCTCATACTATGACTAGTTGTTGCCTGTTATTTTTCTTATAAAATAACGCTCCATATATAATATCATTTTCCGTGTATTATACTGAAAGTGGATGTGTATTATTCCCTGAAAGCATATGCGTTTTATTCCTGTCAGTCAGGCAGTGGCCAGGACAGGAGCAGATGAGAGGTGTGTTTAGTTCAATATGAGTCGGGTGGTAATGGGGGTAAAGTAATCATGTCTGCGCGGTAGGTTGAGCAGGTAATTTTGGAAAGTTTTTTAGTGTATGCTATAGGTGTTTGTATTTAAGTGCTCTCATGTTTATTTGTAAAGCCCTAGTATGCAGAGGCCTGTGTTTTGGAGAGTATTTAATGTTTCTACTGTAGGCTGAGCAGCCTGCAGAATGGGGGGTATCATGGAACCTCCTTGTTCATAAATGTTTATTTATTTTGTTTAACTCATTAGCGGCAGTGTGCTAGTGATCTAATGTGAACTGGAGTGTGGTGGTTTTTTGTAGTAGTTATAAGTTGTATATAAGTTACTATTATTAGTATTATATATTTTTGTATAGGTGAGTTTCTTTGTCCTTCCATATATTATATTAATTATTTGCACCCATGCTTCATTATTTAATATGAGTGCATGCTGGCCCAAGGTTTGCTGTCTTTCTCAGAGTAATTTCATAACCACTAGACAGCAGTGTGAGCAGCCTTTAGGAACCAGGAACATTTTATTAAAGTTACGACATCAAAGTCATAACATTGCCTCCCTGTCAGGTATTCTCTGATCCATTACAGTGCCTTTCCTGTTATGTGTCCCTGATCCTCTAGCTTTTCCATTAACCTCTTGTGATCAACTGTGTGGAAGGCCTTCTTGCAGTCCAAGAAAAGGCAGTCTATCCACCCCTTCTTTCTCTTGTCATACTTCTGTCACTTTGTCATAAAACTCCAGTAGGTTTGTGACACAGGATTTTCCTTTCCTGAAACCGTGCTGGTTGTCGATTATAATATTCTTGTTTCTTTCCATGTGTTCCACCACTCTCCTCCTGATGATCTTCTCCATGGCTTTGCATACAATACATGTTAGTGACACAGATCTGTAGTTTAATGCTGTCTCCTTTTTTAAAAATTGGGACTACGTTTGCCATCTTCCATACCTCAGGTAGTTGCCCAGTTTCAATGGATGAGTTGAAGGTCTTTGTTAGTGGCACACACAGCATCTCTGCTCCCTCTCTAAGGACCCACAGAGAGATGCTGTCTGGTCCCACCGCTTTTGAGGTATCAAGTTCACATAGCAACTTCTTCACCTCCTCCTCAGTTATGCGTACCTCATCCAGCACTTGTTGGTGTACCTCCCTGTTCTGATTTCTTAGAGTCCTACCTGTTTCCACTGTAAATACTTCTTGAAATCTCATGTTGACTTCCTCACATACCTCTTTGTCATTTATTTTGAACTCCCCCTCATCCTTCCTCAGTCTGATTACCTGGTTCTTGGCTGTTGTTTTCCTCCTGATGTGGCTATACAACAGATTCAGGTTAGACATGACCTTCGATGTTATGTCATTTTCGTATTGTCGCTGAGCCACCCTTCTTATCTGTGCATATTCGTTTCTGGCTCTTCGGCTGATCTCTATAATTTCCTGGGTCCTTTGTCTTCTGTACCTTTTCCATTCTCTAGTACACCTAGTTTTTGCCTCCCTACATCTTTGGGTGAGCCAAGGACTCATTCTGGTCTTCCCATTATTTCTGTTTCCTTTAGGAACAAACCTCTCCTCTGCCGCCTTGCATTTTTGCTGTCACATAGTCCACCATGTCTTTTACTGCCAGTTCTCTCTACCACTGAACGTCTTGCAGGAAGTTCCTCATGCTTGTGTAGTCCCCCCTTCTGTTGTTTGTTTTTTCCCATCCTATTCCTTCTACTCTCTCCACTTGTAGCTCAACTATGAAGTCAAAGCACAGAACCACATAATTACTAGCTCCAAGGGGCCTTTCTTACATGATATCCTCGATGTCTGAACTACTCAAGGTGAATACAAGGTCCAGTCCTGTGGTTCTGTGGCAGGTTGCACATTGCTGTAATTACTACCTTATGGCCCTCAGACTGGATTGTTCCTACTAAGTAGTTCATTTTGCCCATACCATCCACTCCTTCCATTTCCTCAAATCCACACCAGTTTTTAATGAACAGTGCAACTCCTCCTTCCCCTCTCCTCCCTCTATCTTTCCTGAGGATTTGATATTTGGGTGGAAAGATTACATCTGTTATCCTGGTGAGTTTTGTTTATGTGAGTGCTATTATGTCTGGGGATGTCTCCTTGATTCTTTCATGCCACTCCTCACACTTATTTGTCATTCCATCTGCATTTGTATACCACACCTCCAACTTCTTCTCTAAAACTGTGGTTTGGGGGCACATTGGGGTTGAGGAAGTGGGAGACCTGGTGTGGAACTATGGGTGGTTGATGTAGGGGTGGAGTTTGTAATGAGGTGGGTGGGGGCACTGGATATGGCATATGTGTTTTGGGTTAGAATATTTGGTTGCATTTGGGTTGTTCTTGTTGGGGGGCTTCTGTAGGTGGTTGTGAGGAAGGCTGTATTTGATCTTCCTCCTGAGTCTGGGTTCTCCTGTCCATCTCCATCTTCACCTCTCTTTCCTCCTTTTGTCTTTGTGCCATCTCAGTTTCTGCCTTTCTTCTTGTGTTCTGTTGCAGTTGAGATACACCTTCTGGTACACTGGCATGTCCCTTAGTCTTGCTTTCTCCTGCAGGATCCTGTTTCAAGTCAATTCTGCCTTGAAAGTAACTTTCACTGGCCAGATACATCCTCTTGCAAACCCCTCTATTCTCTGAAAATTTCCCAGCTGTGTCATGTCATCTTCTCCTATTGCTTTTATGATGCTTTCAACTGCCTTTTTTCCCCTTGTCTTCTTGCTTTGTAAGTTTCCCCTCAACTTCCTGGAGCCCACAAACAAAGACTGACCTCTCCCTTTCATTCTCCCACTGCATATCCCTATGTATCCCCTGATTCAATTTAGTTTCCTCCATTGCAGCTTTCCTTTCTTCAGTTTATTCACCATCTGTTGTCCTTGGGCCCAGTGGCCTGTCATTTTCCCTTCTCAGCTTTCCCTGGGCTCTGCTGTGGTCTGTTAGGGCCTCCACATATAACTTAGCTCTTTCATTTTCTAGTCCCCTCAATTGCTCCTCATTTTATTCTTTTTCTCGGGCTCCACAATGGTCTGATAGGGCTTCTGCATACAGTGTCACTCCTTCATTCCCTACAGTCTCTGATGTCATTCCCAAACTGTTCCTTAGTTCTTTAGGCTGTTTCAAATTTTTTAGTTCCTCCTCTAATCTCTGTATCCTAGCCTCTGCTGCTGTAACTTGCACCTCCCACTTCTTGCTTTCTGCATCTATCCTCTCTTCCATTCTCATACTAAGCTCTTCTAGCTTCTTTCCTCACTCATGTTCCCTTTACAAGAGCTCTGCTACCCAGTCTTCCTTTGCAGACTCATCCTCCAGTCCCCTGGTTTTCCTTAATGCTCTTTACAACCCATTTTTTTTGTTTTTGTTGCAATAGAATGAAAAACTTAAGTAATTCTATGTGTTTGTTTTGTGGTGTGCTTGTCCAGGTGTGTGGGGAGGGGGCAGAGGGAGGGAGAGGAGGAAGCTGGAGACAGTGGCAAAATGAGAGTGTCAGTATAGCTACTGAATTCCCTATATATATGCTTGTGTAGTATATTGTAGATCGTATCACCCATATATACATTTAGGCTCCCTGCTCAGCTAGGCCCAGTGGTTAGCATGTGTGACATCATGTGGTTCTGCTGAGCGAGTCCCTCATGATGCCTCCCTCTCGGCTCCTGCATAGACCTACAGGCAAGAACAAGGCTAGGCTGGGCTTCCCCTCATGACTCTGCAAATACAAGTGTTACCATCCATACCCAAATGTATTTCTACACCTGTATCTCCTAGAACCCCCATATTGCAAATAGTGCCAACGGAGGGCTCGTAATTCTGTCGCTTATGGTGATTTCTGGAGATAAATTTCTACTGAACCGGCAGCCATTTTATGACTGCCTCTAGGCCTGCTGAGCCGAGTGATGCTTCACATACCAAGCCAGCACCCACCACTGCTTCCTGGTTAGTCTTTGTGCTTTCTCTGCTTATTTGCATTATTTGAGGGGTTGACTCGGGTTTTGCAAATTAAGCCAAGCTAGTCTGTGCCAAGCCACCCAGCCTGCCTATGTACCAGCCTTGCCTGATAAGCTAGCTTCCCAACCTGCTGTGCTCATTGTTATAAGTTCTCAAGCCATCCTCGTCTATGTGAAGGGCTTAATAAGGCCAGTTAGCTAACCCAGATGACTAACCCCAGTACTCAAGCAGCCACATGAGTTTCAGCCTTCACCATCGCTTTGTGCTTCCAGTTCCAAGCCATCCTGAGTGCTCATACCATCCCTGTGGTGTTGTAGTGTAAATTTTTTAAGCCAGCTGGTTTTAAAATATTCCTGTGCCTAGTGTGGGTGCCAGCAAGCCTCCTGACACACACCTGTTTCAGCCTACACCATGCGGCGACTGCACTGCATCCCTCACCCACACCTACCACCCCCATTAACCATGTGTGGTGTATTTCACCCTTTACACCGGGTTCTATCATCATTTTCATGGCTCACCTAGCGAGTCAAGACCCAAGATTGTTTCCTTGTACCTGTGAGCCAATGACAAAGCCTAGGTATGTGGGTTCCTCGAGATTAAGCTCAGAATTCTTCGAGAAATCGCCGAGTGGAGGAGTGGAGAACACCGACAGCCCACGAGACTCCACTTCCATCACCACCTCCACCACCACCATCCTCATTTCTACACTGACCTCACCCCAGTGATCCTAATTTTTCTATATATAGAGACATTTGCGAATGTTGAGACATTTTCTCAGTTTACAGTGATTTATTAGTGACATTCAGTGACTTTTGATTAGACTCAGTGTTGATCACATTATGTTTACAATAGTTTTTTTTCCCAGTGTTCTCTTGTTTAATTTTTGTGTTCGCATCGCTATTGGGCCGTACGTGCAGACGTGCTGGTCGCTCCTGATTGAGTTGGCCGCTCCTGATTGAGTTGGCTTTTGCGCAGTGGTGACGTGTACTTAGCTCTGTGAAGACCTGTTTGCGCGCTCTCTACGAATTAAAGCAAGATGCCCTCCATCGAGCAACTTTACCAACAGCTTAAGGAAGAATTGAGGATGGCGAAGATGGAGATTCGGCGACTGACCGAGGAAAACAAGAAGATTCGTAGCAGTCCTCCTGTTTTGAGTCCTCAGGTCAAGAAGGGAAACTGGTCAGTGGCTGGACAGCAGGGAACGAAGTTCACGATCAAGAAGACGAATGGAAAAGTAGAAACGATGAAGAAGAAAGAGACTGCCGTGGAAACTGTTGTGGAACACACGAACGACATCAAGGAAGGTAAGAATATTGTTGTTGTTGGGGATAGCCAAGTTAGGTATATAGATAGGGAGTTCTGCTTGAAGGACAGGAGTAGGAGACAGAGAGTTTGCTTTCCTGGGGCTGGGATGGAGGATATTGTTAGCCGTCTGGATGACATCATGAGAGGTAATGAGAGCAATCCTATTATCTGTCTCAGTGCTGGAGGCAACGATGTTGGCAGACGTAGGAGTGAAGACCTGATTAGCAGGTATAGGTCAGCAATAGAAATAATTAGGAGTAAGAGTGGGAACCCTGTCATATGTGGTATTTTGCCAAGGAGAGGAGTTGGAAATGAATGGTTGTCCAGGGCAATTGGTGTCAATTGCTGGCTGGACAAATACTGTAAGGAAAATGCGGTAACATTCATTGACAACTGGGACCTCTTCTATGGCAGAAATGACATGTATGCCAGGGATGGGGTTCACTTATCTAGGTCTGGGGTGGAAGCACTGGCAACTGCAGTGGAGGGAGCTGTTAGGACTTTAAACTAGGAATAGTTAGTGGTATGGGTTTTGGCAGGAAAACAGTGAAGTCCCAGTGTAGTAATATTACGAGTTCTAGGGGAACTAGTAATAAGCAGAACGAGGTAGATATTGAAAAGCCAGGGACTTTGGGTGATAAGGACAGTAATAGGTTTGGTAGAAAAACAGAAATGAGCAGGAAGGGTAAAGAGAAAGGAGAGTCTTTCAATGTTTATTATGCTAATTGCCGTAGTGCTAGGAATAAGATGGACGAGTTGAGATTAGTTGCTAGTGCAGGTAACATTGATGTATTTGCCTTAACTGAGACGTGGTTTAATTCAAAAAGTCGGGACATGCCTGCAGAATGTCATATTCAGGGTTTTAAATCGTTCCAAGTAGATAGAAGTATCGGGAAGGGGGGTGGGGTGGCATTGTATGTCCGAGATCGCTTGAACTGTTGCATAAAAACGGGTATTAAGTCTGAAGTAACACATACAGAGCCTGTTTGGATAGAATTTTCAGAGGGGCATGAAAAACTGATTTTAGGAGTGATATACCGTCCCCCAAACTTAGATAGGGACCAAGGGAGACTACTATGGGAGGAAATTGTTAAGGCCACAAGGCACGATAATGTAGTAATTCTAGGAGACTTTAACTTTAGTCATATTGATTGGAATTTCTTGACAGGGAATTTAGAATCATACGACTTCTTAGAAGTAGTTCAGGATTGTTTTTTGAAGCAGTTTGTGACAGAACCTACAAGGGGAAATAACCTGCTTGACTTAGTTATGGCAAACAATGAATCCCTTGTTAATAATTTAGAAATTTCAGAGGAACTGGGTGCTAGCGACCACAAATCAATTACATTTAGCATTGAATGGAAGTACGATAGTAGCGATAACTCAGTAACAGTCCCAGATTTTCGCTTAGCAGATTACGATGGGCTTAGAGAACAATTATCATCTGTTGACTGGGGTAACGAAGTGAGCTATCAATATGACAGTTTTCTGAACACTATACATGCTGCTCAAAGAACGTTTATCCCATATAAAGAAATTAGATTAAATAGAAATGACCCAAAATGGATGAATAATAGGCTGAAATATCTACTAGGGCATAAGAAAGGAATTTATAGGCGTATCAAAAGAGGTGAGGGTCATCTTATGAATCAGTATATTGACATTAAGAGGGACATTAAAAAGGGGATAAGAAAAGCTAAAAGGGACTGAAATTAAAGTTGCTAGGGATTCTAAAACTAACCCAAAAAGTTTTTTCCAGGTCTATAGAACAAAAGTTAGAGATAAGATAGGTCCCCTTAAAAATAACTATGGGCACCTTACTGACAAAGAGAATGAAATGTGCTCGATTTTTAATAATTATTTTCTCTCAGTTTTTACACAGGAAGACACTAACAATATTCCAGTAATTAATTTTTATAGTGGGCTAGAAGAAGATAAATTATGTAACATCACAGTCACTAGTGAAATGGTTGTAAAGCAGATAGACAGACTGAAGCAAAATAAGTCGCCGGGTCCTGATGAGGCTTTTTCAAGGGTTCTTAAGGAATGCAAAATGGAACTCTGTGAACCAGTAACTAATATTTTTAATTTATCTCTTCAAACAGGTGTAGTGTCTGATATGTGGAAGATGGCTAATGTAATTCCTATTTTTAAAACAGGGGACAAGTCGTTACCGTCAAATTACCGCCCAATAAGCCTGACCTCAATTGTAGGCAAATTACTAGAGTCAATTATAGCTGAGATTATAAAAGCCATCTCGATAAGCATAGCTTGATTAATGATACTCAGCATAGATTCACAAGAGGCCGGTCTTGTCTAACTAATTTATTAACTTTCTCCAGTAAAGCTTTTGAGGCTGTTGACCACGATAAAGAATTTGATATTATTTACTTGGATTTTAGTAAGGCTTTTGATAGAGTTCCGCACCATAGACTGTTAAAGAAAGTGGCAGCTCATGGCATTGGGGGAAAAGTGCTCTCGTGGATCGAGTCATGGCTCACTAACAGGAAGCAGAGAGTGTCCATAAATGGGGTTAAATCCGAGTGGGGATCTGTAACAAGTGGCGTTCCACAGGGATCAGTCTTGGGCCCGTTGTTGTTTATAATATATACCAATGATCTTGATGAGGGAATTACTAGTGATATGAGCAAATTCGCCGATGACACAAAGATAGGTAGGATAATTGATTCAAACGTAGATGTTATAGAACTTCAGGAGGATTTAAACAAACTCTATTCTTGGTCAGAAAAGTGGCAGATGCAGTTCAATGTAGATAAATGCAAGGTTCTGAAGCTTGGGAGTGCCCATAACCCTAGTACTTATAAGTTAAATGATGTAGAACTTAGCCATACAGATTGCGAAAAGGACTTGGGGGTTATGGTGAGCTGCAACCTTAAACCAAGACAGCAATGCCTAAGCGTACGTAATAAGACAAATAGATTACTGGGATTTATATCAAGAAGTGTAAGCAACAGAAGTCCAGAGGTCATACTGCAGCTTTATACATCATTAGTAAGGCCTCACCTTGATTATGCAGCTCAGTTCTGGTCTCCATATTACAGAATGGACATAAATTCGTTAGAAAACATTCAGCGTAGGATGACTAAATTAATACATAGCATTAGAAATCTTCCTTATGAAGAAAGATTGAAGACTCTTAAGTTACATTCACTTGTTAGACGAAGAATGAGGGGAGACCTGATCGAAGTGTATAAGTGGAAGATGGGTATTAATAAAGGGGATATTAATAAGGTCTTGAGGATGTCTCTCCAAGAGAGAACCCGCAGTAATGGATTTAAATTAGATAAGTTTAGATTTAGAAAGGACATGGGAAAGTATTGGTTTGGAAATAGGGTAGTTGATGAGTGGAACAGTCTACCTAGTTGGGTTATTGAGGCTGGGAATTTGGGTAGTTTCAAATTTAGGTTGGATAAGTACATGAGTGGGAGGGTTGGATTTGAGTGGGACTTTCACATCAGAGCTTATTTCTTAGGTGGCATTGAAAATTAGGTTGGGCAAATGTTTTGTTAGTGGGATGAATTGTAAAGGACCTGCCTAGTATGGGCCAACAGGCCTCCTGCAGTGTTCCTCCTTTCTTATGTTCTTATGTTCTTTATTTTTAATATCTATGTTGTATTGTGTTTCTTACTTATACCTGAAATAAGCACTTTTCCATTTTCCCTGTTGTGTGCAATATATAAGCATTATAAGCTTGTGTTTACACTTATCATTTGATAAATTAGACACATGTGCAACTCTTGCGTATCTTTATTGAGGAAACGTTTCGCCACACAGTGGCTTCATCAGTCCATACAAAGGAGAATCTTGAAGAACAGGAGTAGAATGAGGTAATCAGTCCCTCAACCTTGAGTCGATGTGGTCAGTCCATCAATCTTGAATAGAATACGGCATACGTGCTGAGAAGGAGCTTATAAACCGTTGGTAGGAGAGGTGCAGCAGTCATAGGCGGTGTCACATTTGTTCAATGTGGAAGTAGGTCGTGCCCAAGAATTAGGCAAGCGAAGAATTCCCAAGTATTAAGATCCCAAGAAGTTGCAGTGTCTGACAGGTTTGTAGATGAATGGTTCATAGAACCGACATGTTGATAAATTAGACACATGTGGTATGGTATGACAAATTAGACACATGTGGTATGGACTGATGAAGCCACTGTGTGGCGAAACGTTTCCTCATTAAAGATACGCAAAAGTTGCACATGTGTCTAATTTATCAACATGTCGGTTCTATGAACCATTCATCTACACACCTATCATTTATCTCTTGTGTGCAGTATTGTGCTCATTGCCCAGTAATTCATTCAGTGAAGTACTTCAGTAAACTGTTTACCCTGTGTTCTGCTCCATTTTTTTTGTGAGTGTTGTGCATCATTCATTTTTTTCCCAATAATACAACGTTAATTCTTTTCATTTTTCCCCAGCATTTCCCTTATATATTTCCTGCTAATTTTTGTGTTAATTAATTTCACGCTTTTTTCCCAGTGTGTTTTATTCCCATTTCAATGTGTGTTGAATATTATTTTGTTTTAATTATTGTTACTTTCGCCAGTGTCTGATTTGTCCTGTCTCACAGACAATAGTGACATTTGTTTCCCATTTTTGTCAACACAAGACCATATTACAAGATATATTCATATTTGCATATAGAAGTTTGTGTTCCACCACTACTGTGTTATTTTCCTTGTTTTGTACTTTATGTCCTTAATTTTTTTATTATTATTCATATTTCATTGGACAAATTCACTCTCAGTGTAAATTTTTAACTTTTTTTTAAAGTAAAGTATTCTTTGCTCTGTTTCAGTAAGTGTTTGACAAGTTGTAATTAACAGTTAAAGTGTTCAATCAGTTCATTCTTGATAATATTTTTTTTAATCTTGTAAACTGCATTTCTTTGTGTGTGCAACTTTGAATATTGACTCATTCTGCAAGGACCCTGTGTGCAATTTTTTTTAGTGTTTCTGATGCAATCCCTTATTAGTAATTATTATTTGCAATAGTGCTCCAATTTATTTCAGTGCAATATTCTGTAATTCTAGTTCCAGATTTACTTGTGTGCCAATTATTTTTATTTATTTATTAATTTATTTATTTATTTATTTATTTTTTTGAGAATCGCTTTCCCAGTCTTTTTTAATTTTGCACAAGATTTATTGATTCTATTTTATCATTTTTGATTGATTTAGCATTTATTATTGAGTTTCCTTATTGAATTGAGAGTAAAGACAACTCACCGTGCCATTAATTCAAATTAAAGTAAATTTGCGTAAAATTGATTTGAGTAAAGTAGAATTTCTCTTGTTAGGTAAGACACATATGCAACAGTTAGGTATCTTTATTTCGAAATAAAGATACCTAACTGTTGCATATGTGTCTTACCTAACAACCTGTCGGTATTTCATACCATTTTAATGTTCAGAATTTCTCTTGATTATCAAAGTGTCGACTTATCCAGTTGAGTGTTTTTCTGTGAGTTTTCCCTTGCTCTGCAATGTATCTGTACATTTTCTTTACTTATGCAGAATAGTTAAGTATTTTCTTCCCATTTAAGCTTTATTGTGTTGCATATTCCCTTCGTTATATTTTTTTTTATACTTTTTTAATTATTGTGTTCATATTTTGCAATTATGTCTCAAGTACTTTCGAGCGATGTCTGAGTACATTGTGCCAGTCGCAGCAATAATGAGTCAGTACAAAATTAAAGTACCCCCTTGCCGAATATTTCAGTTCCTGACATAGAGAAGAAAGTAATGTCTCAGTGCATATTTATATATTCAGTAACTAACTTTTCCTAGTGTACATAACCTTTGTTAAAGCAAATGATGGAATAACTGGTTTTTATATGCCACTCTCTCCCTCCCACTCAACTTCCCTCCCACCCTCTCTTTACCACACATTATTTTCCTTCTTGCCAACCTACCTCCCTACCTCCCTACCAACCTACCTCCCTACCTACCTACATACCTACCTCCCTACCTACCTACCTATCTACCTCCCTACCTCCCTACCAACCTACCTCCCTACCTCCCTACCTCCCTACCAACCTACCTCCCTACCTACCTACATACCTACCTCCCTACCTACCTCCCTACCTACCTACATACCTACCTCCCTACCTCAATACCAACCTACCTCCCTACCAACCTACCTCCCTACCTCCCTACCAACCTACCTCCCTACCTACCAACATACCTACCTCCCTACCTCCCTACCAACCTACCTCCCTACCTACCTACATACCTACCTCCCTACCTCCCTACCAACCTACCTCCCTACCTACCAACATACCTACCTCCCTACCTCCCTACCAACCTACCTCCCTACCTACCAACATACCTACCTCCCTACCTCCCTACCAACCTCTCTCCCTACCTACCTACATACCTACCTCCCTACCTACCTACCTATCTACCTCCCTACATACCAACCTACCTACCTACCCACCTACCTCCCTACCTACCTACCTCCCTACCTACCTCCCTACCTACCTCCCTACCTCCCTACCTACCTACCTACCTCCCTACCTCCCTACCTCCCTACCTACCTACCTCCCTACCTACCTACCTACCTCCCTACATACCAACCTACCTACCTACCCACCTACCTCCCTACCTACCTACCTACCTACCTCCCTACCTACCTCCCTACCTACCTACCCACCTACCTCCCTACCTACCTACCTCCCTACCTACCTACCCACCTACCCACCTACCTCCCTACCTACCTACCTACCTACCTACCTCCCTACCTCCCTACCTACCTCCCTACCTACCTATCTACCTACCTACCTACCTACCTACCTACCTACCTACCTACCTACCTACCTACATACCAACCTACCTACCTACCCACCTACCTCCCTACCTACCTACCTACCTACCTCCCTACCTACCTCCCTACCTACCTACCTCCCTACCTACCTACCTCCCTACCTCCTTACCTCCCTACCTACCTACCTCCCTACCTACCTACCTCCCTACCTACCTACCTCCCTACCTACCTACCTCCCTACCTACCTACCTCCCTCCCTCCCTCCCTCCCTCCCTCCCTCCCTCCCTTTCTCTCTCTCCCTCTCTCTCCCTCACTCTCTCCTTCCCTCCCTCCCTCCCTCTCCCATCCATTAACGCTGAATCTTAAGTTAAATCATTTTACAGGTATTAAAATATTCTGTATTAGAGGCACAATTACCAACAATATGCCAGGTATAAGGACAAGTGCCACTAAAGTGACATTTTATTGAGTCAATGTTTCGTAATAAACTGTCACATTAGTTGTACAAGTGACCTAACAACAGATGACTAGCAGCCTTATTAGCCGATATGATTCAAACTCCATTAACCTACCATCCTACATAAATTTTAGGAGGCGTAAAAATTCGGTGTACTGAGTGACTTGTGTGTTCCAGTCACTTGCGTGTCCCAGTCACTTGTGTGGCCCAGTCACTTGCGTGTCCCAGACAGTCACTTGTGTGTCCCAGCCACTTGTGTGTCCCAGACAGTCGCTTGTGTCTCCCAGTCACTTGTGTGTCCCAGCCACTTGTGTGTCCCAGACAGTCACTTGTGTGTCCCAGACAGTCATTTGTGTGTCCCAGTCACTTCTGTGTCCAAGACAGTCACATGTGCGTCCCAGGCAGTCACTTGCGTGTCCCAGTCACTTCTGTGTCCAAAAGAGTCACTTGTGTGTCCCAGACAGTCACTTGTGCGTCCCAGACAGTCACTTGTGTGTCCCAGATAGTCACTTGTGTGTCCCAGCCACTTGTGTGTCACAGACAGTCACTTGTTAGTCCAAGTCACTTATGTGTCCCAGACCGTCACTTGTGCGTCCCTGATAGTCACTTGTGTGTCCCAGGCAGTCACTTGTGTGTCCCAGTCACTTGTGTGTCCCAGACAGTCAGTTGTGCATCCCAGACAGACACTTGTGTGTCCCAGACACACAAGTCACTTGTGTGTCCCAGGCAGTCACTTGTGTGTCCCAGTCACTTGTGTGTCCCAGACAGTCACTTGTGCGTCCCAGACAGCCACTTGTGTCCCAGACACTTGTGTGTCCCAGTCACTTGTGTGTCCGAGTCACTTGTGTGTCCCAGACAGTCACTTGTGTGTCCCAGACACTTGTGTGTCCCAGTCACTTGTGTGTCCCAGTCACTTGTGTGTCCCAGACAGTCATTTGTGTGTCCCAGACACTTGTGTGTCCCAGTCACTTGTGTGTTCCAGACAGTCACTTGTGTGCCCCAGTCACTTGTGTGCCCCAGTCACTTGTGTGTCCCAGTCACTTGTGTGTCCCAGTCACTTGTGTGTCCCAGACAGTCACTTGTGTGTCCCAGTCACTTGTTTGTCCCAGACAGTCACTTGTGTGTCCCAGACAGACACTTGTGTGTCCCACACAGTCATTTGTGAGTCCCAGTTCACTTGTGTGTCCAAGACAGTCACTTGTGCGTCCCAGACAGCCACTTGCGTGTCCCAGACACTTGTGTGCCCCAGTCACTTGTGTGTTGCAGACAGTCACTTGTGTGTCCCAGTCACTTGTGTGTCCCAGTCACTTGCGTGTCCCAGACAGTCACTTTCGTGTCCCAGTCACTTGTGTGTCCCAGACAGTCACTTGTGTGTCCCAGTCACTTGTGTGTCCCAGACAGTCAATTGTGTGTCCCAGACAGTCACTTGTGTGTCAAAGACAGTCATTTGTGTGTCCCAGTCACTTGTGTGTCCAAGACAGTCACTTGTGCGTCCCAGACAGCCACTTGCGTGTCCCAGACACTTGTGTGTCCCAGTCACTTGTGTGTCCCAGACAGTCACTTGTGCAACTCAGACAGTCACTTGTGTGTCCCAGACAGTCACTTGTGTGTCCCAGTCACTTGTGTGTCCCAGAGAGTCACTTGTGCATCCCAGACAGTCACTTGTGTGTCCCAGACAGTCACTTGTGTGTCCCAGTCACTTGTGTGTCCCAGACAGTCACTTGTACGTCCCAGATAGTCACTTGTGTGTCCCAGACAGTCACTTGTGTATCCCAGACAGTCACTTGTGTGTCCCAGACACTTGTGTGTCCCAGTCACTTGTGTGTCCCAGACAGTCACATGTGTGTCCCATACAGTCACTTGTGTGTCCCAGACACTTGTGTGACCCAGTCACTTGTGTGTTCCAGACAGTCACTTGTGTGTCCCAGACAGTCACTTGTGCATCCCAGACAGTCACTTGTGTGTCCCAGACAGTCACTTGTGAGTCCCAGACAATCACTTGTGTGTCCCAGACAGTCACTTGTACGTTCCAAGCAGTCACTTGTGTGTCCCAGACAGTTACTTGTGTGTCCCAGACACTTGTGTGTCCCAGTCACTTGTGTGTCGCAGACAGTCACTTGTGTGTCCCAGTCACTTGTGTGTCCTTACAGTCACTCTCGTGTCCCAGACACTTGTGTGTTCAAGTCACTTGTGTGTCCAAGTCACTTGTGTGTCCCAGACAGTCACTTGTGCATCCCAGACAGTCACTTGTGTCCCAGACAGTCACTTGTGCGTCCCAGACAGTGACTTATGTGTCCTAGACAGTTACTTATGTGTCCCAGGCAGTCACTTGTGTATCCCAGACAGTCACTTGTGTGTCCCAGGCAGTTACTTGTGTGTCCCACACAGTCACTTGTGTGTCCCACACAGTCACTTGTTCGTCCCAGACAGTCACTTGTGTGTCCAAGACAGTTACTTGTGTGTCCCACACAGTCACTTGTGTCCCAGTCACTTGTGTGTCCCAGTCACTTGCGTGTCCCAGACAGCCACTTGTGTGTCCCAGTCACTTATGTGTCCCAGACAGTCACTTGTGTGTCCCAGTCACTTGAGTCCCAGACAGTCACTAGTGTGTCCCAGACAGTCACTTGTGTGTCCCAGACAGTCATTTGTGTGACCCCGTCACTTGAGTGTCCAAGACAGTCACTTGTGCGTCGCAGACAGCCACCTGCGTGTCCCAGACACTTGTGCGTCCCAGTCACTTGTGTGTTCCAGACAGTCACTTGTGTGTCTCAGTCACTTGTGTGTCTCAGTCACTTGTGTGTCCCAGTCACTTGTGTGTCCCAGTCACTTGCGTGTCGCAGACAGTCACTTGTGTGTCCCAGTCACTTGTGTGTCCCAGACAGTCACTTGTGTGTCCCAGACAGTCACTTGTGCGTCCCAGACAGTCACTTGTGTGTCCCAGACAGTCATTTGTGTGTCCCAGTCACTTGTGTGTCCAAGACAGTCACTTGTGCGTCCCAGACAGCCACTTGCGTGTCCCAGACACTTGTGTATCCAAGTCACTTGTGTCCCAGACAGTCACTTGTGCAACACAGACAGTCACTTGCGTGTCCCAGACAGTCACTTGTGTGTCCCAGTCATTTGTGTGCCCCAGACAGTCACTTGTGCATCCCAGACAGTCACTTGTGTGTCCCAGTCACTAGTGTGTCCCAGTCACTTGTGTGTCCCAGACAGTCACTTGTACGTCCCAGATAGTCACTTGTGTGTCCCAGACAGTCACTTGTGTATCCCAGTCACTTATGTGTCCCAGACAGTCACTTGTGCATCCCAGACAGTCACTTGTGTGTCCCAGACACTTGTGTGTCCCAGTCACTTGTGTGTCCCAGACAGTCACTTGTGTGCACCAGACAGTCACTTGTGTGTCCCAGACACTTGTGTGTCCCAGTCACTTGTGTGTCCCAGTCACTTGTGTGTCCCATACAGTCACTTGCGTGTCCCAGACACTTGTGTGTCCCAGTCACTTGTGTGTTCAGGCAGTCACTTGTGTGTCCCAGTCAATTGTGTCCCAGACAGTCACTTGTGCGTCCCAGTCAATTGTGTCCTAGACAGTCACTTGCGTGTCCCAGATACTTGTGTGTCCCAGTTACTTGTGTGTCCCAGACAGTCACTTGTGCGTCCCAGACAGTCACTTGTGTGTCCCAGACAGTCACTTGTGAGTCCCAGACAGTCACTTGTGTGTCCCTGACAGTCACTTGCGTGTCCCAGTCACTTGTGTGTCCCAGACACTTGTGTGATTCAGTCACTTGTGTGTCCCAGACAGTCACTTGTGCGTCCCAGACAGTCACTTGTGTCCCAGACAGTTACTTGTGAGTCCCAGACACTTGTGTGTTCCAGTCACTTGTGTGTCCCAAACAGTCACGTGTGCGTCCCAGACAGTCACTTGTGACCCAGACAGTCACTTGTGCGTCCCAGACAGTCATTTATGTGTCCGAGACAGTTACTTATGCGTCCCAGACAGTTACTTGTGTGTCTCAAACAGTCACTTGTGCGTCCCAGACAGTCACTTGTGTGTCCCACACAGTCACTTGTGTGTCCCACACAGTCAATTGAGCGTCCCAGACAGTCACTTGTGTGTCCCAGTCACTTATGTGTCCCAGTCACTTGTGTGTCCCAGTCACTTGCGTGTCCCAGACAGTCACTTGTGTCCAAGTCACTTATGTGTCCCAGACACTTGTGAGTCCCAGTCACTTGCGTGTCCCAGACAGTCACTTGTGTGTCCCAGTCACTTGTGTGTCCCAGACAGTCACTTGTGTGTCCCAGTCACTTGTGTCCCAGACAGTCACGTGTGTGTGTCCCAGACAGTCACTTGTGTGTCCTAGCCACTTGTGTGTCCCAGACAGTCACTTGTGTGTCCCAGACAGCCATTTGTGTGTCCCAGTCACTTGTGTGTCCAAGACAGTCACTTGTGCGTCCCAGACAGTCACTTGCGTGTCCCAGACACTTGTGTGTCCCAGTCACTTGTGTGTCTAAAATAGTCACTTGTGTGTCCCAGACAGTCACTCGTGTGTCCCAGACAGTCACTTCTGCATCCCAGACAGTCACTTCTGTGTCAGAGACAGTCACTAGTGAGTCCAAGTCACTTGTGTGTCCCAGACCGTCACTTGTGCGTCCATGACAGTCACTTGTGTGTCCCAGGCAGTCACTTATGTGTCCCAGTCACTTGTGTGTCCCAGTCACTTGTGTGTTCCAGAAAGTCACTTGTGTGTCCCATTCACTTGTGTGTCCCAGTCACTTGTGTGTCCCAGTCACTTGTGTGTCCCAGACAGTCACTTGTATGCCCCAGACAGCCACTTGTGTGTCCCAGACAGTCATTTGTGTGTCCCAGTCACTTGTGTGTCCAAGACAGTCACTTGTGCGTCCCAGACAGGCACTTGCGTGTCCCAGACACATGTGTGTCCCAGTCACTTGTGTGTTCCAGACAGTCACTTGTGTGTCCCAGTCACTTGTGTGTCCCAGTCACTTGTGTGTCCCAGTCACTTGCGTGTCCCAGACAGTCACATGTGTGTCCCAGTCACTTGTGTGTCCCAGACAGTCACTTGTGTGTCCCAGTCACTTGTGTGTCCCAGACAGTCACTTGTGTGTCCTAGACAGACACTTGCGTGTCCCAGACAGTCATTTGTGTGTCCTAGTCACTTGTGTGTCCAAGACAGTCACTTGTGCGTCCCAGACAGCCACTTGCGTGACCCAGACACTTTTGTGTCCCAGTCACTTGTGTGTCCCAGACAGTCACTTGTGCAACTCAGACAGTCACTTTTGTGTCCCAGATAGTCACGTGTGTGTCCCAGTCACTTGTGTGTCCCAGACAGTCACTTGTGCATCCCAGACAGTCACTTGTGTGTCCCAGACAGTCACTTGTGTGTCCCAGTCACTTGTGTGTCCCAGACAGTCACTTGTGCAACTCAGACAGTCACTTTTGTGTCCCAAACAGTCACTTGTGTGTCCCAGTCACTTGTGTGTCCCAGACAGTCACTTGTTTATCCCAGTCACTTGTGTGTCCCAGACAGTCACTTGTGCATCCCAGACAGCCACTTGTGTGTCCCAGACACTTGTGTGTCTCAGTCACTTGTGTGTCCCAGACTGTCACTTGTGTGTCCCATACAGTTATTGTGTGTCCCAGACACTTGTGTGTCCCAGTCGCTTGTGTGTTCCAGACAGTCACTTGTGTGTCCCAGTCAATTGTGTGTCCCAGGCAGTCACTTGTGCGTCCCAGACAGTCACTTGCGTGTACCAGACACTTGTGTGTCCCAGTCACTTGAGTGTCCCAGACAGTCACTTGTGCATCCCAGACAGTCACTTGTGTGTCCCAAACAGTCACTTGTGAGTCCCAGACAGTCACTTGTGTGTCCCAGACAGTCACTTGTGTGTACCAGAAAGTCACCTGTGCGTCCCAGGCAGTCACTTGTGTCCCAGACAGTTACTTGTGTGTCCCAGACACTTGTGTGTCCCAGTCACTTGTGTGTCCCAGACAGTCACTTGTGTGTCCCAGTCACTTGTGTGTCCCAGACAGTCACTTATGTATCCCAGACAGTCAATCTCGTGTCCCAGACACTTGTGTGTCCCAGTCATTTGTGTGTCACAGGCAGTCACTTATGCGTCCCAGACAGTCACTTATGTGTCACAGACAGCTACTTATATGTCCCAGACAGTCATTTATGTATCCCAGACAGTCACTTGTGCGTCCCAGACAGTCACTTGTGTGTCCAAGACAGTCACTTGTGTGTCCCAGACAGTCACTTGTGTGTCCCAGTCACTTGTGTACCCCAGTCACTTGTGTGTCCCAGTCACTTGCATGTCCCAGACAGTCACTTGTGTGTCCCAGTCACTTGTGTACCAGGCAGTCACTTGTGAGTCCCAGACAGTCACTTGTGTGTCCCAGACAGTCATTTGTGTGTCCCAGTCAATTGTGTGTCCAGGACAGTCACTTGTGCGTCCCAGACAGCCACCTGCGTGCCCCAGACACTTGTGTGCCCCAGTCACTTATGTGTTCCAGACGGTCACTTGTGTGTCCCAGTCACTTGTGTGTCCCAGTCACTTGTGTGTACAGTCACTTGCGTGTCCCAGACAGTCACTTGTGTGTCCCAGTCACTTGTGTGTCCCAGAGAGTCACTTGTGTGTCCAAGACAGTCACTTGTGTGTCCCAGGCAGTCACTTGTGTGTCCCAGACGGTCATTTGTGTGTCCAAGTCACTTGTGTGTCCAAGACAGTCACTTGTGGGTCCCAGACAGCCACTTGCATGTCCAAGACACTTGTGTATCCCAGTCACTTGTGTCCCAGACAGTCACTTGTGCAACTCAGTCACTTGTGTTTCCCAGACAGTCACTTGTGTCCCAGTCACTTGTCTGCCCCAGGCAGTCACTTGTGCATCCCAGACAGTCACTTGTGTGTCCCAGACACTTGTGTGTCCCAGTCACTTGTGTCCAAAACAGTCACTTGTGAGTCCCAGACAGTCACTTGTGTGCCCCAGACAGTCACTTGTGCGTCCCAGTCACTAGTGTGTCCCATACAGTCACTTGTGTGTCCCATACAGTCACTTGTGTGTCCCAGACAGTCATTTGTGTGTCCCAGTCACTTGTGTGTCCAAGACAGTCACTTGTGGGTCCCAGACAGCCACTTGCGTGTCCAAGACACTTGTGTATCCCAGTCACTTGTGTCCCAGACAGTCACTTGTGCATCCCAGACAGTCACTTGTGAGTCCCAGACAGTCACTTGTGTATCCCAGTCACTTGTGTGTCCCAGACAGTCAATTGTGCATCCCAGACAGTCACTTGTGTGTCCCAGACACTTGTGTGTCCCAGTCACTTGTGTCCCAAACAGTCACTTGTGAGTCCCAGACAGTTACATGTGTGCCCCAGACAGTCACTTGTGTGTCCCAGTTACTTGTGTGTCCCATACAGTCACTTGTGTGTCCCATACAGTCACTTGTGTGTCCCAGAAGCTTGTGTGTCCCAGTCACTTGTGTGTTCCAGACAGTCACTTGTGTGTCCCAGTCAATTGTGTGTCCCAGACAGTCACTTGAGTATCCCAGACACTTGTGTGTCCCAGTCACTTGTGTGTCCCAGACAGTCACTTGTGCGTCCTAGTCAATTGTGTGTCCCAGACAGTCACTTGTGTGTCACAGACACTTGTGTGTCCCAGTCACTTGTGTGTCCAAGACAGTCACTTGTGTGTCCCAGACAGTCACTTAAGTGTCCCAGACAGTCACTTGTGAGTCCCAGACAGTCACTTGTGTGTCCCAGACAGTCACTTGTGTGTCACAGACACTTGTGTGTCCCAGTCACTTGTGTGTCCAAGACAGTCACTTGTGTGTCCCAGACAGTCACTTAAGTGTCCCAGACAGTCACTTGTGAGTCCCAGACAGTCACTTGTGTGTCCCAGACAGTCACTTGTGTGTCCCAGTCACTTGTGTGTCCCAGACAGTCACTTATGTATCCCAGACAGTCAATCTCGTGTCCCAGACACTTGTGTGTCCCAGTCATTTGTGTGTCACAGGCAGTCACTTATGCGTCCCAGACAGTCACTTATGTGTCACAGACAGCTACTTATATGTCCCAGACAGTCATTTATGTATCCCAGACAGTCACTTGTGCGTCCCAGACAGTCACTTGTGTGTCCAAGACAGTCACTTGTGTGTCCCAGACAGTCACTTGTGTGTCCCAGTCACTTGTGTACCCCAGTCACTTGTGTGTCCCAGTCACTTGCATGTCCCAGACAGTCACTTGTGTGTCCCAGTCACTTGTGTACCAGGCAGTCACTTGTGAGTCCCAGACAGTCACTTGTGTGTCCCAGACAGTCATTTGTGTGTCCCAGTCAATTGTGTGTCCAGGACAGTCACTTGTGCGTCCCAGACAGCCACCTGCGTGCCCCAGACACTTGTGTGCCCCAGTCACTTATGTGTTCCAGACGGTCACTTGTGTGTCCCAGTCACTTGTGTGTCCCAGTCACTTGTGTGTACAGTCACTTGCGTGTCCCAGAGAGTCACTTGTGTGTCCAAGACAGTCACTTGTGTGTCCCAGGCAGTCACTTGTGTGTCCCAGACGGTCATTTGTGTGTCCAAGTCACTTGTGTGTCCAAGACAGTCACTTGTGGGTCCCAGACAGCCACTTGCATGTCCAAGACACTTGTGTATCCCAGTCACTTGTGTCCCAGACAGTCACTTGTGCAACTCAGTCACTTGTGTTTCCCAGACAGTCACTTGTGTCCCAGTCACTTGTCTGCCCCAGGCAGTCACTTGTGCATCCCAGACAGTCACTTGTGTGTCCCAGACACTTGTGTGTCCCAGTCACTTGTGTCCAAAACAGTCACTTGTGAGTCCCAGACAGTCACTTGTGTGCCCCAGACAGTCACTTGTGCGTCCCAGTCACTAGTGTGTCCCATACAGTCACTTGTGTGTCCCATACAGTCACTTGTGTGTCCCAGACAGTCATTTGTGTGTCCCAGTCACTTGTGTGTCCAAGACAGTCACTTGTGGGTCCCAGACAGCCACTTGCGTGTCCAAGACACTTGTGTATCCCAGTCACTTGTGTCACAGACAGTCACTTGTGCATCCCAGACAGTCACTTGTGAGTCCCAGACAGTCACTTGTGTATCCCAGTCACTTGTGTGTCCCAGACAGTCAATTGTGCATCCCAGACAGTCACTTGTGTGTCCCAGACACTTGTGTGTCCCAGTCACTTGTGTCCCAAACAGTCACTTGTGAGTCCCAGACAGTTACATGTGTGCCCCAGACAGTCACTTGTGTGTCCCAGTTACTTGTGTGTCCCATACAGTCACTTGTGTGTCCCATACAGTCACTTGTGTGTCCCAGAAGCTTGTGTGTCCCAGTCACTTGTGTGTTCCAGACAGTCACTTGTGTGTCCCAGTCAATTGTGTGTCCCAGACAGTCACTTGAGTATCCCAGACACTTGTGTGTCCCAGTCACTTGTGTGTCCCAGACAGTCACTTGTGCGTCCTAGTCAATTGTGTGTCCCAGACAGTCACTTGTGTGTCACAGACACTTGTGTGTCCCAGTCATTTGTGTGTCCAAGACAGTCACTTGTGTGTCCCAGACAGTCACTTAAGTGTCCCAGACAGTCACTTGTGAGTCCCAGACAGTCACTTGTGTGTCCCAGACAGTCACTTGTGTGTCCCAGACACTTGTGTGTCCCAATCACTTGTTTGTCCCAGACATTCACTTGTGTGTCCCAGACAGTTACTTGTGTGTCCCAGACACTTGTGTCCCAGTCACTTGTGTGTCCCAGACAATCACTTGTGCGTCCCAGACAGTCACTTTGTGTCCTAGACAGTTACTTATGTGTCCCAGACAGTCACTTGTGTATGCCAGACAGTCACTTGTGTCTCCCAGACAGTCACTTGTGCGTCCCAGACAGTCACTTGTGTGTCCCACACAGTCACTTGTGTGTCCAACACAGTCACTTGTGCGTCCCAGACAGTCACATGTGTGTCCAAGACAGTCACTTGTGTGTCCCAGACAGTCAATTGTGTGTCCCAGTCACTTGTGTGTCCCAGACAGTCACTTGTGTGTCCCAGTCACTTGTGTGTCCAAGACAGTCACTTGTGCGTCCCGGACTGCCACTTGCGTGTCACAGACACTTGTGTATCCCAGTCACTTATGTCCCAGACATTCACTTGTGCAACACATGCAGTCACGTGTGTGTCCCAGACAGTCACTTGTGTGTCCCAGTCACTTGTGTGCCCCAGACAGCCACTTGTGCATCCCAGACAGTCACTTGTGTGTCCCAGTCAGTCATTTGAGTGTCCCAGTCACTTGTGTGTCACAGACTGTCACTTGAACGTCCCAGATAATCACTTGTGTGCCCCAGACAGTCACTTGCGTTTCCCAGTCACTTGTGTGTCCCAGACAGTCACTTGTGCATCCCAGACAGTCACTTTTGTGTCCCAGACACTTGTGTGTCCCAGTCACTTGTGTGTCCCAGACAGTCACTTGTGTGCCCCAGACAGTCACTTGTGTGTCCCAGACACTTGTGTGTCCCAGTCACTTGTGTGTCCCAGTCACTTGTGTGTCCCATACAGTCACTTGTGCGTCCCAGACACTTGTGTGTCCCAGTCACTTTTGTGTTCCAGACAGTCACTTGTGTGTCCCAGTCAATTGTGTGTCCCAGACAGTCACTTGCGTGTCCCAGGCACTTGTGTGTCCCAGTCACTTGTGTGTCCCAGGCAGTCAGTTGTGCGTCCCAGACAGTCACTTGTGTGTCCCAGACAGTCACTTGTGTGTCCCAGACACTTGCGTGTCCCAGTCACTTGTGTGTTCCAGACAGTCACTTGTGTGTCCCAGACACTTGTGTGTCCCAGTCACTTGTGTGTCCCAGTCACTTGTGTGTCCCATACAGTCACTTGTGTGTCCCAGACACTTGTGTGTCCCAGTCACTTTTGTGTTCCAGACAGTCACTTGTGTGTCCCAGTCAATTGTGTGTCCCAGACAGTCACTTGCGTGTCCCAGGCACTTGTGTGTCCCAGTCACTTGTGTGTCCCAGGCAGTCAGTTGTGCGTCCCAGACAGTCACTTGTGTGTCCCAGACAGTCACTTGTGTGTCCCAGACACTTGCGTGTCCCAGTCACTTGTGTGTTCCAGACAGTCACTTGTGTGTCCCAGACAGTTACTTGTGTGTCCCAAACACTTGTGTGTCCCAGTCACTTGTGTGTCCCAGACAGTCACTTGTGTGTCCCAGACAGTTACTTGTGTCCCAGACACTTGTGTGTCCCAGTCACTTGTGTGTCCCTGACAGTCACTTGTGTGTCCCAGACAGTTACTTGTGTGTCCCAGACAGTCACTTCTGTGTCCCAGACAGTCACTTCTGTGTCCCAGACAGTCACTTGTGCGTCCCAGACAGTCACTTGTGTGTCCCAGACAGTTACTTGTGAGTCCCAGACAGTCACTTGTGTGTCTCAGTCACTTGTGTGTCCCAGACAGTCACTTGTGTGTCCCAGACACTTGTGTGTCCCAGTCACTTGTGTGTCCCAGACAGTCACTTGTGTGTCCCAGACAGTTACTTGTGTGTCCCAGACACTTGTGTGTCCCAGGCACTTGTGTGTCCCAGACAGTCACTTTTGTGTCCCAGACAGTTACTTGTGTGTCCAAGACATTTGTGTGTCCCAGTCACTTGTGTGTCCCTGACAGTCACTTGTGTGTCCCAGTCACTTGTTTGTCCCAGACAGTCACTTGTGCATCCAAGACAGTCACTCTCGTGTCCCAGACACTTGTGTGTCCTAGTCACTTGTGTGTCCCACTCACTTGGGCCTCCCAGACAGTCACTTGTGTGTCCCAGACAGTCACTTGTGAGTCCCAGTCACTTGTGCGTCCCAGACAGTCACTTATGTGTCCTAGACAGTTACTATATATTATGTGTCCCAGACAGTCATTTGTGTATCCCAGACAGTCACTTGTGTGTCCCAGACAGTCACTTGTGCGTCCCAGTCACTTGTGTGCCCCACACAGTCACTTGTGTGTCCCAGACAGTCACTTGTGCGTCCAAGACAGTCACTTGTGTGTCCAAGAAAGTCACTTGTGTGTCCCAGACAGTCACTTGTGTGTCCCAGTCACTTATGTGTTCCAGACAGTCACTTGTGTGTCCCAGACAGTCACTTGTGTGTCCCAGACAGTCACTTGTGTGTCCAAGACAGTCACTTTTGTGTCCCAGACAGTCACTTGTGTGTCCCAGACATTCACTTGTGTGTCCAAGACAGTCACTTGTGTGTCCCAGACAGTCACTTGTGTGCCCAAGACAGTCACTTGTGTGTCCCAGACAGTTACTTGTGTGTCCCAGACAGTTACTTGTGTGTCCCAGGCAGTCACTTTTGTGTCCAAGACAGTCACTTGTGTGTCCCAGACAGTCATTTTTGTGTCCAAGACAGTCACTTGTGTGTCCCAGTCACTTGTGTTTCCCAAACAGTCACTTATGTGTCCCAGACAGTCATTTGTGTGTCCCAGTCACAGTGTGTGTCCTAGACAGTCATTTGTGTGTCCCAGACAATAATTTGTGTGTCCCAGTCACTTGTGTGTCCCAGACAGTCACTTGTGTGTCCCAGAGAGTCACTTGTGCGTCCCAAACAGTCACTTGTGTGTCCCAGACAGTCACTTGTGTGCCCCAGAGAGTCATTTGTGTGTCCCAGACAGTCACTTGTGTGTCCCAGTCACTTGTGTGTCTCAGACAGTCACTTGTGTGTCCCAGTGTGTGCAACATTGGTGCAACACTGGTGCAACATTCGTGCAACACTGGTATAACACCGGTGCAGCACTGGTGCAACACTGGTGCAACACTTGTGCAACGCTGTTGGAACACTGGTGCAAGACTCGTGAGTCACTGGTGCAACACTGCTGCAACACTAGTACAACACTGGTACAGCACTGGTGGAACACTGGCACAACACTGGTGCAGCACTGATACAACACTGGTGCAACACTGGTACAACACTAGTGCAACACTGGTGTAATACTTGTGCAACATTCGTGCCACACTGACACAATACTGGTGCAGCACTGATGCAACATTGGTGCAACACTGTTACAGCACTGGTGCAACAATGTTGCAACACTGGTGCAACACTGGTTGAACACTGGTACAGCACTGGTACAATACTGGTGCAACACTGGTACAACACTAGTGCAACACTGGTGTAACACTTGTGAAACATTGGTGCAACACTAACACAATACTGGTGCAGCACTGATGCAACACTGGTGCAACACTGTTGCAGCACTGGTGCAACACTGGTGCAACATTGGTGCAACACTGGTTCAACACTGGTACAGCACTGGTACAATACTGGTGCAACACTGGTACAACACTAGTGCAACACTGGTGTAACACTTGTGAAACATTGGTGCAACACTGACACAATACTGGTGCAGCACTGATGCAACACTGGTGCAACACTAGTTCAACACTTGTACAACACTGGTACAACACTGGTGCAACACTGGTGCAACAGTGGTGCAACACTGGTGTAACACTGGTGTAACACTGGTGCAGCACTGGTGTAACACTGGTGCAACGCTGGTGCAACACTGGTGTAACACTGGTGCAGCACTGGTGCAACACTGGTGCAACACTGGTGCAGCACTTGTGCAACACTGGTGTAACACTGGTGCAACACTGGTGCAACATTTGTGCAACACTGGTTCAACACTGGTACAGCACTGGTACAATACTGGTGCAACACTGGTACAACACTAGTGCAACACTGGTGTAACACTTGTGAATCATTGGTGTAACACTTGTGAAACATTGGTGCAACACTGACACAATACTGGTGCAGCACTGATGCAACACTGGTGCAACACTAGTTCAACACTTGTACAACACTGGTACAACACTGGTGCAACACTGGTGCAACACTGGTGCAACATTGTTGTAACACTGGTGCAACACTGGTACAACACCGTGCAGCACTGGTGCAACATTGGTGCAACACTTGTACAACACTGATGCACCCCTGGTGCAGCACTGGTGCACCACTGGCGCAACACTGGGACAACACTGTTGCAACACTGGCGCAGCACTTGTGCAACACGTGTGCAACACTGGTGCAACACTGATACAACATTGGTGCAACACTGGTGCAACACTGATGCAACATTGGTGCAACACTGGTACAACACTAGTGCAGCACTTGTGCAACACTGGTGCAACACTTGTGCAACACTGGTACAACACTGGTGCAGCACTTGTGCAACACTTGTGCAACACTGGTGCAACACTGGTACAACACTGGTACAACACTGGTGAAGCAATGGTGCAACACTGATGCAACATTGGTGCAACACTGGTACAACACTGGTGCAAAACTGGTACAACACTGGGGCATCACTGGTGCAACACTGTAGCAACATTGGTGCAACACTGCATAACACTGGTGCAGCACTGGTGCAACTGGTGCAACACTTGTACAACACTTGTGCAACATTGGTGCAACACTGGTGCAGCACTAGTGCAACACTGCTGCAACACTAGTACAACACTGGTGCAACACTGGTGCGACATTGGTGCAACACTGGTACAACACTAGTACAACACTGGTGGAACACTGGTACAACACTAGTACAACACTGGTGTAACATTGGTACAACACTAGTGCAACACTGGTGTAACACTTGTGCAACATTGGTGCAACACTGACACAATACTGGTGCAACACTGTTGCAACACTGCTACAACACGTGTGCAACTCTGCTGCAACACTGCTACAACACGTGTGCAACTCTGGTGCAACACTGGTGCAACATTGGTGCAACACGGGTACAACACTGGTGCAAAACTGGTTCAACACTTGTGCAACACTGTTGCAACACTGGTGCAGCACTGGTGCAGCACTGGTGCAGCACTGGCGCAACACTGGTGCAACACTGGTGCAGCACTGGTGCAACACTGGAGCAACATTGCTGCAACACTGGTACAACACTGGTGCAGCACTGGAACACTGGTGTAACACTTGTGCAACATTGGTGCATCATTGACTCAATACTGGTGCAGTACTGGTGCAGCACTGGTGCAGCACTGGAGCAACACTGGTGCAACATTGGTGCAACACTGATGCAGCTCTGGTGCACCACTGGTGCAACACTACTGCAACACTGGTGCAGCACTTGTGCAACACTGGTGCAACATTGATACAGCATTGGTGCAACACTGGTGCAACATTGGTGCAACACTGTCAGAACACTGGTGCAACAGTGGTGCAACACTGGTGCAACAGTGGTGCAACACTGGTGTAACACTGGTGTAACACTGGTGCAGCACTGGTGCAACACTGGTGTAACACTGGTGCAGCACTGGTGCAACACTGGTGCAACACTGGTGCAACACTGGTGCAGCACTGGTGCAACACTGGTGCAACACTGGTGTAACACTGGTGCAACACTGGTGCAGCACTGGTGCAACACTGGTGCAACACTAGTACAGCACTGGAGCAGCACTGGTGCAGCACATGTGCAACACTGGTGCAACACTGGTACAGCACTGGAGCAGCACTGGTGCAACACTGGTGCAGCACCTTTGCAGCACTGGTGCAGCACTGGTGCAGCACTGGTGCAGCACTGGTGCAACACTTGTACAGCACTGGTGCAGCACTGGTGCAACACTGGTACAGCACTGGAGCAGCACTGGTGCAACACTGGTGCAGCACTGGTGCAACACTGGTGCAGCACTGGAGCAGCACTGGTGTAACACTGGTGCAGCACTGGTGCAACACTGGTGTAACACTGGTGCAGCACTGGTGCAACACTGGTGCAACACTGGTGCAACACTGGTGCAGCACTGGTGCAACACTGGTGCAACACTGGTGCAACACTGGTGTAACACTGGTGCAACACTGGTGCAACACTGGTGCAGCACTGGTGCAACACTGGTGCAACACTGGTGTAACACTGGTGTAACACTGGTGCAGCACTGGTGCAACACTGGTGTAACACTGGTGCAGCACTGGTGCAACACTGGTGAAGCACTGGTGCAACACTGGTGTAACACTGGTGCAGCACTGGTGCAACACTGGTGCAACACTGGTGCAACACTGGTGCAGCACTGGTGTAACACTGGTGCAGCACTGGTGCAACACTGGTGCAACACTGGTGCAACACTGGTGCAGCACTGGTGCAAAACTGGTGCAACACTGGTGCAGCACTGGTGCAGCACTGGTGCAACACTGGTGCAACACTGGTACAGCACTGGAGCAGCACTGGTGCAACACTGGTACAGCACTGGAGCAGCACTGGTGCAACACTGGTGCAGCACTGGTGAAACACTGGTGCAGCACTGGAGCAGCACTGGTGTAACACTGGTGCAGCACTGGTGCAACACTGGTGTAACACTGGTGCAGCACTGGTGCAACACTGGTGCAACACTGGTGCAGCACTAGTGCAACACTGGTGCAACACTGGTGCAACACTGGTGCAACACTGGTGTAACACTGGTGCAGCACTGGTGCAACACTGGTGCAGCACTGGTGCAACACTGGTGTAACACTGGTGCAGCACTGGTGCAACACTGGTGCAACACTGGTGCAGCACTGGTGTAACACTGGTGCAGCACTGGTGCAACACTGGTGCAACACTGGTGCAACACTGGTGTAACACTGATGCAGCACTGGTGCAACACTGGTGCAACACTGGTGCAGCACTGGTGCAACACTGGTGTAACACTGGTGCAGCACTGGTGCAACACTGGTGTAACACTGGTGCAGCACTGGTGCAGCACTGGTGCAGCACTGGTACAACACTGGTGCAACACTGGTACAGCACTGGAGCAGCACTGGTACAACACTGGTACAGGACTGGAGCAGCACTGGTGCAACACTGGTGCAACACTGGTGTAACAGTGGTGTAGCACTGGTGCAACACTGGTGCAGCACTGGTGCAACACTGGTGCAACACTGGTGTAACAGTGGTGCAGCACTGGTGCAACACTGGTGCAACACTGGTGCAACACTGGTGTAACAGTGGTGTAGCACTGGTGTAACACTGGTGCAGCACTGGTGCAACACTGGTGCAGCACTGGTGCAACACTGGTGCAGCACTGGTGCAACACTGGTGCAGCCCTGGTGCAACACTGGTGCAACACTGGTGCAACACTGGTGTAACAGTGGTGCAGCACTGGTGCAACACTGGTGTAACAGTGGTGCAGCACTGGTGCAACACTGGTGCAACACTGGTGCAACACTGGTGTAACAGTGGTGTAGCACTGGTGTAACACTGGTGCAGCACTGGTGCAACACTGGTGCAGCACTGGTGCAACACTGGTGCAGCACTGGTGCAACACTGGTACAGCACTGGAGCAGCACTGGTGCAACACTGGTACAGGACTGGAGCAGCACTGGTGCAACACTGGTGCAACACTGGTGCAGCACTGGTGCAACACTGGTGCAACACTGGTGTAACAGTGGTGCAGCACTGGTGCAACACTGGTGCAACACTGGTGCAACACTGGTGTAACAGTGGTGTAGCACTGGTGTAACACTGGTGCAGCACTGGTGCAACACTGGTGCAGCACTGGTGTAACACTGGTGCAGCACTGGTGCAACACTGGTGCAACACTGGTGCAACACTGGTGTAACAGTGGTGCAGCACTGGTGCAACACTGGTGCAACACTGGTGCAACACTGGTGTAACACTGGTGCAGCACTGGTGTTCAGTGGTCAGTCGTCACGTGAGGTCACAGACCCTGAGCTGCTTTGGGGATTAGCGTGGACGGTTACAAAGCATGGCTTGCTTCTGCAGTGTTTTAAAAACTGAGTTTGGAGAGTTGAAGGAGGAGGTCTTGCTTCTCCAGGAGGAGATTAGGAGGCTGAAGGTCCACCTCAATGGGCCTGGGAGAGAGTGTGAGGTGGTTGGAGATGTGGGGAATGAGGCTTCTAGCAGTGAGGTGCAGTCTGTCTCTCACTGTGAGGAGGCTGTAGGTGGGGAGGTAGCAACGGGTACCAGCAGTGAGGTGCAGCCCAGCACCTGCTACAAGTGGCGAGTTGTTCACAGTAATGGGAGGCGCATCAGAGTAAGGAAAGTTAAGAGTGAAGATCTGAAGGTAGGAAATCGCTTCTCTGTTCTCCAGGATGAATGTACTTCAGTGGCCAGTGAAGGTAAGGGTACTACTGCCCCTGCTAATGAAGGTAAGCGCATTCTTGTGGTTGGTGACTCTCAGGTAAGATATGTTGACCGTGCTTTTTGTAATAGGAATAAGAAGATGAGAGATAGAGTGTGCTTCCCTGGAGCTGGTGTTGGGGACATTGTCAACAGACTGGATAATATCATGTCAGGTAATGGGAACAAGCCCATTATCTGTCTCAGTGCTGGTGGAAATGATATTGGGAAGGGTAGGAGAGAAGAGCTGCTAGATAAGTACAGGTCAGCTATAGATTTCATTAAGTCTAAGGGAGGGATCCCAATCATATGTAGCATCTTGCCTAGAAGGGGAGTAGGAAATGAATGGTTGTCTAGGGCAATTGGTGTAAATTGCTGGCTAGACAGATACTGCAAGGAACTTGCAATCCCATTCATTGACAACTGGAACAACTTTTATGGCAAACATGATATGTATGCAAGGGATGGGGTTCATCTCTCTGGGGCAGGGGTGGTAGCACTTGCAGACTCGATTGAGAAGGCCATTGGTGAAATGCCTATGATTTTAAACTGATGGAAGATAGAGGTATGGGTGTGTGTGGGAAACAAGCAGGTTGCAACACTAGGGTTGGAAACAGTAAATGTATAAAAGGCATTCAGCATGAAGTTATAAATAAAGACAATAGAACAGGTCAGAAAACAAAGGGGGACAGCAGAGGGCAGCAAGGGACTAGCTCCCTTAAGGTTTACTATACTAATAGCAGGAGTGTTAGAAATAAGATAGATGAGCTAAGATTAATTGCAAGTGCAGGAAACATAGATATTATTGCTATAACAGAGACCTGGCTCAATCTGAAAGATAGAGAGATGCCATCTGAATGTCACATACAAGGCTATAAATTATTCCACACTGACAGGGTCAACAGGAAAGGTGGTGGAGTAGCGATGTATGTCAGAGACAATTTAAATTGTTGTGTTAGACAAGATATTAAATTAGAAGCGTCAGCCACTGAATCTGTTTGGTTACAGCTTCTCGAGGGCCGAGAAAAACTAATTTTGGGTGTGATTTACAGGGCCCCAAATCTTGATAGGGAGTGCAGTAAACTTCTATGGGACGAAATTCGTAAGGCATCTACATACGAAAATGTTGTGCTAATGGGAGATTTCAACTATAGACAGATTGACTGGAGCAATTTGACAGGAAATTTAGAGTCGGGTGACTTTCTTGATACGATCCAGGATTGTTTTTTAAAACAGTTTGTGACAGAGCCAACTAGGGGAAATAACCTCCTTGACTTGGTTCTTGCCAGTAGGGAAACACTAATTAATGATCTTGAGGTTAATGATGAGCTTGGGGAGAGTGATCACAAATCACTCAGTTTTAACATATCATGGAATTCCCCTAATAATGGCAATCAAGTCTCCGTCCCTGACTTTCGCTTGGCTGATTTCATAGGACTGAAAAATTACTTAGGTGGGCTGAACTGGAATGACCTGACTAGGGGTCAGGTAGGTGGTGATGGTTGCCGATATGATGCTTTCCAGGGCATAGTTCTAGCTGCTCAGTCAAATTATGTTCCAAATAGGGAAATCAGATCAAACAAAAATGATCCTAAATGGATGAACAATAGATTAAAATATCTGATTGGTCAAAAGAGAGGCATATATAGGCAAATCAAAAGAGGAGAGGGGCAATTAAGAAATCGATATATTCAGTTAAAGAGAGAAATAAAAAAGGGAATTAGAAAAGCAAAAAGAGATTATGAGGTTAAAGTTGCAAGAGAATCGAAGACTAACCCAAAAGGATTCTTTCAGGTATACAGAAGTAAGATCAGGGACAAGATAGGCCCACTCAAAAGTTCCTCGGGTCAGCTCACTGACAGTGATAAGGAAATGTGTAGAATTTTTAACACATACTTCCTCTCAGTTTTTACACAGGAGGATACCAGTGATATTCCAGTAATGATAAATTATGTAGAACAGGACGATAATAAACTGTGCACTATTAGGGTCACAAGTGACATGGTCCTTAGGCAAATAGATAAATTAAAACCTAACAAATCCCCAGGCCCTGATGAACTGTATGCAAGGGTTCTAAAGGAATGTAAAGAGGAGCTTAGCACACCTTTGGCTAATCTTTTCAACATATCACTACAAACTGGCATGGTGCCAGATAAGTGGAAAATGGCAAATGTGATACCTATTTTCAAAACAGGTGACAGGTCCTTAGCTTCGAACTATAGACCAATAAGCCTAACCTCCATAGTGGGAAAATTTATGGAATCAATAATTGCCGAGGCAGTTCGTAGCCACCTTGAAAAGCATAAATTAATCAACGAATCTCAGCATGGTTTTACAAAGGGACGTTCCTGCCTTACGAATTTATTAACTTTTTTCACTAAGGTATTTGAGGAGGTAGATCATGGTAACGAATATGATATTGTGTATATGGACTTCAGTAAGGCTTTTGACAGGGTCCCACATCAGAGACTATTGAGGAAAATTAAAGCACATGGAATAGGAGGAGAAATTTTTTCCTGGATAGAGGCATGGTTGACAAATAGGCAGCAGAGAGTTTGCATAAATGGGGAGAAATCAGAGTGGGGAAGCGTCACGAGCGGTGTTCCACAGGGGTCAGTGTTGGGCCCCCTGCTGTTCACAATCTACATAAACGACATAGATGAGGGCATAAAGAGCGACATCGGCAAGTTTGCCGATGACACCAAAATAGGCCGTCGAATTCATTCTGACGAGGACATTCGAGCACTCCAGGAAGATTTGAATAGACTGATGCAGTGGTCGGAGAAGTGGCAGATGCAGTTTAATATAGACAAATGCAAAGTTCTAAATGTTGGACAGGACAATAACCATGCCACATATAAACTAAATAATGTAGATCTTAATATTACGGATTGCGAAAAAGATTTAGGAGTTCTGGTTAGCAGTAATCTGAAACCAAGACAACAGTGCATAAGTGTTCGCAATAAAGCTAATAGAATCCTTGGCTTCATATCAAGAAGCATAAATAATAGGAGTCCTCAGGTTGTTCTTCAACTCTATACATCCTTGGTTAGGCCTCATTTAGATTATGCTGCACAGTTTTGGTCACCGTATTACAGAATGGATATAAATTCTCTGGAAAATGTACAAAGGAGGATGACAAAGATGATCCCATGTATCAGAAACCTTCCCTATGAGGATAGACTAAGGGCCCTGAAACTGCACTCTCTAGAAAGACGTAGAATTAGGGGGGATATGATTGAGGTTTATAAGTGGAAGACAGGAATAAATAAAGGGGATGTAAATAGTGTGCTGATAATATCTAGCCTAGACAGGACTCGCAGCAATGGTTTTAAGTTGGAAAAATTCAGATTCAGGAGGGATATAGGAAAGTACTGGTTTGGTAATAGAGTTGTGGATGAGTGGAACAAACTCCCAAGTACCGTTATAGAGGCCAGAACGTTGTGTAGCTTTAAAAATAGGTTGGATAAATACATGAGTAGATGTGGGTGGGTGTGAGTTAGACCTGATAGCTTGTGCTACCAGGTCGGTTGCCGTGTTCCTCCCTTGAGTCAATGTGACCTGACCTGACTAGGTTGGGTGCATTGGCTTAAGCCGGTAGGGACTTGGACCTGCCTCGCATGGGCCAGTAGGCCTTCTGCAGTGTTCCTTCGTTCTTATGTTCTTATGTTCTTAACACTGGTGCAGCACTGGTGCAGCACTGGTGCAGCACTGGTGCAACACTGGTGCAACACTGGTACAGCACTGGAGCAGCACTGGTGCAACACTGGTACAGGACTGGTGCAACACTGGTACAGGACTGGTGCAACACTGGTGCAACACTGGTGCAGCACTGGTGTAACACTGGTGCAGCACTGGTGCAACACTGGTGCAGCACTGGTGCAACACTGGTGCAGCACTGGTGCAACACTGGTGCAACACTGGTGCAACACTGGTACAACACTGGTACATCAGTGGTACAATATTAGCATCACAAGGTACAATATTGGCACGAAACTACTATAACACTGACTCATCTGAATTTATTATATGGTAGTATCGAGCTGACAAACACAAGTGTCATTGTTTGACCAAACAACAAGTGTGATGGTGTGAGCAAACAACAAGTGTGATGGTGTGAGCAAACATCAAGTGTGATGGTGTGAGCAAACATCAAGTGTGATGGTGTGAGCAAACAAGTGTGATGGTGTGAGCAAACAACAAGTGTGATGGTGTGAGCAAACAACAAGCTTGATGGTGTGAGCAAATAAGTGTTATGGTGTGAGCAAACAACAAGTGTGATGGAGTGAGCAAACAACAAGTGTGATGGTGTGAGCAAACAAGTGTGATGGTGTGAGCAAACAACAAGTGTGATGGTGTGAGCAAACAACAAGTGTGATGGTGTGAGCAAACAAGTGTGATGGTGTGAGCAAACAACAAGTGTGATGGTGTGAGCAAACAACAAGTGTGATGGTGTGAGCAAACAACAAGTGTGATGGTGTGAACATAAGAACATAAGAACATAAGAAAGGAGGAACGCTGCAGGAGGCCTGCTGGCCCATACTAGGCAGGTCCTTTACAATTCATCCCACTAACAAAACATTTGCCCAACCCAATTTTCAATGCCACCCAAGAAATAAGCTCTGATGTGAAAGTCCCACTCAAATCCAACCCCTCCCACTCATGTACTTATCCAACCTAGATTTGAAACTACTCAAAGTCCCAGCCTCAATAACCCAACTAGGTAGACTGTTCCACTCATCAACTACCCTATTTCCAAACCAATACTTTCCTATGTCCTTTCTAAATCTAAACTTATCTAATTTAAATCCATTACTGCGGGTTCTCTCTTGGAGAGACATCCTCAAGACCTTATTAATATCCCCTTTATTAATACCTATCTTCCACTTATACACTTCGATCAGGTCTCCCCTCATTCTTCGTCTAACAAGTGAATGTAACTTAAGAGTCTTCAATCTTTCTTCATAAGGAAGATTTCTAATGCTATGTATTAATTTAGTCATCCTACGCTGAATGTTTTCTAACGAATTTATGTCCATTTTGTAATACGGAGACCAGAACTGAGCTGCATAATCTAGGTGAGGCCTTACTAATGATGTATAAAGCTGCAGTACGACCTCTGCACTTCTGTTGCTTACACTTCTTGATATAAATCCCAGTAATCTATTTGCCTTATTACGTACGCTTAGGCATTGCTGTCTTGGTTTAAGGTTCCTGCTCACCATAACCCCCAAGTCCTTTTCGCAATCTGTATGGCTAAGTTCTACATCATTTAACTTATAAGTACTAGGGTTATGGGCACTCCCAAGCTTCAGAACCTTGCATTTGTCTACATTGAACTGCATCTGCCACTTTTCTGACCAAGAATAGAGTTTGTTTAAATCCTCCTGAAGTTCCATAACATCTACGTTTGAATCAATTATCCTACCTATCTTTGTGTCATCGGCGAATTTGCTCATATCACTAGTAATTCCCTCATCAAGATCATTGATATATATTATAAACAACAACGGGCCCAAGACTGATCCCTGTGGAACGCCACTTGTTACAGATCCCCACTCGGACTTAACCCCATTTATGGACACTCTCTGCTTCCTGTCAGTGAGCCATGACTCGATCCACGAGAGCACTTTTCCCCCAATGCCATGAGCTGCCACTTTCTTTAACAGTCTATGGTGCGGAACTCTATCAAAAGCCTTACTAAAATCTAAGTAAATAATATCAAATTCCTTATTGTGGTCAACAGCCTCAAAAGCTTTACTGAAGAAAGTTAATAAATTAGTTAGACAAGACCGGCCTCTTGTGAATCCATGCTGAGTATCATTAATCAAGCTATGCTTATCGAGATGGCTTCTTATAATCTCAGCTATAATTGACTAGTAATTTGCCTACAATTGAGGTCAGGCTTATTGGGCGGTAATTTGACGGTAACGACTTGTCCCCTGTTTTAAAAATAGGAATTACATTAGCCATCTTCCACATATCAGACACTACACCTGTTTGAAGAGATAAATTAAAAATATTAGTTAATGGTTCACAGAGTTCCATTTTGCATTCCTTAAGAACCCTTGAAAAAGCCTCATCAGGACCCGGCGACTTATTTTGCTTCAGTCTGTCTATCTGCTTCACAACCATCTCACTAGTGACTGTGATGTTACATAATTTATCTTCTTCTAGCCCACTGTAAAAATTAATTACTGGAATATTGTTAGTGTCTTCCTGTGTAAAACCTGAGAGAAAATAATTATTTAAAATCAAGCACATTTCATTCTCTTTGTCAGTAAGGTGCCCATAGTTATTTTTAAGGGGACCTATCTTATCTCTAACTTTTGTTCTATAGACCTGGAAAAAACTTTTTGGGTTAGTTTTAGAATCCCTAGCAACTTTAATTTCATAGTCCCTTTTAGCTTTTCTTATCCCCTTTTTAATGTCCCTCTTAATGTCAATATACTGATTCATAAGATGACCCTCACCTCTTTTGATACGCCTATAAATTCCTTTCTTATGCCTTAGTAGATATTTGAGCCTATTATTCATCCATTTTGGGTCATTTCTATTTGATCTAATTTCTTTATATGGGATAAACGCTCTTTGAGCAGCATGTATAGTGTTCAGAAAACTGTCATATTGATAGCTCTCTTCGTTACCCCAGTCAACAGATGATAAGTGTTCTCTAAGCCCATCGTAATCTGCTAAGCGAAAATCTGGGACTGTTACTGAGTTATCGCTACTATCGTACTTCCATTCAATGCTAAATGTAATTGATTTGTGGTCGCTAGCACCCAGTTCCTCTGAAATTTCTAAATTATTAACAAGGGATTCATTGTTTGCCATAACTAAGTCAAGCAGGTTATTTCCCCTTGTAGGTTCTGTCACAAACTGCTTCAAAAAACAATCCTGAAATACTTCTAGGAAGTCGTATGATTCTAAATTCCCAGTCAAGAAATTCAAATCAACATGACTAAAGTTAAAGTCTCCTAGAAGTACTACATAATCGTGCCTTGTGGCCTTAACAATTTCCTCCCATAGTAGTTTCCCTTGGTCCCTATCTAAGTTTGGGGGACGGTATATCACTCCTAAAATCAGTTTTTCATGCCCCCCTGAAAATTCTATCCAAACAGACTCTGTATGTGTTACTTCAGACTTAATACCCGTTTTTATGCAACAGTTCAAGCGATCTCGGACATACAATGCCACCCCACCTCCCTTCCCAATACTTCTATCTTCTTGGAACAATTTAAAACCCTGAATATGACATTCCGCAGGCATGTCCCGACTTTTTGAATTAAACCACGTCTCAGTTAAGGCAAATACATCAATGTTACCTGCACTAGCAACTAATCTCAACTCGTCCATCTTATTCCTAGCACTACGGCAATTAGCGTAATAAACATTGAAAGACTCTCCTTTCTCTTTACCCTTCCTGCTCATTTCTATTTTTCTACTAAATCTATTACTGTCCTTCTCACCCAAAGTCACTGGCTTTTCAATATCTACCTCGTTCTTATTATTACTAGTTCCCCTAGAACTCGTAATATTACTACACTGGGACTTCACTGTTTTCCTGCCAAAACCCATACCACTAACTACTCCTAGTTTAAAGTCCTAACTGCTCCCTCCACTGCAGTTGCCAGTGCTCCCACCCCACACCTAGATAAGTGAACCCCATCCCTGGCATACATGTCATTTCTGCCATAGAAGAGGTCCCAGTTGTCAATGAATGTTACCGCATTTTCCTTACAGTATTTGTCCAGCCAGCAATTGACACCAATTGCCCTGGACAACCATTCATTTCCAACTCCTCTCCTTGGCAAAATACCACATATGACAAGGTTCCCACCCTTACTCCTAATTATTTCTATTGCTGACCTATACCTGCTAATCAGGTCTTCACTCCTACGTCTGCCAACATCGTTGCCTCCAGCACTGAGACAGATAATAGGATTACTCCCATTACCTCTCATGATGTCATCCAGACGGCTAACAATATCCTCCATCCCAGCCCCAGGAAAGCAAACTCTCTGTCTCCTACTCCTGTCCTTCAAGCAGAACGCCCTATCCATATACCTTACTTGGCTATCCCCAACAACAACAATATTCGTACCTTCCTTGGTGTCGTTCGTCGTGACGTTCCTTGTAGTCGACTCACATTCGTCGGGTAGCACTGAGACTGTATTAGATGTTTCCACAACAGTTTGAGCAAACAACAAGCAGTGAAAGCTGACATAATACTCAAACACTTAAACCAACTTCATTAATTTTGTACCATTAAAAGACATGTTTACCATGTGATGGAATGATAATTTGACGTCACTACACAGGTCCGTGTAGGTGGAATATAATAATAATAATAATAATAATAATAATAATAATAATAATAATAATAATAATAATAATAATAATAATAATAATATCTTTAATTCTACAAGTACATGTACAAGGTATACAGACCTACCTGACATCAGTGACATACTACTATACAGAAAACAGCTATTTATGCAAAGCATTCCGAGCAAATTAGGTCTGTTTTATCCCAGGATGCGACCCACACCAGACGACTAACTCCCTGGTACCCACTTTATTGATGGGTGAACATAGACAACCGGTGTAAGGAAACATGCCCAATGTTTCTACCCTCGCCGTGAATCGAACCCGGACCCTCACTGTGTGAATAGAGAGCTTTAGCCACGAGGCCGCGGGCCATCGTGGCTTGGTGAACACGTGAGTATACTACACACGTCCGTGGTGGTGGAATGATGACGTGAGTATACTACACAGGTCAGTGGTGGTGGAATGACGTGAGTATACTACACAGGTTCGTGTTGGTCAAATGACCTGAGTATACTACACAGGTCCGTGTTGGTGGAGTGATCACGTGAGCATACTCCACAAGTCCGTGAGAGTGGAATGATCACGTGAGCATACTACACCGGATCGTGATAGTGGAATGATCACGTGAGCTTACTACATAAGTCCGTGATAGTGGATTGATTACGTGAGCATATTACACAAGTCCGTGATAGTGGATTCATCGTGTGAGCATACTACACAGAACCGTGAATGGAATGATCACGTGAGTATACTACACAGGTCCGTTGTAATGGAGTGGAATGATCACGTGCGCATACTACTTAAAACCGTGATAGTGCAATGATCACGTTAATAACTCACCTGACAGGACCTTGGTGGTGCAGTTATCACGTCAGTTCACCAGACAGGACCCTGATGGTGCAGGGATCACATTAACTCTCCAGACAGAACCTAGATGGTGCAATGATCTGTACGTTGGATTGCGTACTGTCAACAGTAATATTCTGTTGGATCAGGCCCTGATCCACCGGAAGTCCTGATCAAAGACTGGCCGTGGGGTAGTTGACCCTCGGAATAACCATCAGGTAGACTATGGGACAAACACTCAATCAGACTAACCCACCACAGAACAGGCCCTCCATCAGACTAACCCACCACAGGACAGGCCCTCCATCAGACTGACGCTCCACAGGACAGGCCCTCCATCAGACTGACCCATCACAGGACAAACCCACCATGGTGTAGACCCTCAACCAGACTGACCCACCAAGAAAAAGACCCACCTTTAGACTGACCCGCCACTGGACAAACCCACCAGTTAACTTTGATGTCGTAACTTAAATAAAATGTTCCTGGCTCCTAAAGGCTGCTCACACTGCTGTCTAGGTGTACTATTTAAATTACACTTAAAAAAACACAGCCACTCTAGGGCCACCATGCACTCATATTAAATAATGAAGCATGTGTGCAAATAATTAATATATTATATGGAAGGACTAATAAACTCGCCTAATACAAAAATGTATCTATATTAATAATAGTAACTTATATACAACTTATAACTACTACAAAAAACCACCACACTCCAGTTCACATTAGCTCACTAGCACACTGCTACTGATGAGTTAAAAATCATCAGGGAGGCTCCATGACACACACCCCCTTCGCATACTAGGGCCTTACAAATAAACATGAGAGCACTTCAACACAAACACCTATAGTATACACTAAAAAACTTACCAAGATTACCTACTCAAACTACCGCCCAAACATGATCACTTTACCCCTGTCACCACCCGACTAGTATTAACTAAACACACCTCTCATCTCCTCCTGTCCTGGCCACTGCCTGACTGACAGGAATAAAACGCGTTCCCTTTCGGGGAATAATACACGTCCACTTTCAGTATACTACACGGAAAAATGACATTGTATATGGAGCGTTATTTTATATAAATATTTTTTTTATAGTACTCCTTAACAATTGGCAAAACAAATTATGTACAACGGATCGTACCCAATGTTAGTGTGACCACAAATTAAACCACCAGAGAACTGTGGAATAACCATCCCAGGTACTGACCATAGAGGGAACTGTAGATTGATCATCCCAGGTACTGACCTTCCAGGGAACTGTGGAATTATCATCCCAGGTACTGACCATATAGGGAACTGTAGAGTGACCATCCCAGGTACTGATCATCCAAGGAACTGTAGATTGACAATCCTACGTACTGACCTTCCAGGGAACTGTGAAATGACCACCCTAGGAACTGACATTCCAGGGAACTATGCAATGGCTATCCCAGGTACTGATCTTCCAGGGAACTGCGGGATGACCATCCAAGGCACTGACCTTCCACGAAACTGTGGAATGACCATCCCAGGTACCGATCTTCCAGGAAACTGTGCAATGACCATCCCAGTGGAATGACCATTCTAAGTACTGACCTAACAGAGAAATGTCGAATGACCATCCCAGGTATTGGCCTTCCAGGGAGCTGTGGAATGACCATCCCAGGTGTCAGCATAGTTGCTGAATCCCCTTATATGTGTTGTATAGCATATCATAGTACCATCCATGTGTTTATATAGAAGACCCCTTAGGCCGAGTGACTGTGTGACGTCACGGGATGCGCATGTGTACGTTCGTACCTCTGCCTCCTTCTCAGTCGGCGCATAGACATCCAGGCCAGAACACGGCAAGGCTGGGCTCCATCTCCCATTACCACAGTCTGACAATATAGCGTTACCGTCCTACAAGTGTGTCTATCTTCAACCCTCGATATCTCCTTTTAAGAACCCCTACGACACAGGTACTGAACTTCCAGAGAACTGTGGAATGACCATCCCAGGTACTGACCTGCCAGGGAGCTGTGGAATGACCATCCCAGGTACTGACCTTCCTGGGAACTGTGAAATGACCATCCCAGATACTGACTTTCCATGTAACTGTGGAATAACCATCCAAGGTACTGACCTTCCAGGGAACTGTGGAATGATTTTCTCAGGTACTGACCTTCCTGGGAACTGTGCAATGACTTTCTCAGGAACTGACCTTCCTGGGAACTGTGCAATGACCATCCCAGGTACTGACCTTCCAGGAATAACAAAAAAAGGCACAATACCGAGACTGGAACGATACACAAATAACCCGCACATAAAAGAGAGAAGCTTACGACGACGTTTCGGTCCGACTTGGACCGAAACGTGACTTTGTAAATGGTCCATGTCGGACCGAAACGTCATCGTAAGCTTCTCTCTTTTATGTGCGGGTTATTTGTGTAACCTTCCAGGGAACTGTTGAATGACCATTCCAGGTACTGACCTTCCAAAGAACTGTGGAAAGACCATCGCAAGTACTTATCTTCCATGGAACTGTGGAATGACCATCCCAGGTACTGACCTAACAGAGAACTGTGGAATGACCATCCCAGGTACTGCCCTTCAAGGGAACTGTGGAATGACCATCCCAGGTATTGACCTTTCAAGGAACTGTGGAATGACCATTCCAGGTACTGACCTTCCAGAGAACTGTGGAATGACCATCAGAAGTACTTGTCTTCCATGGAACTGTGGAATGATCATCCCACGTACTGATCTAACAGAGAGTTGTGGAATGACCATCCCAGGTACTGACCTTCCAGGGAACTGTTGAATAACCGTCCTAGGTACTGACGTTCCAGGGAACTGTGGAATGACCATTCCAGGTACTGACTTTCCAGAGAACTGTGGAATGATCACCAGAAGTACTTGTCTTCCATGGAACTGTGGAATGACCATCCCAGGTACTGACCTTCCAGGGAGCTGTGGAATGACCATCCCAGGTACTGACCTTCCAGGGAACTGTGGAATGACCATCCCAGGTACTGACCCACCAGGGAACTGTAGAAGCATGATTCCAGGTGCTGACCCAATAGGGAGCTGTAGAATGACCATCACAGGTACTAACCCACCTGCTAAGTGTAGAGTGAAAATTGCGGGTAATAAGCTATCAGGGAACTATCGAATGACCATCCCAGATACTGACCTTCCAGGGTACTGAGGAATGACCATCAAAGGAAATGAGCCAATAGGGAACTGTGGAATGACCATCTAAGGTACCGACCTACTAGGGAACTGTGGAATGAGTTTTCCAGGTATTGACCCAACAGGGAATTGGGAAATGACAATTCCTTGTAGTGACCCAGGAACTGTGGAATGACCATTTCAGGTACTGACCCAACAGAGAACTGTGAAATGATCATTCCAGGTACATACCAAATAGGGAACTCTGGAATGATCATCACCGGTACTGACCCATTAGGGAACTGAGGAATGAGAATCCCAGGTACTGACTCAATAGGGAACTGTGGAATGAGTATCCCATGTACTGACCCACCAGAGAACTGCGCAATGACCATCTCAAGTACTGATCTACAGGGGAACTGTGGAATGACCACCTCAGCTTCTGGCTTACCAGGGAACTATGGAATGACCATCAAAGTTACTGATTCAACAGGAAACTGTGGAATGACCATCTCAGGTACTGACACACTAGGGAACTGTTGAATGACCATAACAGGTACTGACCCACAAGGGAAACTGTGTAATGACTGTCCCAGGTATTGACCCACAATTGAACTGTGGAATGACCATCACCGGTACTGACACACCAGGGATCTGTGAATTGAACATTCCCGGAACTCACCCACTAAGGAACTGTGGAATGAATATCCCAAGTATTCAAACACTAAGGGACTATGGAATGACCATCCCATGTACTGATTCACCAGGGAACTGTGGAATGAATATCACAGATATTGACCCACCAGAAATCTGTGGAACGACCATCACAGACCATCACTGTGGAATGACCATTCCCGATACTGACCCACTACGGAAGTGTGGAATGAGTATCCCAGGTACTGACCCACTAGGGAGCTGTGGAATGTTCATCACAGGTACTGACCCACAAGGGGAACCGTGGAATGACTCTCCAGGTACTGAACCACCCTTTGAACTGTGGATTGACCATTCCAGGTACTTACCTTCCAGGGATCTGTGGAATGACCATTCCCGGTGGTGACCCACTAGGGAACTGTGGAATGAGTATCCCAGGTACTGACTGTTATGGGTTATGCCCGACATTTTTTATACTAGGATGTGCTCCTTTATTGTTATATTGTTTGTTAAGCGTTAGTTTAAGAATGTGAGTTTCATGTGGAGGGAAAGTATTAGAGTGCCGGTTAATAGTTCAGGTACTGGCCTGTCTCCCTCAAAGTCACGTGACCAACCTGACATCAGCTTACCACGCATTAGTATAGTCGGTAGGTTCATACACTCTCTTCTGAGCAGATTCAGGCGCTCAACCTTCAATATAATTCCCTGCTCTAGAATATTCCTTAGTCTCAAAGTTTGGATTCCACTGTGGTGCAGTATTTAGACACCGCTGTAATAAGTAATCGTATTAAGCTGGAATCTGTTTATGCTTTAGGGAAATTATTCTACCCTTACAGAGGCTCTGTTAATGGTCCCTGGTATGGTCGGTAACGTCCTCTACTCATCTTTGACTAAGTGATAACTTGTTATTAAGTGAGATTTCGGTTCTATACTTTAACAAAGCCGTCTGACTTTAAGGATTATTGTGTTTGAAGTTAATATATATACATGTATAGTCTCGACTGGTATCTAATACGAGTCTGTTTATAGTTTCATTTGATACATTTCGGAACTTCCTGGTATTACTGTATAAGACTCGTGTCACTGAGTAGAAGCGTTGTACAGAAACATTTACAAGTCGTATGTCGACTGTTTTCTGTATTAAATGAACCTTTATGTATTACACTGCAAGAGAGAGAACTTTGTATCATACACTAAGTTTTTATATGAATTATTTTGTAATAAAGATCACATATTTTATTTCGTCGGATCAGTCTCCTAATACTAATCCCCATATTAAAATGATATTTGTCTAAGGACAACTAGACCAGAGCTTGAGTCTACATCTTGTTACAGAAAAGGGCCAAAACAGGCCTATAGACATGGCCCCTGACGTAACACTGACTTACCAGAGAATTGTGCAGTGACCATCTCTGGTATTGACTCGCCAGAAAACTGTAGATTAACCATCCCAGTACAAACTTACCATGGAGCTATGGAATGACCATCAAAAGTACTGACTCAACAGGAACTACGAATTGACCATCCCAGGTGTCAAGTGTTACCTGTCTGCCCGTACACTTAGATAATCCCAGCTACATTAGATATGCTCTCTTGCTAGCCGTGACGTCACGAGATTCCCCACGTGAGCAGTAGGCTAGAAGCCCCACTCTCAGTTCCCCGCTAGGCATAGCAGAAGGGACAGGCAGGCCGGGCTCCTGAAGACTATATAATATACGCCTCCAGACATTCAACGGTGTTTATCATTATCCATTATATCCTGAACGAACCCCCACTACAAATGGTAGCAGCGGTATGGGAGTGATTGTGACGATTACTTGGATATGAAGAGATTACTTCTACCAAACCAAGTGTGACCAGCGTGGAGGCGTAGAGAGACTGCTATCCCAGCCAAGCCAGCATCCTCCAGCTTTGTCTACAGAGCTTCCTGGTTACTAGCTTCGTTCTTGGTGGCTTATTTGCTAAACTTCATGGATTAAATCCAGGTTTCTTGTAAATTGACCCCTCAGGGAAGGTTCCTCGATGTTGGTGAGGGGCTCTTGATTTAGGAAATTGGATCTGTGCTCCACTTCTCCTAATTAAGCCTGAATACCTTCCACATCCCCCCTCAGGCGCTGTATAATCCTACGGGTTTAGCCCTTCCCCTTGATTACAATAATCTTGTAAATTAAGCAAAACTACTTATACCAGTCTATAGGGGAGAGACCCCTAAGCCAGCCAGTGAGCCACCCAGCCTTCTTCACTACTGCTGTATGAATAGTTGCAAGCATTCAAGCCATCCCAGCTTAGCTAGTGTCGCGGGCTTACCCCAGCTTAAAACAACCCAACTGAGAGAGAAGTAAGCCAAGCAAGATCCTCTTTGACGTTACTGTCTCCATGTTCTATACCGCTCTGTGCTACCAGTAAAACGCTGGTCAAAGTGAGAATCACCATGCCTGTGGTACATTTGTGGCTTACCAAACCACCCTGGCTTAATCACATGACTTGGTAGTGTGTGGTACCAGCCAGACGCAGAGCGCTCATCCACCCGCCGCCACCCACACAGCCAGACTCCACTAACCACGTGAGCCATTCATCTATCGATATATATTCATTCATATAGTTTATTTGGACATGATACATAGTTGTACAAGGAATTATAGTAGTTTGGGTGTACATGCCAAAAGCCCCTTGTATGCAGAGCATTATGGGCAGGCTTAAAATTAACTTAAAATTAACAAGCAAAGAAAGGTTCAGTAAACAATTTTCAATATGAAGTACAATTGAGTATTTGAAACAATGAAATTTGAGCATATTGATACTGAAGCATTATAGTTGTACAAATTTGTCGCATTACAATGTATAACAAACAAGATGATCAATTTACTATATGTTGTCTTGAAGTTTAAGATTTAAGTAATTGGGAGAATTATTGGTAATGTTAAATACTGAGTGCTGATTATTTAGTCCTGGGCGAGTAAGTGGATTTTTAGAAGTCTTAAACTGATTTTCAGGCCTGGTTACTTTAGTATGCTCTGGTAATGAATTCCAGATTTTGAGGCCTTTATGTGCATAGAGTTTTTACACAGTGTGATATAGACACGGGGTACATCAAAAAGAGATCTGTGTCTTGTGTTACGGTCATGTGTCCTGTTAAGGTTGGTGAGGAGAAGTTTGAGTGGAGGGTTTATGTTTGCGTGTATTGTTCTATGCATATAGTAGGCACATGAATAAGTGTGGATGTTCTTTACCGTGAGCAAATTTAGACTTTTGAATAGAGGTGGAGTATGCTGTCGCGAGTGAGAATTTGTTATCACTCTGATTGCAGCCTTCTGCTGGGTTATTAGAGGCCTTAGGTGATTTGATGTTGTTGACCCCCATGTACAAATTCCATAAGTGAAATAAGGGTAGATGAGTGAATGATACAGTGCAAGGAGAGCTGATTGTGGAACATAGTACCGTATCTTCGATAGTATGCCTACTGTCTTAGAGATTTTCTTGGAAATTTGTTGTATATGTGTCTGGAATTCGAGGCTACTGTCAAGGTGGATTCCTAGGAGTTTTCCCTGTGTGAGTCTTGTGATAGGTGATCCATTTAGTGCTATGTTAAGTGGAACATTTGCAGCTCTGGTTCCAAACTGAATGAAATAAGTTTTGTCAGTATTTAGGATAAGTTTATTCGTCATCATCCAGGTAGATATTTTCTGCAATTCAGCATTGACAGTGTTTGCGAGTATGGCTGGGTTTGGGTGTGAGAAGACATATGTAGTGTCAGCTGCAAATAATATGGCTTTGAGTAGCTGTGAAACATTCGGTAGGTCATTCATGTAGATGAGAAAGAGGAGTGGTCCTAGGACACTTCCCTGTGGGACTTCTACTGTGATTGGTTGTGTGGAAGAGCTTGCACCATTTGCATACAAGTATTGTCTTCTGTTGCTAAGGTATGACTTAGGTAGTTGAGGGAGTGGCCTCTTATACCATAGTGTGTTAATCTAGTGTGCAGCAATTCATGGTCGACTATATCAAAAGCTTTACATAAGTCAATGAAAATTCCCAGTGGGACTTCTTTCTTTTCGAGAGCGGTATATATTAGTTCTAGCATGTGTATAATAGCATCATTTGTGCTTTTATTATTCCTGAATCCAAACTGACAGGGGTTTAGTATGTTGTTTGAGATGAGGTAGGAATAGATCCGTCCATGAATTAATTTTTCAAAGATTTTAGAGTGTAGTGGTAAGTTAGAAATTGGTCTATAGTTATTCAAGTTGGCTTGATCACCTCCTTTGTGGATTGGGGTAACCCTCGCTATTTTGAGAACTGCTGGGAAGATGGAGGATTCAGTGGAGTTGTTAAAAGAGTGTTGCAGTAATTGGTGACAGTACTTGTGAAGCTTTTTTGTACATAAAAGTAGGCAAGTTGTTTATGTCTCCTGCCTTGTTCTTAAGGGTGTTGATGATGAGCGAGACATCTGTTGGGTTGGTTGGAGCTAGGAATAGTGTACGTATTCGGATAGGTGCTCGTGAGCTAGTCTGATGGACGGGTGTTTGAGTTCGGGATATTGTTTGCTAGATTCTTTCCTGTGGTGGAGAAGAAAACATTGAGTCTGCTGTTTCAGTTGGTGGGAGTAAGGGTTCGTCTGATTTTGTTAATTTGATTGTTTTGTTTTTGAATATCCTTTAAGTTCCTAAGATTTCATATAGGGTTTTCCAGGTCTTTTTCATATCACCTTTGATGTTTTGTAATCTGTTTTCATAATACAATATTTTAGACCCTATCGGGCTGGTAAGGGCTGACGAGTAACGTTTAGACTGATCTCTAGTTATTTGACCCATTCTGTACTGTTTTTCATATTGGTGCTTTGTGTTAATGGATTTGAGGATGATGGGTGTTAGCCAGGGACTATTTAGTCTCTGCTGTGACCTGTTTAATTTTTTTAGGGCAATGCTTGTTATAGAGATAGTGGGTTCTCAGGTTCTATTATCCTTATCTTATTGCCAGCACACCAGGTCAAGAAAACTTATCTCCTAGGCGCCAACTGTTAAGAAATCCTAAGGAGTACTGGTCGCCCAGAGCGCCAATTCGACGAGATTTAGCGACGTAGTTTGGTGTACTGACGCCATACCACCCTTCTCCCGACGTCGTCACGCCATACCACCCTCCCCCACCCGACGTCGCCACGCCATACCGCCCTCCTCCACCTGACGTCGCCACGCCATACCACCCTCTTCCACCCGACGTCGCCACGCCATACCACCCTCCTCCACCCGACGTCGCCACGCCATACCACCCTCCTCCACCCGACGTCGCCACGCCATACCACACTCCTCCACCCGACGTCGCCACGCCATACCACACTTCTCCACCCGACGTCGCCACGCCATACCACCCTCCTCCACCCGACGTCGCCACACCATACCACCCTCCTCCACCTGACGTTGCCACGCCATACCACCCTCCTCCACCCGACGTCGCCACGCCATACCACGCTCCTCCACCCCATGTCGCTTCCCGAGACATTTGTGTGTTGATACAATTCACACATCTACAGTGATTTTTTCTGAGTTGGAAGCTATTGTGGTGTTCAGAGATTCTTGTTTTAGTGTAAATTATCGCTCTAAGTTCGTGCGTGTTCCTTGTGCCTCGTTATTCTTATTATATTATTCAAAAGTGTTGTGTTATACATAATCTCATGTTTTGTTCCCCACTCTCTTCAACCTGAAGTAAACATTTTTTTCTCATGTATACTTTTATTTGTGTATTGTGTGGAGTATTTTGTTAATCTCTCTATCATTCACTTTCTGTGAACTGTTAATTTCAACTTTTGTGTTGCTTTAAGTGTTGTGCAGTCTACCTTATTTCATTTTTTGTTCCATTATTTTTTTGTCTTGATTTATTTTCATTGCATTTTCTTGACTCTTCCTGCTAATTATTTGTGTTGATTCATTCACGCTTTTTCCAGTGTGATAAGTTCCCATTTTCATTCTGTGTGCACCATTTTGTTTTAGTATTAAACAGTTTATATGTACAATGTATAATTTGTTTGAACTTTTGCAGACTCTACTGCCACATCTTGTGTGCCAAGCAAGACATTTAATTATTTTTTTTTTTCATAGCAAGACCATAGTCCAAGAAAATATATATATTCAGTGTGGAGAGGAAACTTAAATGTTTTATCTGTGTTTTCTTGCAACTCTGTAAGTTTTGAATTCCCAGTTATATATCTTTTATATATTTTTAATTATATTATTGAAATTTCTTCAAACAAATTCACTCTTGGTATAATTCCTAAAGTAAACTATTATCATTGATCTGTTTTGAGTAATTTGTTTCGCCTACTTGAGATTAAGAATTAGAATCTAGAAACCAGTCATTTCTCGATGTTTTCATAATCTTTCTGAGCTATATTTTCTGTGATGCATTTTTTTTTTATATATTGACTAATTCTGCAAATTACTTTAATTATGAATTTTATTTTATTTGTCCTGCAGTGATTATTTTCCTTTTTATAATTTTTAGTTATGTTTTTGCTCTCTTTTCTCAGTAATTAATAAATTCTGTATATTACAAATCAGTGCAATAATCTCATTATATTACAGACTGAATGCCCTGTATCTTATTATTATTTTTTTTGTGTGTTTTATCATTGCATAATGTTCTGATTTTCGTGTTTATCCTTAGAAAATTTATTTTCTAGCATATATGCAATTGCACACAAATTACTGATTTTATTTCCTCATTTTTGTATTCATTTACAATTTCAGTATTAGAAATTTCTTTATTGACTTGAGAATAAAGACAACTCACATTTGAAATTAATTCTAATTATAGTAATGTTTCCCTTTCTTGAATTTTCAACGTATTTTCTTTATCTTTGCCAAATAAAGTTCAGAGAGTTTTCTCATTCAGTGTGTCTTATTATTTTTATTTATTTATGAAAAGTTAGTTAAGCATCTTTATTTTCAATTTACGTAAATTTTCGTGTCTTATACTTTTCCTTTGTCATTCTTCACTTTCATTGTCTTTTGTGCAGTTTTTCTGCAATCATGTCTCAACTACCTTTGAGCAATGCCAGTAGTGAGTTAGTGGGTAACGTTAGTCAGGCCAATGTTGTACCCGTGAAGAATCCTAATGGTTCCTCACTGACTGACAGATCACATCTAGCTCGTAGGCCACGGGTGGGCAAACTGCGGCCCGAGGGCCTTATGCGGCTCACCAAAGGTTTTCATGCAGCCCGCCAAGATCAAGTCATACACTGACGTATATGCAGCTGAATTAGCAAAACTTAGTTAATTTTCCTCTGATGAAAGCGCGAGCTGTTACACAAGCACTGTCAGACAAGTACAGTTCCCACATGATGAGCTGAAAAGTTTGCCCACCACTGTTAAGGCAACGTATGTGTTCACGCAGCTTGGATCCGAAATCTGTCATTCTGCTGCTGAGTGTAAAGTTCAGATTAAGTCCTTACAGATTTGTGTGTTCTCTAATAACGTCTGGAATCCAGTCACAACAACATCTTGCACGCAGGATAGTGTACAGTTGCCTCAGGTGTCAGAGGAACCTCAGACAACCTTGGGTACCGAGACTACTGTCTCTGCGATGGATACTTCTTCAAGTGGTAGTTCTTCCACAGGGAGCGCCTTTTCGAAAAACGACTACTTGAAAAACGAGTCATACATCTCTTGTTGATGTCACAAGCCGTCTGCAGAAAGACATTTCTGTGACGGCTAGTGCACTCACTAGAGTGTCTGTTGTTGCCCCTCATGTTCCAGATGATGATAACATCCTAGTTTATAGTGATCCTTGCAAAGTAAAGGGTTTGTATGTCGAGCCATCATTACATGTTGTAAGAGATAATAAGATCAATTTCTCGCTTGCTAATACTTCTGGTCACAACATTCACTATTTCAACCGGGGAGAGTCCATCTACCCCACTGAGCCCGTCCACTCCTTCAGTAAAGAAAGTACTCTATATGTTGAGAGCAACTATCAATCCCAATAGTGCAACCAAGGATGAAGTTTTACCTGATGTTCAGTGTGTCATAAATTCTGCTTACAATGCTTCTTCTATAAGTGATACTCCACATTATGCATTGTATGTTGTAGATAAGCATTTACCATATGAGTTGTTATATTCTACTACGAAACCAAATTACAATCCTGATGATTTCATAACGACTCGTACCAGCTTAGCTCAAGGTGTCTTCAGAAAAATCCGAGAAACACTTAATAATTCAACAGCAGAATTTACAAGTCACTAATACTCTAGCAGAGCCAACCAAAATTAAAGTAGGTTCGAGAGTTATTCTGACTAATTTCAATATAACATCTGCTATGCCAAAGCTCGATCAAAAGTTTATTGGTCTGTCTCGAGTAGACGAACACGTCAGTCATAGGGAATGGAAAAGGCGACTGGAGTAATGGCATCCTGGACAGTGAAAGCCCCACAATTGCCATCCTTTCAGAAATGTAAATGTCACTATCGCCGCAACGTATGGTAACACTGCATACCCAAAAAAGCAAAACAGTGGTGCACAGCTCTTTTCGTGGCACTCTTATGTGGTGACATTCAAACTAATCCAGGACCTCAAAATATTGTGCAGGTGCAAAACAAGCAGATAAGTGACGGTGATAATGATGGTCTAGTAGCTAGGAATGCTACCTGGAGGTTATTCCGGGGAGGGGGATCAACGCCCCCGCGGCCCGGTCCATGACCAGGCCTCCCGATGGATCAGGGCCTGATCAACTAGGCTGTTACTGCTGGCCGCACGCAGTCCGACGTACGAGCCACAGCCCGGCTGATCCGGCACTGACTTTAGGTATCTGTCCAGCTCTCTCTTGAAGGCAGCCAGGGGTTTATTATCAATTCCCCTAATGCTTGATGGGAGGCTGTTGAACAGTTTTGGGCCCCGGACACTTATGGTGTTTTCTCTTAGTGTACCAATGGCGCCCCTACTTTTTATTGGCGGCATTTTGCATCGCCTGCCCAGTCTTTTACTTTCGTAGGGAGTGATTTATGTGTGCAGATTTGGGACCATTCCTTCCAAGATTTTCCAAGTGTAGATTATGATATATCTCTCCCTCCTGCGTTCCAACGAGTACAAGTCAAGTGCTTCCAAGCGTTCCCAGTAGTTAAGGTGCTTGACACAACTTATACGTGCAGTAAAGGATCTCTGTACACTCTCTAGATCTGCGATTTCACCTGCTTTGTATGGAGATGTTAATGTACAGCAATATTCCAGCCTAGAGAGAACCAGTGATTTGAAAAGGATCATCATGGGCTTGGCATCTCTCGTTTTGAAAGTTCTCATTATCCATCCTATCATTTTCTTTGCACTTGTGATCGTGGCACTGTTGTGATCCTTGAAAGTGAGATCCTCAGACATTACTACTCCCAGGTCCCTTACATTATTTTTCCGCTCTATTGTATGGCCGGAGTCAGTAGTATACTCTGTTCTAGTTATTATCTCCTCCAGTTTTCCATAACGGAGTAGTTGGAATTTGTCCTCATTGAACATCATATTGTTTACCGTTGCCCACTGGAAAACTTTGTTTATATCTTCTTGGAGGTTAACCGCGTCCTCAGCAGATGACAGCCTCATGCAGATCCTAGTATCATCCGCAAAGGATGATACGGTGCTGTGGTGTATATCTTTGTTTATGTCTGATATGAGGATAAGGAATAAGATGGGGGCGAGTACTGTGCCTTGTGGAACAGAGCTCTTCACTATGGCAGCCTCCGATTTAACTCTGTTGACCACTACTCTTTGTGTTCGATTTGTTAGGAAGTTGAAGATCCATCTCCCCACTTTCCCAGTTATTCCTTTAGCACGTATTTTATGGGCTATTACGCCATGGTCGCATTTGTCAAATGCTTTTGCAAAGTCTGTGTATATTACATCTGCATTCTGATTTTCTTCCAGTGCATCCAAGGCCATGTCATAGTGATCCAGTAGTTGTGAGAGGCAGGAGCGACCTGCCCTGAACCCATGTTGCCCTGGATTGTGCAGACATATGTAGGTCAATGTGAGACAATAGAACCATTCTTATCTCAGACACCACCAGACATAAATATACGCTGTACTAAGGTACGAAAGAAGAACAGTAAATATACCTCATGAAAAATGTGTAAAGGTTGGGTGCATAATGAATGTGTGTTGTGTTATGGTAATGGTGCCAGATTTCATTTTGTTTGTAACAAATACACTTTTGCACAGTTACCCTTTAGCAATGATGACACTGATTTACCTAATTTTAACACAAATGACCCATTGCCATATATTGATGAATATGATAGTTTTATGAAAACAGACCTTCATTTTATTCATGTCAACTCATGATCACTTTTCACAAAATTGGCAGAGATTAGGATTCTAGCTAACAGAACTAGGGCGGCAGTTATATCCATCTCTGAATCCTGGTCGCATAATACGGTGACTGACGACGAGGTCAAAATAGGTTACAATATAAAACGCTTAGACAGGAACAGAAAAGGTGGTGGAGTATGTGCCTACATAAGAAATGACTTAACTTACAACCCAAGACCTGATCTGAATGATAATAAACTGGACATTCTATGGTTTGATGTGTTGCTTCTCAAAACCAAACCCATCTTAGTAGGAACTAGTTACCGCCCTCCTACCCATGACCAGTTCTTAGAAGACTTTTCGAGTCTTGTCCGGATTTGAAAACAACTGCGAGACAAATACTGGAAGACTTCAATATCTGTTTTCAACAGCAAAATAATGAGCTATGTTAAAGGTATAAGCAAATTCTAGGTTTAAATAGTTACATTCAACTAATTAATACACCAACCCGGACCACACAGTTCTCAGCCATATTAAGCGACCACATAATTTGTAACCACTCTGAAAACATTAGTCAGTGAGACGTCATTACCACAGGTTTTAATGATCATCTCATCATTTACTGCGCCTGGAAAATCATTAGGGAACGTCTAGGCCTACAGAGGTCAATTAGAAACTACAGTAAAAAAATACTGGTAAATAAGCTACACGGTTGTGGAAATAAATGGTATGAAATACCAACACAATGGAAAAATAAACACAAGCATTATAATGTGATCCTTTATTGACAACGTTGTCAATAAAGTATCGTATTATACTGATTATGTGTTTATTTTTCGTACACAGTTGTGATCGGACAGCGATAACAAGTTACACGGACATAATTGATGCCTGGGAAAAATTAAAAACAATGTACACTGCCATCCTTGATAATATTGCACCAGTTAAAGAGGTTAAGATTAAATGAAGAACTGAACCCTGGATGACTACTGAGATATTAGATAATATGAAATTCAGAGATCAGTTGCTAAAAAGATTTAAGGTAAACACAGGACATTGCAGCTCGAAATGAATTCCAAAGGGTGAGGAATAGAGTGCAGAGACATAAAAGGAGCATTGGCAAGGCACTATTGCTCAAAAATTGAAGAATACAAGAATAACCCCAGGAAGCTCTGGTTACAACTATAACAGTTGGGGTATAGCCATAAACCCGTAGATAGATCTAACATAGTACCAAATATCGATAACGAGGTATACCACGAAACATCTAAAGTGGCAAATTGTTTTAATTCCTACTACATATCTGTCGCATCAACACTAGTAAGTATGTGCATGGGGCTCAACAACAATAAACCATCTCAGACCATTAATTACCCAACAAAAGGCTGCAGTCAGAATAACAAATTCCCACTACAGGCAGCACACTCCACCAATATTCAAAACTTTAAACCTACTCACCATACAAAACATCCATACTTATTACTGCACCTACTACATTCATAGAACACTTAACTCTGATATTAACCCTCCCCTCAAACGTCTCCTTACCAACCTCAACAGAACTCATGACCATAACACAAGGCACAGATCACTCTTTGATGTTCCTCGTGTCCATCGCATGCTATGCAAAAACTCAACGCACATAAAAGGCCCTAAAATCTGGAATTCATTACCTGTGAATATAAAAGAAACACTGCTTATAAATTCAAGTCTCTTCTCAAAAATCACTTACTCACCCACAAGTAAATAAATACTGAATAATTGTATCTCATAAATTGTATCTCATAAATGTTTCTCATTATTGTATCTCATAAATGTCTAACCTGTGACCCAATCAAACTTTATTTTTTTAATTACATTACCCAACAGAATACTCCATTCTACTGACTGCTCAGCAACACAGTAAATGACCATATGACCTGTCTTTGTAATACTCATTTGTGCTAAATTGTTATCTGTTTACAATAATGTATTTACCACTGAATGTATCATTGCTTAGTTAATCTTAAGTTAATTTTAAGCCTGCCCATAATGCTCTGCATACAAGGGGCTTTGGCTTGTTGCACTGTAACAATTGTATTCCTTTGTACTTCACTGTATCATGTTCAAATAAATAAATAAATAAATAAATAAATAAATAAACTACCGACAGCATCAAATACGTTTAACACAGACTCTGATAAGATTAAAACATACTATACCAATAAAGGGGTAACCCCAAACAGTTGTCAAATAGTAAGTGTATCTCATGACTTCGTGCAAAAAGAACTAAGCAGGTTAAACCCAACTAAGAGCACCGGCCCAGATAACATCCGGTCTAAGTTCCTAAAAGATGGTGCCTCTGAATTGTCAATCCCCATTGCTCACATAATAAATTTGTCCATCACCACTAATACCGTACCAGACGGGTTCAAGGAGGCCAGAGTTACTCCTATCTACAAGAAAAATAGAAGGTCTGATGTCAGCAGTTATAGGCCTGAAAGTTAAGACACATGTGCAACATCTGGTTATCTTTATTGTAGACGTTTCGCCATCCAGTGGCTTTATCAATACAGATTCTAGGACATAATTAAAAGACAGTAGAACTATATACAAAAGATGAGGTAATCAGTCCCTCAGCCTGGAGAATTTGGAGCAAAGGCAAGGAGACTGGCAGTTATATAGGCGTCAGTGGTTAGGGACGTGTAGCAGAAGAGGGCATAGTCACTGGTAGGCGGGATTCCGTAGTGGAAGTAGGTCCTACTCAAAGGGATGGGTTAGTTGTAGCCGTGAAGAAGGTCTTGTAGATGTCCTCTGAACCAAGATTCCATGATGTTGCAGTCTGACAAGTTGTGCAAGAAAAGTATAAAATACCGACAATATGAAAGTTAAGACACGTTTGCAACATCTGGTTATCTGTATTGTAGACGTTTCGCCATCCAGTGGCTTTATCAATAGAGATTCTTGTCCTAGAAATTCATTCATTGTCTAATCCATCAATTTTTATCCCTACCCCATCCCCGTTCCTGTTATTTCTATCAACATGGAACAACTTAAACCCTTGAATATGACTTTCGGCAACCATGTCCTTTCTCTTTACATTAAACCATGTTTCAGTTATTGCAACAGTATCAAAGTTTCTCACACGTGCAACCAAACGTAGTTCATTAATTTTATTCCTGGCACATCGACTATTAGTATAACAAATGTCAAGATGCTTCTTATTCTGCGGTAATTTGACGATAATGACTTGTCTCCTGCTTAAAAATAGAATTTACTTTAGCCATTTTCCACATAACAGACACTACACCAGTCTGAAGAGATATATTAAAAATGTTACTTATTGGTTCACAAAGTTCCATTTTGCACTTCTTAAGAACCCATGAAAAAAGTTCGAGGGCCCCAGGATTTATTTTGCTTTAATCGGTTAAACTATGTCATTACCATATCTCAAATAACAGTGAAACTACACAATTCATATTCTTCAGGCACATTATAGAAATAAAGTACAAGCCGAGAGGAAATAATCATTAATAATCCAGCACATTTCAGCACATTTCATTCTCTTTGTCAGTCAGCTGTCCAAAGTTAGTTTTAAGAGGACCTAATTTTTCTCTAACCTTTCTTTTATATACCTCGAAAAGGCCTTTTGGGTTTGTTTTCGGATAATTTGGCTGAGCCGTCATCTGACTGACCCACTAACTGACTGGCCAACTAACTGACTGACCAACTGATTGACCCACTAACTGAATAATCCACTAACTGAATGACTCAATAACTGACTGACTCACCAACTGAATGACCCACTAACTGACTAACCCAATAAATGGCTGACCCACCAACTGACTTATCCACAAACTGACTCATCCAACAACTGGTTGACCCACTGACTGACCCACCAACTAGCTGACCCACTAACAGTAGTATATATTGGTCGATCTAGGAACACTGCCGGATAATGACCATGGAAAAAGAGATAATGATGGGGTCTGCATGACAGGGTAATTGTTTAATATGTTTAATCATGCCCCAAGGGGATAGAGAGACTTATTCCTATACATTAATAAGTAGGTACATAAAGTAGAACAAAGGATTCGGGTGTGCAGGTGGCAGATTCCGGGATAATGAGTGTGGAAAAGAATGTGATAATGGGTGGTCTGCATAAGCACAGGTGCTGTCAGGGGGTACAAGTTTAATATGTTTAGTCATCCCCCCAAGGGGATAGAGAGGCTTATTTCTGTGTAATTACTAAGTATAAGAAGGTAGGTAATGATCACTTCTGACACCCCAAACTCAATCACTCTGATAGATGGGAGAGGCAGTACAAAAAAAGGATTCAGGTGAGCAGGTGGGCAGATTCCCAGGATAATGAGTGTGGAAAAAGAATGTGATAATGGGTGGTCTTCATAAGCTCAGGTGCTGTCAGGGGTACAAGATTTAATATGTTTAAACATCCCCCAAGGGGATAGAGAGAGAGGCTTATTTCTGTGTAATTACTAAGTATAAGAAGGTAGGGTAATGATCACTTCTGACTCCCCAAACTCAATCACTCTGATAGATGGGAGAGGCAGTACAAAGGATTCAGGTGACTGGGTACAAGCTTACCATCTCCGAGGGAGTCCCCCCCCCCTTCCCGGGCCTGCGACTCTCTGACGCGACTGTTGCTACTTCACAACAACAACAACACTGCTGGGTTTAAAGAACGCGGTAATGGATGGGTAGCTGGTCCCCCGAGGGAACCGGATTCCGGGATAAAGACCATGGAAAAATAATGAGATAATGGGGGGTCTGTATGACCTTAGGGCTGACAGGGTAGGAGTTTAATATGTTTAATCATCCCCCAAGGGGATAGAGAGTCTTATTACTAAGTAGGAACAGAAGTAGAGTAATGATCACTTCTGACTCCCCAAACTCTATTACTCTGATAGATGGGAGAGAGAGGCAGTACAAAGGATTCAGGTGACTGGGGTCTCTGATGGAGTGTTGCGGCGGGCCTGCTTCTTTGGAGGTCATCGGGTGTGATTATCAGCCCTGCGCCCGCTCTCCGGCTACATCGGGGCATCTGTGTGAAAAAGGATAATAACCTAATTTTTCAAAGGGTGAAAACAAAAAAAAGTCTCTCTTAGCAAATATATTTATTAGTTAACATTACATTGTTTTATTCCTCCTCTCCCTCAGAACAGCTAGCTTCTAAGAGCATGAAACTACGAGCAGTGGCGGAAGATCTACCTCTCTCGTGTCGATGCTTGACCCTGGGGAAAAAATCTCTTACGGTTTTTTCTCTTCCCCGCCAAAGATTGCAACTGTCTCTCATCTCTAGTTCCTCTTCTTCTGTACTCCCTTCTTCAGTACTGCTATTAGCTTCTTCGTCTTCCTCCACTTTGTCATCTGTTTTATCTTTAAATAATTTAAACTTTGTTTCTCTGGCATCTGGATGACCATAGGATACAGAGTGATAGGCATCTAAGTAAAAGCGCTTATCATCAAATGAGCTAAGACCTCGTTTCCTAGTGGTGATAGTGGTCATCTGACCTTTTAAATTTCTAATTTGACTATATTGGAAGGTATGTTTAGAACCGTCTTCCAGCACACTTCTAAAGTTATTATGAGTTAATAATTGTTGTTCAGACTGAGGAACTCCTTTCGCAGCGATAGTGTTGTTATTATCTGCTAGCAGGATGCTATACATTTTGGGTTTAATGCAGACTATTTCTGAAATAAGGCGGTCCCCCACCTCACTTTTAAGTAAGCCTAGAGATCCCTTCCTTGAGTCATTGTAGAGAGGATGATCTGTGGGGAAATTAGATGTGTCTATCCATTTCCTCAATGGTTCCTTACCGATCTCATCAGTAAGGTTTTTGATGCCCTCTAAACAGGCGATGACACTATCGGTATCTGAATAGATTAGTTTTATTTTGTCTTGGTATGTTTTCTTAAGAATCATATACCAAAAATGGTACAGCTTAAATTTGGCAAGTTCTAGTATCTGGTAACCTATGTAATTAGGGTAAGTGAGTTTTATGGCTGGCGTCCCCGTCGTAACCAATACTTTGTTTTCTGAAAGCTTTATGGCTTTCTTAAATAGTGGCTTACTCACCGCTCGCAAAAATGCTCCTGCTGATGTTATGAGCTTCGTTTTGTTGGCATATTTTGATGGATTAAACAATGTCTTGCCGAATACAGAATTGGTCAACAATTTAAATAATCGCTGACAGTCTTTACTAGTGCTACTATTGCGTTGCCTCACGTTCGTTTCAACAAAGCCCGCCAGATATTTTCCTTGTGAGAATTCATATATGCTATGAATTTTCTCAATTTGTAGACCTATCTCCAAGAACAACTGCAATAAAGGCAATGATATTAGGTAGTTTCGTTTGGGGAGATGGTCCCCCACTAATTTAGTATTTTTACGGGGTAGTTTTTGATTACTGATAGCCAATAGCTGTTTGCTGTACTCAGATAGATCATCTAATGTTATCTGTTTGTGATAGAGACATAGTGGTAAGTCATCCGTGTAGCGAGCTAATTCTGGGGCTATTCCTAGAGTGTCTATAAGAAGCCAGTAACCTTTTATAGAGTCTTGAGGATTCTTCTGGAGAAGACCGCCATTTGCGAGAAAACTCGCCATTTCTGCGGGTGAGAGTTTTCGAATGTTTGCGTAGGGCAGCGCCTCAGTCATGCAAGAACCATAAAGAGAATTAAAATCCCAGTATAGCAAAAATTTACTTACTAAGTTTTTCTCATCAAAATTGGGATTAATGAACTGGTTATTGGCCTGAGCAAACGTCCTAACAGCAGTAGTGAAGCCGCCTCTTATATTAGACTGTATGATGTTATAAAGCTCCTGATCAGTAATTAATTCTAATTCCACTCCACTGGTTTTTAAGAAGGCATCATAGGCAAAGCCGGGGAGAGAAACATAGTGAACAACATCTAGATTATAGATGTTGTATAATAATCTCCTATGCAAGGTGAATATGTCAGCCAGAAGTCCTACATCACAGCTGAGATATACTAGGAGATAGTCTCCTAGAGTTTGACAAGCTGTTTTCTCCCAAACCAGATGAGCATGATCGAATTCTTCTTGGCTAATATGCTTCTTAGACAGAGAACTGTAGAAAGCTCTTTTTGGGGGTAAAGTCTTCTCTTCGAGCCTTTCTGGGGAGCTGCAATATTCATAAGGAAACACTTGTTTGCCGGTTAATAAGCATCCCCAACTTTCGGGGGGTAGATGACTTATCATCGCCTCTGTGAATTTCAAGGGTGATTTTGAAGCTATGTGCGCCTGAGCCAAACTAGCCAAACCAGCGGACAAGAAGGCTAGACTATCCAGGAAACGTAGTGCTCCTATTTCTACTGAATGCCTTCCACATCCCCCCCCAGGCGCTGTATAATCCTCCGGGTTTAGCGCTTCCCCCTTGATTATAATAATAATAATCCTATTTCTACTTTTAGAAATTTATATCCCTGTTTCATTAAAACATTGATTGGGGCTTTAACACTTAGTTCTTTAATTATCAAAGCCATATCATATGATAGGTTATGAATAATAACAGGCAAATATTTACCTGAATTTTTCTGCCTTAAATTGCAATTATTGCAGAGTGCTCCTAAATAATTAGCCTTAGGCATTAGATGGTCATGATGCCTCACCTTTGGTTTGGTAAGAGTAAAGTCCTGATGACAGAAGTTGCACTTCTTCTGTATGGCAAAATGTATATGCTGCTCCCTGGTCATATGAAGCGGATAACAGGGAGTGTTCATCTTTATCCAATCCCATAAAGACGAAAGTCTATCATACATATGATCAATACACTGTACCCCCCGATGGACATATCTATCTATTATAGTGCTATTTCTGTCTATCACTATATAGCCATAAGCTATTGCTACGTGTCTAGCTGTTATTACCCCCTCTGGCTTACGATTATCGAGATAAGCTTCTAAATCCACAAAGGCAGTATGAGAGGGCAAGTAGCCCTTGTGAGTATTTTTGAATTTACAAACGCTTCCAGCTGGGGGAAAAATCAACTTTTGTTGGTTGTCGCATGAATTGAAATGAGTTTTTAAGTTGCAAATGTCACTATATTCACTTAAACAATTCAAGCAAAAGTGCTTATTGCGTGAATGTTTTCTGGAGAAAATTCTCATATATTTCTGGAAGTGTTTGATTAAAGCTACATGAGTCTTTCCCAACAATAACAGGGGCACTACCAGTGAATATTTATTACTACCCCTACGACATAAAGTAGCATGATAGGTCCCTTCATGAGAAGTTAAGCAATAAATAAATATTGATATTTTGTTGTCAGACTCGAGTTTGTGGATGTCACTCCACTGGACAGGGAGAGTCACTCGCGAGTAATTGACAAATTTCTGAAGGCTATCACATCTAGATAAATATCGTCTGATTTTATACCAGCCCCAGCCAAGTCTACGACAGAAAAAGGCCGCCAGACATTGAATAAAACAGCTATTTTTTACTCCTCTCGGGTTAAATATCTGATTTTTCCCTCGTAAAGATGTGGGATATTCTATATAGTCTCCTAGGTATCCACGCACTCCATTCTTGCATATTACAATATGAAAACCCTTTATATAATCTAGTATGAAGCCTGATCCCTCGCCCGATGAAATTTCAGTTTCTAATCGCATGCTAAGGTACTCCCTCCATGACCGTAAGAGCCGAGATATATCATCTCGTGTAACTAGTTGCGCGGGAAAAGTTATATAATGCTCACGACTGTCATCCTCTCCCAGTAGCGACTGTCTGCGCAAAATAAGGCTCAGTTCGGCATAAATCCTAAGAGCATTTTCATAAAGTGCTCGTCCTGATAGAACAGTGAAAAACTGTAATATGTGCCGCATAAATGTTGTTACGAAGGACTGAAGAAATAATATGGGGTCGTGTTTATGAGAGGCAGGAATTGAATATTTTATTCGACAGAAGTGACCTTGAAAACATTCCGAGCGACTCGTATGATATGCGGTTCCTCTGAAATGGAATCATCTCCCATTTCACTCTCTTCCTCATCTGAACAAAAATTTTTTTTACCTGAAGTGAACCTTCGATTAACAGAAGAGGGGGAACCCAAGAAAGAGTAGTAATGATCCTTGGAAGAGGAGCTGTCACTTGTGGCGGCTGGTCTCCATCCACTGGGACCGGCAATCGGCTCAACTTGCTCTTGTGGGAGTGTTACGGTCGAAGATTCATCGGGGGACACAGACTGATCTGCATAATATAATTAGAGAAAGTTATTTATTATTATTTTGTTTTAGAGCCATACTAGACTAATTATAACTCTAGCAATCTTTTAAAAAAATGTTACTGTTAAAGTATAAAACTGGGAGAAGCTAAGCAATCTATGGAATATATGCGGTTCTCAAAATGATTTTTATTCTTGTTAGTGAGATACTTTATAAACATATCTTAAAAATGTTTGACTGTTAATAAAAATAATTGATTAAGAAAAGAGCGCTGACCTCTTTCTTCCTGGCCCGCCCCCCGGATCATCTGCTTGGAGTATTGCCCCGCCCCAACTGTTGGAAAAAATTATTATTAGCTCAAAGACTTATTTCATTATCTGAAAATAGCAGTTTTAAGAAAACATCAATTCAGAGCAATAACCTGGTATCTCACCTGTCACGCATCTCCTGCGATGAGCTGTGACATTCGCTACACACACTGATAGCCCGCAGAAACTACAGGAGAAAGTGTGGTGAGCTGCATCCTGAGGGTATAATCGCCCGCATAGGTGGCATCTGCGAGCTGGGTGACGAGTCATATCTGTAAATACACACTCTCACTCTCATATTCCATAAATTATTTAAATTATAGATAATATTTTAATCTCCCATAGATAGAGAAGTTTTTACCTGCTCTAATCTAAGCTGGTAACTTTCTTGAGTGAGCGGGAAGAGCACCTTTCGCCCTAGACGAAAAGGTGAGCGTATTTATAGCACGCTTTTAGGATAGCGTGCTCATAAGATGCTTAATTTTCCCCAAAGTAGAGGTACAGTTTTTCACATCAGTCTCTCTCTATTTTCACGAGAATCTTTTAAACAAAAATCCCTGCAAGTCTATATATTATAAATATAATCTAGAAAAGATTTCTTATTGTCAATAAAGTAAGAGGGATAAAATCTGGGAAGAACTCTTTTCCCGAACGAAAAAATAAGAATTTAGACCGGGCAAGTAGGGAGGATTACGTAAATTGCCATAGTCATGTGAATTTCCCATTTGTATAAAGCCGAGGCGAGGGAAAGATTAATTAATTAATTTATAGATACTGACCATCGCCAAAACTAAATATTCTTAAAAATAATAATAATAATATATTTTTCCCCAAAATAAAAATAAATAGGCATCAGCCGGCAGAAAGTGGCGGAGCCTGCTTCTCTTTGTCTGTGACCTCCATTCGACCCACCACCACCTGGCGTAGGGAAGGTAGTGAAACTGCGTAATATCCAGACGACCTTCACTGTCGGTCGGGCTTTTTTTCTATGGTCTTCTGGCGGGAGAAGGCCATGCTGCCATTGTTATCTTCATCTCCGGGATAAACTCCCCCCTCCCTCCCCTCTGCTTTGAACTAAAAAGAAATGTTTATATATAAGATGATTCTTCCACAAAAAAGGCTCATTTGAGATGGGAAGATGGACAAGGTCTGTACCTTTACAGAGGAAGAGTTGAATATTTTCAGAGAGCCTGCAAGAATACTTGTTGCTGGTTTTAGCAGGGCAGGCAAGAGCAGTCTAGTGGAGCGTTTATGTAAAAAATATGCCGGTTCTTTCGCGAGAATAATCATTTCCAGTCTGGATGATAAAACTCACCCTTTGAAACAAATCACCTCTCTTAGTGAGAAAATCATTTTAGTGAAAGGTCTCATTAACCCGGCGGATTACCAAAATCCCCTTGAGACAGACAATAGCTCTCTGTATATAATTGATGACCTTTTTAATGAAGCAGTTAAGAGTGATATTATAGCTAATATTTTTACTAGAGGAAGACACGAGCAAATATCCGTAATTCTCATATCTCAAAATTTATTTCCACAAGGAAAATACGCTCGCACGATCACGCTTAATTGTAGTCAATATATTTTATTAAGACAACGAGATCTGTCTCAGTTGGAATGTCTCGGGCGACAAATTTATGGAAAAAATCTAGCCCCGAAATTTGTTGAGATATATCGTCACGTCACTGCGGATAAATACGGCTATCTTCTGGTTGATTTAACCGCTCCAGAGGAAATTCAATTACGAAGCTTCATTACCGGAGAGGGCAACTGTGAAACTGTATACCGCTGGTAAAAACAAAAATGGCCTTAAATTCACATAAAAAGAAAATTCTAGAAAAAGTATATAGAGACGTCAATAGCCCCGGGGGCTTTACTGGGAATGTTAACAAACTTTTTAGAGCAGCTAGGGAGAAAAACGCCTCTATTACTTATAAAGACGTAGTAGATTATCTCTCTTCTCAGAGGGCCTATACTTTGCATAAATTGCAGCCTCTGCGATTTCCCAGACGGAAAATCATAGCCGCTGCCCCTCGCATTATACTCACCTGCGACTTGGCGGACATGACTTTATTACATTCCCACAATGGTGGCATTAAATATATTTTGTTATGCATAGATGTCTTTTCAAGGTTAATGAAGGCGGTAGGACTAGTCAGAAAAAACTCAAAAAGCGTCTTGTCAGCCTTACGAAATATTATAGAAAGCCCCACCTTCCGTGGAATTTCGAGATTACACACAGACAGAGGGACCGAGTTTTATAACCGTCCTCTTCTGAATTACCTAAAAAAAAAAAATATTAAATTATACAGTACCTTCTCGGACACTAAGGCTGCAATAGCGGAACGGGCTATTCGCACGCTTAAGCATAGAATCTACCGCTATATGACTTTAACAAATTCTTTAAAATATATAGAGGTATTACCAGCCATAGTAGAAACTTACAACTCAACTCCTCACACCTCTCTCAAGAAAGGTCAAACTCCACAACAAGTGCATTCTCTGAGTCTTCCTCGAGACATTCGTCGGCAGTTTGGGCTAATGTATTTAAATGCCCGTCCTCATCAGCCTCGTACTAGTCCACGACTGACTCCTGGAGCGCATGTGCGGATAACTAGCCACCGGAGGATATTTCACAAGAGTTATTGGCCTCAAAACACCGAAGAAATTTTTAAAATCCAATCGGTTGATAATTCGCAAGTAATCCCCACATATTCTCTTATCGACCTGAGCGGGGAAAAAATACTCGGGCAATTTTACGCTCAGGAATTAATAGAAACATCTCTACCTGAATTTTTTCCCATTAAAATATTGAGACGGAGAAGAAAAACTGACGGCAGTAGAGAATATCTGGTAAGCTGGGTGGGTTATCCCCGAAGTGCAGATAGCTGGGTGCACGAGAAGGACATGCAAAATGTCAGACAGGGGTAAGCCCCTAGCAGTGCAACACAGAGAGTTATTAATTTTATTAAACAAACTTCCAGCTAAAGCTCGCAATCGTATTATTAAGGAATTAAAAAAAAAAGAAATTAATTGCATATCTGAGATATTTACTAATTTTCTTAAGAAAAATCTAACAGTAGAACCGACTATTTTGAGCAAATTAAAGAAGTTTAGAGGAGACATTCTCACCGTTGCCCGTAAACGAACTCCACTTTATAAAAAAAAAATATTCTTCTTTCGAAGCGTGGAGGAGCCATCTTAACTACACTCTTACCTCTGGTCATCTCGCTGATTAGTAGTTTTATAAAGTAAAAAATAATCGAAATGGTGGTAAAGGAATTTTGTCTCATCCCTCGGCTAACCGCCGAAAAATATATTTTTAAAAATGGAACAAATATCTTACCCACTCCTAAGCGCGAATCTCCTTTTCCCCGCCTTCGCAGAAGCACTGCAACCACCACTATGGCGCGTAGGAAGGAATCTTCCAGCCTCTCGAGAGTGAAAGTGAAACCAGCCCAAAGCAAGGATGAGAAGGTCAGCACCTGCCCCAGCATAGCAACTCGCCCTCATAAGGGTAATTACCGCTTCGAGCTACCACCTCCCACGAGCGGGCACCCACCCGAGCTCTTTGTTGAGACTGGTGAGTCCCCCATAAAAAAAAAAAAAAAAAATAAGCTCGCTCGCTGTAATGCCGCCCGCGGCGGTGGCGGCAGTGGCGGCAGTGGCGGCGGCTGCGGCGGCTGCGGTGGCGGGCACACCCGCGGTAGTTGCCGCGAGGAGTCTAAGAGTAAAAAAAAAAAAAAAATCCGAAACAGAAAATAATAATAAACTCCCGCCGGAAATACTTTTATCTTTAATATCAAGAAAAAACAACAGTCTTTCTCTCTCGCCTGAGGACTCTTCCCCAAATTTAAATGAAATAATTGATCTGTATTTCACGAGAGAAGAATTGCCATACGCGAAATCTATGCTAAATCTATTCAAGAATAATAATTCTTTCATTCGGTGGGATAAGAGAGGTATTTTATTCCCTCCATACCATAATTTAAACATCTTACAAATCATTAAATCTTTGACAAGCAGTCGAGCGTACATCGATAAAAAACTTTTGCCCGTTGTAGGGGAATTAGTGAGCCTTATTAGATTAGAGCCAAGATTTATAAAAAATCACAAGGCGAGAAAACAATTATTAGGCGGTTTTTATGTTAAAAAGACCAGGGAAAAAAAGCCGCTCTGGCTAGCCTATTGAAATTTAAGCTTTCATAAAGTCGAGAGAAGAGCTTTGCCCGCTTTAGTAAATACCGGGTCAGGATAGAGACAAGAAGTTCCTTCTCGAAGTGCTATTCATAAAAAAAAAAAATGGACCAGCCATCAGTTGATTATCCCGAGAGAATTAATCTCCCGTTGAATGAAGAAGGAGAAAAGGACCCCAGTTTGTCGATATTATTACATCAATTAACGTCAAGACGAAAGATTTATCAGCAAGTGTGTTACAAAGCTCGTGTGATACAAAGTTTATGGCAAACCTACGAATCCTTCAAAGTCAATTGCCCCATGACCAGATTTACTAAGACTTTTGATGAAATTGAAAAATTATATGACAATTTTAATCAGAAAGAACTGACGGCTGAAATCAGACGCTTAGAATATGCTACGCATGATTTCCAGGATATGATAGAAGCTTTTGAAGGGGCCCAAAGCTTGTATAAGCACCTTAGGCGAATGTCGACCTAGAGAGGTCCCCCAAACCCCTACCAAACCCACCCGCAGGAGTGGGAGGCTACAGCAGCGCGGTATTTAAACCCTGCCGCCGACGTACCGATAAACATTATCCGTCTCACTCCCTCAGCGAGGACTCTAAGGAACCCAACTGTTGACGAGAATGGAATATAAATTTCCAGTAATTGTCGGGGGAATAACGGGTGAAGAATTCCTGGAATATGGGGATTGTATCGTGTATCCCCACAACGCTACTTCTGCTCGCCCCTACGAGCCGGCTCTTTCACTCTGGGAAAAATATCCTTTTTCCAAAATTGAGCGAAAATCGCTAATCCTGGTGAACCGCGCCATAGCTGCAGATCGGGGCACACCCGGGGAAATTGTCCTAAAATCACCCCCACCATGCACCAACACCCTTGATGACAGGCCAGAGGATTTTTTAAGACCCCACCTTGCAGCACTAATATGTCAGTTCTCAGCGGGTCCTTGTCTTGAAAAGAATGAAATTGCGCAACAGCAATTAGAGCGTAGTCTCGACACACATTATGTACGCGGTTTGAGCAAGGACACGCAACAGAATCGACGAATTTGGTTTAAATTATGTCTGGTGTCCCTGGGTCGGGCAGTGATAGCCAATGGCAACATCAAACGGGTAATTTTACCCCAGTACATTGGCATGAGCAGAAAACAGGCCGATGAATGGCACACTGAATATCTCCCTCTCATTAACATATTTCAAGACATATTACTGAAACGGGAAATTCAGACATGCTTGCTCGTACCGTCAGTGAGCCCATACTTGGCAGTACCTAAAATCATCCTAGATGAGGTGGAAATTGAACGCGGCGCCTCCCCCGAAGCTCTAGAATGGGAAATACTACAGCTGTCTGTGGAGAAGCAAGGCACTGGCAGCATCAGCGGTGGCAGCAGTGCCGGTGGCGGCAGCGGCAACAGCAGCAGCTGCAGCAGCGGCAGCGGCGGTGCTGACGTCGGACCAGCCGGTGGGATTGGAACTAAACGAGACAGTGGCATGCGTGAAATGGACATGCCTGATGGAGTCGAGGTCACTTCACGCGGAAAACGCAAACGACAGCACGATGATGTGGATATTTTATTCCTAAATGCTGTAACTAATAAAAAAATAAAAATGTAAACTCTTCAAACTAAAGTTTTTTTAAGCCTTTAAAAAATATATATAATGGTCTATATTTTGTATTTGCCTCATACTGTCTCTGTCCCTCAACATGGACAGAGGGGGTCCGGGGAAATATATCTATTTGAGCAGTTTAGAAAATATTGACATTTTCGACAATACAGCTTCGGCCTTTCAAAATATAATTACTGCAACGCCTTTAAATCCATCCTTGAACTACGAAATAGCCTTGCTTAATGTTTTGTATCCCAAAAAATTCAATGTTCTAACAAGAGACGATGCCGAATGCGGTATTGACATTATACAAAATCACATTACTGAAACAGGAATAAGTACAGAAGAAATAGTCCATCACTTTCTACCAAAAAATGATGTGTTATCGACAGATGCCAGCCATATTATTGAAGAAATTAATCGACAGCTAACAGCAGATTTAAAAAAAGCCTTTAGAGATAATTATTCGGCACATTTCCCGAAAGGGAAAATACTCAATTATGATGTCAGAATTGGGAGGGTTTTAGTTTCGACGAGATCGCGAACCTTTACGGGAAAAAACAATGCTGCCACTTCATTTAAAGCTCAATTTAAACCGAGAATAGCTCGGGTGCTTGGGCTTAGCAGCGCTGAAAAATATTATTTATTTCGTAGTGACGCGCCCGAGGGGACCTCCTTCCCCAAGCAGATTGCCCCATTCAAGCCTGATCCCACTGCCGGAGTTGATTATGTTTTAATATATAGTGATATTGTGGAACCGCAAATATACGGTAGTCAGTTAGTCAATATTCTGGATGCTTTCGCCTTTCAGGAGAGTTATTCAAAAGGTCCTCATCCTATGATGTACAAACCTCTATGCGTAACTAAATTAGATAAAATAGCTATCAAAATGACAGATCAGTTTGGTCGTAATCTGTCTTTTGAAAGCGGTCATTCCACTACCGTAGTGTTACATGTAAGACCGATAAATAAATAGAACCAACTCAGCGTAAAAATGGTTATTGTTTCTCTAACCGCCAAACATGCGTGTACCCTTTCAAGTGCCCTCTGAGCAGGAATTTCGGAGTTTATTCTCCCTAAAACCCTCCCAGGTGGGGGGTGGCCTGGGAGATATACAAACTTTTCACGCGCCATACAGAGTCCGAGGTGGGGGATTTTTTTCGGCTTTAGCGGGCCTAGCTAAAAGAGCTTTACCTTTTCTTTTCAGAGTGGCTGCGCCAAGTGCAGTAGAATTTGGAACTAAAATGCTCGATGATTATCAGTCTGGAAAAACAGACATGAAAGCTGCTCTTAAATCTCACGGGATAGATGCTTTAAAAGGTGTCGCAAAGAAGGTTATTACGGGCGGCAGAGTGAGCAGGGTGACTAAGCGACGGCTGAATAAATGCAAGTTAAATAAACGCCGACGAAGCCGAGTTGCTTATAAAACGGATGTATTCTCTCTTGTATAAACAGTTGCTTATTAGCCATGGCGGGTGTCGGGGCTGAAAACAGCGGACTCAAAGTCCCGTTAAATGATTATTCTTCCAGCGTCATTAATCAATTCCCGCGACCGCATAGACTGAGACAAGTTGAGAGTTCCATAGCTCGCACACAGAGTTTTGATACTCTACCAGTAAACCTTCCTCTCTCTCAAAAACTAAAAGATAATTTTCTAGAATTTAGAATTCCTGGAGTTCCCGGAGCATTTCTAGATTTAGGCAAAATAGTTATAGAATTTAGAGTGACTCTAACAGAGGCCGATGGGCAAAGTCCACTAGGGGAAACTAGCAATATCGCTCTGGTCAATGGATTTTCCAACACGTTATTTAAAAGTGTCCAGTGTTTCCTGGGCGAGCAAATAACGGAATCAAATTCTAGTTTTAATTACTGGTCATTCATTAAACTCTGCAGCTCAGTAAAACGAAGCCAGTTGCCGAGTATCGCCCGACTGGGGTATCTCTTGCCCGACTTTAAAGGAGGAGAAGGTATAACTAAATTGTTCGATACAGCCTATTTCGCCCGCACATCGGCAAAAGAACCACAGATACTGACAAAGAATGATAAAGAACAGGGCATAACTCTGTGTTTTCCCTTGGCTCTGGACATATCCACTCTGGACCAATATCTGCTTGACAATATCGATTTAAAAATTAGGCTGGAATTATCCCCTCAAGCGTGGACTCTGAAAACAGACGATGATGCCAGCACATACCAGCTCCATATTAATTACGCTAAATTATGGCTTAATAGAGTATACCCATATACATCAGCTTATATGGCCTTGAACAAGTCTCTAGCCTTAGACGCAAAGCCGATAATATATACTTTTAATCGCACTCTAAGTAAAAATTATGTGCTAGGTCACAATCAAACGAGCCTCCTAATAGATCAGCCATGGGGTCATGTAATTCCCGCCAAAATTTTCATGGTAATTTTGCCCATGACAGCCTATGCAGGAAAACATAAGGAGAATGGACTATATTTTGAGCATGGGGATCTAGCCAGTTTATCTGTATGTATTAATAATAATACAGTTTATCGCATAAGCAGTGATTTCCCCCATCATTATAGTAAATTATATTATGAGGCAATTAACTCTCTGGGCATTGAGGAAGAAAATTTAATTCTCTATGAATCATTCGCCTCCGGGCGAACCATCAATATTTTCAATTTAACAGACAGCCAAGTGGAAGACGCTCTCCCGATTGAAAAATCTGGTAACTTGAGAATTGAATTACAGTTCTCTAAGCCCGCCCCTCATAATAAGGTAGTTTTATTATTTGCTCAGACCACTGGTGTTTTATCCATCGACCAGAATAGATCTGTTCATTGTGATGTGCGAGCATAAATAAAAAATGAATTGCGCAGAAATAAATAATAGTTTAATTCCCGCCCTAGGAAATAAAGTCACATATATTGGCTGTTTCACTATAGACGCTCTACAGCAAATAAGATTAGATGACTATCCCTCAGACAGGCCCATAGTGCTTGTAAGTAATATTCTTCCTTCGTACAGTTCAAAAGTAATGGGTCATTTTTTTTCTCTTCTCTTGGACAAGAAAAATAGTCTATCCTTCTTCTTTGACAGTTACGGGAAAAAACCAGAGAATTATGGCATAAATTTAAAAAATTTTTTAAAACTAAATAAAATTAAATATTTATATCGTTTATCTGGCAGAACACAAAGTGATTTTTCACTCACTTGCGGTCTATATGTTATGATGTTTATTCATAAAGCAAGCCTTGTGGGATTAGAAAGAGCTTTATATTTTTTTAAAAAAAATTTCTCGGAAAAATCGCTTTTTATCAATGACAGATTAGTGATAGCATATGCTAGAGAGAATTTTAAAATGTTACCTCCTTGTGAAAAAACATTTTGCCTAAGTCAAGGTTATCTTTGTGCTTCCCTCTGTGGGGAAGGTCACCTCTGACGAGAGTATCCCCCAAATACCCCTCCTGGCTGGTAAGGCCCTCTCTGAGCTGTATATAAGAGCCCGCTGAAGCTGTCTTCCCCGCAAAAAGATAGAGGCTGACCTCTCCATAGCCTTTTTACTCTCATCATGGTGAAGGAAGCAGACATTCTCGATTCTGGTAAGCGAGACATTTTATTTTGCTAAAAACTTCTCTTTGAATATTAACGAAACAAACGACTGCAAGAGACTTATAATAATTTTTAAAGTTGAGTCTCTTTTTTCAACAGTTTTCACTGGACCAGTCAGAATTTGTAAAGTTTTTGATTTTATCGGCTGGTAGATTGGATACTTCTCTTTGAATATTAACGAAACAAAACGAGCGCAAGAGACTTATAATAATTTTAAAGTTGAGTCTCCTTTTTTTTTTCTTCAACAGTTTTCACTGGGCCAGTCAGAATTTGTAAAGTTTTGATTTTATCGGCTGGTAGATTGGAAGGGAAGGAACACACCGGCTTCAAACTCCTAAAGCGGTGTCATTGTGATGATAGCAGGAAACGCAAACAAAGACTTCCTCAGGAAAGGGTATGTCTTTCTATGTTCCCTCCTTTGGTAGATTAGAGACGAGTCCCACTCCTTTATTTGAAAGTGATAAATATGTTCTCTTTATGACTTACAGCCTGTGGAAGATGGGATCAGTTCATCTGATATAGAGGAGCCTATGAAGAAAGAACCAGATCTCGACAACGATGAAACGCAGAGCCTTCCCTCATGTCAGTCTGATGACCTCGTTGTGGACCTCTCTACGCTCGATACTGCTCAATCTGATGACTCTGTTGAGGTCACTGCCGCGGCAGGTGCTGAACAAACTGGCGACCTTGAAGCGCACCCTGACGGTCAGTCGGAGAAGGAAGGGAAAACCCCCGACGTGAGAGTAAATGCTGGAGATGGAGTAAAGCCGGCAGCTGGAGTAAAGACGGCAGGTGGAGTAAAGGCAGATGTTGATGTACCTGAAAAGGAAATCATTTTCGAGCGGGAGGTTATCAATCTTACAGAAAGTGAACAGGAGGAGCGCAGTCATTCAGTCTAACCAGTAAAACTCGCACAGTTTCGCCCCTTTGCTCGCGCTAAAAAACTTTGCACAGCTTTTTTTGCCCTTTTGTATGTGAATTAATAAAAATATTGACAAACTCTGATTTTTATTTACATATAACTATATATTACTATCTTCTCTAGTCTAAACATATATATATATATAAACAATATCGCACCACTTAAGCCTCTCCCCATCTGAGAGGAAAATGTATATGACAAAGTTCCTATAAGACCTCTATCAGCACAAAGGTCTCCCCTAGATGACCTTTTCTCACTGCTTTAAGCCTCCCCCACCTGGAAAGATCTAGCAGCTGGCAAGAATAAACACCACCGTAGTACCCGGAAGAACCTTTTTTTTTTTTTGCTGAGGTACGGACGGGCGAGCAACACTCCCTCGGGGGACCAGCTGCCCGTTCCATTACCGCGTTCTTTAAACCCAGCAGTGTTGTTGTTGTGAAGTAGCAACAGTCGCGTCAGTGAGTCGCAGCCCCGGGAAGGGGGGGGGGGACTCCCTCGGAGATGGTAAGCTTGTACCCAGTCACCTGAATCCTTTGTACTGCCTCTCCCATCTATCAGAGTGATTGAGTTTGGGGAGTCAGAAGTGATCATTACCCTACCTTCTTATACTTAGTAATTACACAGAAATAAGCCTCTCTCTCTATCCCCTTGGGGGATGTTTAAACATATTAAATCTTGTACCCCTGACAGCACCTGAGCTTATGAAGACCACCCATTATCACATTCTTTTTCCACACTCATTATCCTGGGAATCTGCCCACCTGCTCACCTGAATCCTTTTTTGTACTGCCTCTCCCATCTATCAGAGTGATTGAGTTTGGGGTGTCAGAAGTGATCATTACCTACCTTCTTATACTTAGTAATTACACAGAAATAAGCCTCTCTATCCCCTTGGGGGGATGACTAAACATATTAAACTTGTACCCCCTGACAGCACCTGTGCTTATGCAGACCACCCATTATCACATTCTTTTCCACACTCATTATCCCGGAATCTGCCACCTGCACACCCGAATCCTTTGTTCTACTTTATGTACCTACTTATTAATGTATAGGAATAAGTCTCTCTATCCCCTTGGGGCATGATTAAACATATTAAACAATTACCCTGTCATGCAGACCCCATCATTATCTCATTTTCCATGGTCATTATCCGGCAGTGTTCCTAGATCGACCAATATATACTACTACTAACTGACCCACCAACTGACTGACCCACTATCTAACTGACCCATTAACTGACTGACCCTCTAACTGACTGATCCACTAAATGACTGTCCCACTAACTGACTGACTCACCATCTGACTGACCCATTAACTAAGTGATCCACTAAATAACTGTTCCACTAACTGACTGGCCCACTAACTGACTGACCCATTAGCTGATTGACCCACTAACTGACTGACCTACCAACTGACTAACCTACTAATTGACTAACTCACTAACTGACTAACCCACAAACTGACTAACCCACTAACTGACTGAGCCGCTGACTGACCCACTAATTGACCCACAAACTGACTAACGCACTAACTGACTGACTTACTACCTGACTAACCTGCTGACTGATCCACTAACTGACTGACCCAATAACTTATTAACTCTTCAATTGATTGACCCATTAACTGACCCAATAACTGACTGACTTACTAATTGACTGACCCACCAGCTGACTGACCTACTATCTGACTGACCCACTAACTGATTGACCAACTAACTTTCTGATCCATTAACTGACTGACCTACTAGCTATTTGACCCACTAACTGACTGACCCACTAACTGACTGACCCACTAACTGACTGACCCACTAACTGGTTGACCCAATAAATGACAAACCCACCAACTCACTGACCCACTAACTGACTGACCCACTAACTGACTGACCCACTAACTGACTGACCCACTAACTGACTGACCCACTAACTGACTGGCCCACTAACTGACTGACCCACTAACTGACTGGCCCACTAACTGACTGACCCACTAACTGACTGGCCCACTAACTGACTGACCCACTAACTGACTGACCCACTAACTGACTGACCCACTAACTGACTGACCCACTAACTGACTGACCCACTAACTGACTGGCCCACTAACAGACTGACCCACTAACTGACTGGCCCACTAACTGACTGACCCACTAACTGACTGACCCACTAACTGACTGACCCACTAACTGACTGGCCCACTAACTGACTGACCCACTAACTGACTGACCCACTAACTGACTGACCCACTAACTGACTGACCCACTAACTGACTGACCCACTAACTGACTGGCCCACTAACTGACTGACCCACTAACTGACTGACCCACTAACTGACTGACCCACTAACTGACTGACCCACTAACTGACTGACCCACTAACTGACTAACCCACTAACTGATTGACCCACTAACTGACTGACCCACTAAGTGACTGACCCACTAACTGACTGACCCACTAACTGACTGACCCACTAACTGACTGGCCCACTATCTGACTGACCCACTAACTGACTGACCCACTAACTGACTGACCCACTAACTGACTGACCCACTAACTGACTGACCCACTAACTGACTGACCCACTACCTGACTGACCCACTAACTGACTGGCCCACTAACTGACTGACCCACTAACTGACTGACCCACTAACTGACTGACCAACTGACTGACCCACTAACTGACTGACCCACTAACTGACTGACCCACTAACTGACTGGCCCACTAACTGACTGACCCACTAACTGACTGACCCACTAACTGACTGACCCACTAACTGACTGGCCCACTAACTGACTGACCCACTAACTGACTGACCCACTAACTGACTGACCCACTAACTGACTGACCCACTAACTGACTGACCCACTAATTGACTGACCCACTAACTGACTGACCCACTAACTGACTGGCCCACTAACTGACTGGCCCACTAACTGACTGACCCACTAACTGACTGACCCACTAACTGACTGACCCACTAACTGACTGACCCACTAACTGACTGGCCCACTAACTGACTGACCCACTAACTGACTGACCCACTAACTGACTGGCCCACTAACTGACTGACCCACTAACTGACTGACCCACTAACTGACTGGCCCACTAACTGACTGACCCACTAACTGACTGACCCACTACCTGACTGACCCACTAACTGACTGGCCCACTAACTGACTGACCCACTAACTGACTGACCCACTAACTGACTGACCCACTGACTGACCCACTAACTGACTGACCCACTAACTGACTGACCCACTAACTGACTGGCCCACTAACTGACTGACCCACTAACTGACTGACCCACTAACTGACTGACCCACTAACTGACTGACCCACTAACTGACTGACCCACTAACTGACTGACCCACTAACTGACTGACCCATTAACTGACTGACCCACTAACTGACTGGCCCACTAACTGACTGGCCCACTAACTCACTGACCCACTAACTGACTGACCCACTAACTGACTGACCCACTAACTGACTGACCCACTAACTGACTGACCCACTAACTGACTGGCCCACTAACTGACTGACCCACTAACTGACTGACCCACTAACTGACTGGCCCACTAACTGACTGACCCACTAACTGACTGACCCACTAACTGACTGGCCCACTAACTGACTGGCCCACTAACTGACTGACTCACTAACTGACTGACCCACTAACTGACTGACCCACTAACTGACTGACCCACTAACTGACTGGCCCACTAACTGACTGACCCACTAACTGACTGACCCACTAACTGACTGACCCACTAACTGACTGACCCACTAACTGACTGACCCACTAACTGACTGACCCACTAACTGACTGATCCACTAACTGACTGACCCACTGACTGACCCACTAACTGACTGACCCACTAACTGACTGACCCACTAACTGACTGACCCACTAACTGACTGACCCACTAACTCACTGACCCACTAACTCACTGACCCACTAACTGACTGACCCACTAACTGACTGACCCACTAACTGACTGACCCACTAACTGACTGACCCACTAACTGACTGACCCACTAACTGACTGACCCACTAACTCACTGACCCACTAACTGACTGACCCACTAACTGACTGAAACACTAACTGACTCACCCACTAACTGACTGACCCACTAACTGACTGACGCACTAACTGACTTACCCACTAACTGACTGACCCACTAACTGACTGACCCACTAACTCACTGACCCACTAACTGACTGACCCACTAACTGACTGACGCACTAACTGACTTACCCACTAACTGACTGACCCACTAACTGACTGACGCACTAACTGACTTACCCACTAACTGACTGACCCACTAACTGACTGACCCACTAACTGACTGACCCACTAACTGACTGGCCCACTAACTGACTGACCCACTAACTGACTGGCCCACTAACTGACTGACCCACTAACTGACTGACCCACTAACTGACTGACCCACTAACTGACTGACCCACTAACTGACTTACCCACTAACTTACACTGATCTGCATTTGGAATGTTTTTACTTTTTATTTTTATTCATGGTTGCGATCTTACATATTCTTGGGCTGCTGATTTTAAATATCAAAACCATTTTGCTCTATCATGTAAGAATTTTAAATAAAATACAAATTAATGATGTTAAAAAATGCGAATTTTTAATAAATTAGGCAAGTAATCATGGAAAAGCACATTCTGTTAGTTTTAAGAACATTTGAATTACAAACCAACATAAATCAAATCAAATGATTATATTAAAAAAAATATGCTCCTAATGGTTAGGCTACATACTGAATCAAAGAAAGGACGACCGCTTTGATTTTCGCTTGTGCTTTGCATCGAGACCATTACCATTTGCCCTGGTATCGAGTTTCCATGGTGCAAATATCTTGATGGAACCTCTCTCTTTGTTCCTCACTGTAGTCCCCACAATTGTTGCGAAAATAGTCAAGATATGAGTGTAAAAGTGCATCCTCACACTCATTCTAGACCCAAGTTGTTGGAAACTTGAAATTAGGTCTTGGATCCGCCTTGAAGACCTATTAGGAGAACAATAACTTTTAAATCACCACAGATGAGAAAATTGTGATTCTGGTACTTGACTGCAGATATTAGTGTCTTCACATTTGCGTAAGTTTTTGACATTTGGACACCATGGCCTAATTAGCACAGATGCAGCTGTTGCCATTGAAGAGAGGTAGAGCCTTTAAACTTCTTTTAGAAGAATTAATGAAGAGTCTCCATTCATCTGCCTTGTATGACATCCCCATGTGTTCAATAAGACCAGAAATACTGGAACAGAAAACTAAAGATTCCTCTTTGTCAAAGAACTGAGTAGATTCCACTTCACGATGACGGTACCAAGCGAAAGATGTTCCAGGAGCTAGAAGTCTGTGTTCCTTCAGTCTAGAGCCAAATAACTGTGCACTTTCTTTTGGAAGGTTAAGGTATTACAACCCAGGGACAATAAGGCCTGTTATCCTGGGTGCAAATGGGAGCAAGGAGCAGAACAAACACAGCTGAAAGACTTTGAAATATATTTTCCTTCACCAAGAGCAATGTGGTTATTTACATGTATGTACAATATATACAGTTGGAAGATGTTTGTGTACAACACGGTGTAGGCAAGGCCAAGACACAGCCTGGAGACAGAATGGACAACCGTGCTCAATCAGCTTTAGTATGGAAATGACAAGGGTAGACAGGCAGGTGGTGTCCACAACACCTTTACGATTGCCAGTCCCGTCTTCTCATTGGCTGAACCTGGGTACTGCTCGAACGATGGGGCCCCATCGTTCGACCCTAGTACTGGCTCGCTGGTTGGGAAGATAGCCTTTCAATGAGGGTGTGTACATGCGCCGAATAAAAGTTAAGTACTCCTTGCATGCCACACCCCCACCCCTAGAGGGCTCAGGATTAGGCTTCCACCTCCCATTGGTAACCGTGCCACCATGGCACCATTTAATGGGACCGCCTTTCCTCTCAGCCATCCAACTCTTAGACAGAGCTCAGCTTTATTCGCGACGTAAAGCCAAACCCTAAACTTAGAGCGAGACAGCAGACAATAGGGCTAACGTAGGTCCAGGATACCTGCGGACGGAGGTAGGACATCCTCTCACTAAAAAAAAAAAAAAAGACAACATATACAAAAGAGGGAAAAAAAGAGCTAGAAACCGGTTACCACAGGTCCCTAACACATCCTAATCTAATACATATAAAATCTAGACTCTGGACAGCGAGTCTGCCAACTTTTCTTTACCAGGGATATGTTTTACCCTGATATCATATGGTTGCAGCCAAAGTGACCACCTCATGATTCTTGTGTTGTGATTCTTCATATTTAGGAGATAAATTAGAGAGTTGTGGTCGGTGTAGACTGTGACCACCTGCGAAGTCTGGCCCACATATATATCGAAGTGCTCCAAGGAAAGAACCAGCGCGAGGGCCTCTTTTTCAATTGTTGAGTAGGCCCTCTGGTGCGGCTGGAACTTCGCTGAGAAGAAGGCCACAGGCTGCAACCCCTCGTCTCAGTTTTTCAACAGTACTGCCCCAGCCCCAAACTCAAAAGCATCAATCTGTAATGAGAAAGGTTTGGAGAAGTCTGGAGACCAAGGAATGGGTGCAGTACACAATAATCTTTTTGCTTTCGTAAAAGCAGTTTTACATTCTAGGGTCCAATTAAAGGGAACTTTGTGACTGGTAAGAAGGGCTACAATATTTGAACATTTTTTTACAGAAACATCTGTAAAACCCTATCATGCCTAGGAAACGTTGATGAGATTTCCTGTCATTAGAAACGAGATAATCTTTAATGGCAAGAACTTTAGCAAATTTAGGGGCAACTTTGCCACTACCTACTTCATGGCCCAGAAAAGTAACAGTGGCCTGGCCAAAGGAAGACTTAGATAAAATTGAGACACATGTGCAACATCTGGATATCTTTATTGTAGACGTTTCGCCATCCAGTGGCTGTATCAATACAAATTCCAGGACTTAACTTGAAGATAGGAGAACTATGTACAAAAGATGAGCTAATCAGTCCCTCAACCTAGCAGTAGGTGCGAAGAGCACCGTAGTCGTGGAGATTCTGGAGCAGAAGCAAGGCGCCTGACGCTTATATAGTAACGTCAGGTGGAAATGGGACGGATAGCAGACGAGGGCATATTCACTGGTAGGCGGGATTCCCCAGTGGAAGTAGGTCCTACCCAAAGAGATGGGTTAGTTGTAGTAGTAGTTGTCGTAGTCGTGAAGGTTATGTACATGTTCTCAGAATCAAGATTCCATGATGTTGCAGTGTCTGACAGGTTGTACAAGAATGGTATACAATACCGACAAGATGAAATTGAGACACATGTGCAACATCTGGGTATCTTTATTGTAGACGTTTCGCCATCCAAGGGCTTTATCAATACAAATTCCAGGACATAGCTTGAAGACAGGAGAACTATGTACAGAAGATGAGGTAATCAGTCCCTCAACCTAGCAGTAGGTGCGAAGAGCACCGTAGTCGTGGAGATTCTGGAGCAGAAGCAAGGTGCTTGACGCTTATATAGTAACGTCAGGTGGAAATGGGACGGGTAGCAGACAAGGGCATAGTCACTGGTAGGTGGGATTCCCCAGTGGAAGTAGGTCCTCCCCAAAGAGATGGGTTAGTTGTAGTAGTAGTTGTCGTCGTCGTGAAGGTTATGTACATGTCCTCAGAATCAAGATTCCATGATGTTGCAGTGTCTGACAGGTTGTACAAGAATGGTATGCAATGCCCATTTCCACCTGACGTTACTATATAAGCGTCAGGCGCCTTGCTTCTGCTCCAGAATCTCCACGACTACGGTGCTCTTTGCACCTACTGCTAGGTTGAGGGACTGATTCCCTCATCTTCTGTACATAGTTCTCCTGACTTCAAGTTATGTCCTGGAATTTGTATTGATAAAGCCATTGGATGGCGAAACGTCTACAATAAAGATACCCAGATGTTGCGCATGTCTTATTTTCATCTTGTCGGTATTGTATACCATTCTTGTACAACCTGTCAGACACTGCAACATCATGGAATCTTGATTCTGAGGACATGTACATAACCTTCACGACTACGACAACTACTACTACAACTAACCCATCTCTTTGGGTAGGACCTACTTCCACTGGGGAATCCCGCCTACCAGTGATTATGCCCTCGTCTGCTACCCGTCCCATTTCCACCTGACGTTACTGGAATTATGAAAGCAGAGATTTCCTTCGCCTTATCCGTCAAAGGTACATGATAGTAACCTTTAAGGAGATCTAACTTGGACACAAAAGTAGCCCTACCCACAAAGTCGATTACATCATCCAGATGAGGAACAGGGTAAGCATCGGCAATTGTGACCTCATTCACCTTACGGTAGTCTGTACACATGCGAAAACCTCCATCAGCTTTTTTAACGAGGATGCACGGTGAAGCCCATGGACTAGATGGCTCCTCCACTAACCCATCCTCTAACAGAAATTCTACCTCCTGCTGAAGTAGCTTCTGTTTTTCAGGATTAGCTCAGTAGGGGGAGAGTTTAATAGGTTTAGAGTTTCCCACACCTGCGTCATGATAACCTAATGTACATTTTTTCGGCACATCCGAAAAAATATCAGGGTATGACTGTAGAAGCGCAGTTAAACTTGTAACTTAAATTTTAGATAGCCCCACCATTAAAGGGCTAGGGTCCTCGAGGAGGACAGAGTTTGGAAGCTTGACAATAATTTCAGAAATAGAGTGCAAACAGTCAGAGTCGTCCTCAGAGACAGAGGACATAATCTTTACTGGGACTTTATCTGATGTATTAAAAGCTTTAATTTGATTAATGTGGTAAGTTTTAGTTTGCGAGGTTTTGTCAATGGGAGTCACCACATAATTTACATCAGATAATTTACTTACAATTTGCATAGGTCCCGTAAATCTAGCTTTCAAGGTGTGGTCAGTTATAGGTTCTGTACCAACGCCTTGTCTCCTGGATGGAAGGAGCGGAATTGTGCATTTCTGTCATACCTCTGTTTCATCTTGTTTTGAGCTGCCTTTAAGTTAGCCTTGGCTAACTGACGTGCCACCTGCAACCTTGAAGACGGGTTGTAGAATGTTGAGCTAACGTCTTCTCCCATCCATCCTTCTTTGAGCACCCGAAGAGGACCTCGTACATTGTGCCTGACTGACTGACCCACTAACTGACTGACTCAGTAACTGGCTGACCCACAAACTATCTGACACACTAAGTGAATGACCCACTAACTGACTGACCCACCTGATTGCCCCACTAACTGATTGACCTACTAATTGATGACCCAGTAACTGATTGACCTGCTAACTGACTGACCTACTAACTGACTTGCCAACTGACTGAACCACTAACTGACTGACCCAGGAACTGACTGACCCACAAACTAACTGATCCACTAACTGATCCACTAACTGACCTACTAACTGACTGACCTACTTACTTACTGACCCACTGACTGACCTTCTAAATGACTGACCCACTAACTTATTGACCTACTGTTACAAAAAACGCGATTCTAAAAGCTTAGAGATCTTCAGTGAATACTAGAAAGGACTGCCCTTCTAGCATCCAGCCTGTTACTGGGTTTTCGTAACAATTAGTCAGTATCCTTGTCCAATTATCCATTAGAATTCAGTATGATTCAATAGTGCTTCAGGATTACAACTGGTAGGCTACTAACTAGAGAAAATAAAATTTAATATATTTATTAAGTATCGTCTAGAGGTTTTACCTGGAGTTTACCTGGAGAGAGTTCCGGGGGTCAACGCCCCTCGTTGTACAGTAGTATTGTGCTGAAAGCATATATCACATTTATAAGTCTTAAGTACCGTCTGGTACATTAACATTTAATAAGATATTACAAATATGTACAAGTAAGTTTGTGTGTATGTGTGTTAGTGCTCTAAGTAGTTCGCTATGTCTCACGACTCGACTAGACTTAAACAAGTGACTGACAAATTCCTCTCATAAACTAAGTTATTGACCAGCTGGCAGTCAGAACAGTCTGCTTGAACAATAAAAAGAATGCTAAGCCCAATAGCAATATAACAAGCAACTGCAACACAGAATCAGGAACAAGGAGATAGTATAAGTAACAAAAGTAACAAAACTCCCATACTACTGAATCTAAGTTCAGCATAAGAAAATCCTCGACTGTGACAGTACACAGATACCAGTACAAGTTAGGTCAGAAGCTACAGCTCAGGACCTAAGTTGTTTAGAGTGTCTATGCGACACACAACCTCAGTACAACGTCGAAAATCACTAAGTCTATACAATGTTCTGTGAGCAGAGTCTCCAGAACCTACAAGAAAGCTAGAGACGATCTTCCAACAAGGGCCTATAAGGGAGATTTAGGCACTTTGTCTGGTATACGTCCAACCACCCAGCGAGTCTAGACCAGACTGAATACTTCAGGCGAGGTGAGGACACCCCCTTCCTCGATCACGTGATAGCTCCGTGGACAGCTGTTGCCCAGCAACAGAAGACGGCAGAATAACGAGCAAAGAGCGATAATTACAGTAGTTAGACAATCAAGACTTGAACTGAGCACTTAATATGTTACATCATACCTAACAACATAACTAAGTCAAATAATAATATAAAGCAATACATTTACGATTTAGCTATTATCTCATATATAAGCAATATAAAATTATATGAAAAGGTAATTATATACATACATATTAATCATTGCAACCCATTCAGGGGTTGCAACACCTACTAACTGACTGACCGACTAACTGACTGACTCAATAACTGACTGACACACCAACTGACTGACCCGCTAACTGACTGACCCATTAACTGACTGACCCACTAAATGATTAACCCACTAACTGACTGACCCACCAGCTGACTAACCCACGAACTGACTGACCCACCAACTGACTGACAAACTAACTGACCGACTAACTAACTGAATCACTAACTGGCTGACCCACTAACTGACTAACCCACTAACTGACTGATCCACAGACTGACCCACTAACTGACTGACTCATCAGCTGATTAAACCACGAACTGACTGACCCACAAACTGACGGACCTACTTACTTACTGACCCACTGACTGACCCTCTAACTGACTGACCCACTAAATTATTTACCTACTAACTTATTGACCGACTAACTGACTGACTCAATAATTGACTGACCCACCAACTGGCTGACCCACTAACTGACTGACCCACTAACTGACTGACCCACTAACTGATTGACCCATTAACTGGCTGTCCTACTAACTGACTGACCGGCCAAGTGACTGACCTGCTAACTGAGTGACCCACTAACTGATTGACCTACTAACTGGCTCACTCAGTAACTGACTGACCCACCAACTGACTGTCCCACTAACTGACTGACCCATTAACTGACTGACCCACTAACTGATTGACCCAATAACTGACTGTCCTACTAACGGACTGATCCACTAACTGACTGACTTGGTAACAGATTGACCCACTAACTGACTGACCCACTAACTGACTGACCCATCAGCTGACTAACTCACGAACTGACTGACCCACCAAATGACATACCCACTAACTAACTAACCCACTAACTAAATGACCCACTAACTAAATGACCACTAACTGACTAACCTACTAATTGACTGATCCACCAACAGACTGACCCACTAACTGACTGACCTAATAACTAAGTGACCCACCAACTGACTAATCCACTGACTGACTGACCCACTAACTTACCAACTAACAGTTAGTGGGTCAGTCAGTTAGTGGATCAGTCAATTAGTGGGTCACTAACTGACTGACACACCAACTGGCTGGCCCACTAACTGACTGACCAACTTACTTACTGACCCACTGACTGACCTTCTAACTGACTGTCCCACTAACTTATTGACCTATTAACTGACTGACCGACTAACTGACTGACTCAATAAGTGAGTGACCCACCAACTGACTGGACCATTAACTGGCGGACCTACTAACTGATTGACCAACTAGCTGATTGCCCTACCAACTGACTGATTCACTAACTGACTGACTTGCTGACTCATTCACTAACTGACTGACGCACTAACTGACTGACCCACCAGCTGATTGACCCACGAACTGACTGACCCATTAACTGACTGACCTACTTACTGACCCACTGACTGACCTTCTAACTGACTGACCCACTGACTTATTGACCTACTAACTGACTGACCGACTAACTGACTGACTCAGCAACTGACTGACCCACCAACTGACTGACCCACAAACTAAACGACCCACTAAATAACTGATCCACTAACTGACTGATCCACAAGCTGACTGACCCATTAAATGACTGACCCACAAACTGATTGACCTCACTAACTGACGGACCTACAAATTGACTGACCGACTAAGTGACTGATTTGCTAACTGACTGACCCACTAACTGACTGACCTACTAACAGATTGACCCTCCAAGTGACTAACCCACGAACTGACTGACCCACGAACTGACTGACCCACAAACTAACTAACCCACTAACTACCTGACCCACTAACTGAATGATCCACCAACTGAGTGGCCCACTAACTGACTGATCTAATAACTTAGTGACCCACCAACTGGTTGACCCAGTAACAGAATGGCCTGCTTACTTACTGATCCATTGACTGGCCTTCTAACTGACTGACCCTCTAACTTATTGACGTACTAACTGACTGACCGACTAATTGACTGACTCAACTGATTGACCAATCAACTGACTGACTCACTAACTGAATGACCCACTAACTGACTGACCCACTAACAGATTGCCCTACTAACTGACTGACCTACTAACTGATTGACCCACTAACTGACTGACCCACTAACTGACTGACTCATCAGCTGATTAAACCACGAACTGACTGACCAACAAACTGACGGACCTACTTACTTACTGACCCACTGAGTGACCTTCTAACTGAATGACCCACTAAATTATTGACCTACTAACTGACTGACCGACTAACTGACTGACTCAATAACTGACCGACCCACTAACTGATTGACCCACTAACTGGCTCTCCTGCTAACTAACTGACGGGCCAACTGACTGACCTGCTAACTGACTGACCCACTAACTGATTGACCTACTAACTGACTCACTCAGTAGCTGACTGACCCACCAACTGACTGTCCGACTAACTGACTGGCCCATTAACTGACTGACCAACTAACTGATTGACCCAATAACTGACTGTCCTACTAACGGACTGATCCACTAACTCACTGACTTGGTAACAGATTGACCCACTAACTGACTGACCCACTAACTGACTGACCCACCAGCTGACTAACTCACGAACTGACTGACCCACGAAATGACTGACCCACTAACTAACTGGCCCACTAATTAAATGACCCACTAACTAAATGACCACTATCTGACTAACCTACTAATTGACTGATCCACCAACAGACTGACCCACTAACTGACTGACCTAATAACTAAGTGACCCACCAACTGACTAATCCACTGACTGTCTGACCCACTAACTTACCCACTAACAGTTAATGGGTCAGTCAGTTAGAGGATGAGTCAATTAGTGGGTCACTAACTGACTGATCCACCAACTGGCTGACCCACTAACTGACTGACCAACTTACTGACCCACTGACTGACCTTCTAACTGACTGTCCCACTAACTTATTGACCTATTAACTGACTGACCGACTAACTGACTGACTCAACTGACTGACCAATCAACTGACTGACTCACTAACTGAATGACCCACTAACTGACTGACCCACTAACAGATTGCCCTACTAACTGATTGACCTACTAACTGATGACCCTGTAACTGATTGACCTGCTAACTGACTGACCTTCTAACTGACTGACCCACTAACTGACTGACTTGAAAACTGACAGACCCACAAACTGACTGACCTACCTAACTGGCTGACCCACCAGCTGACTGATCCTCGAACTGACTGATCCACGAACTGGCTGTCCCACAAACTAACTGATCCACTAACTGACCCAATAACTGACTGAGCTACTTACTTACTGACCCACTGACTGACCTTCTAAATGACTGACCCACTAACTTATTGACCTACTAACTGACTGACCGACTAACTGACATGACTCAATAACTGACTGACCCAGCAACTGACTGACCCGCTAACTGACTGACCGATTAACTGAGAGACCCACTAAATGATTAACCCGCTAACTGACTGGCCCACGAGCTGACTAACCCACGAACTGACTGACCCACCAACTGACTGACCCACTAACTAACTGATCGACTAACTAACTGACCGACTAACTGGCTGACCCACTAACTGACTAACCCACTAACTGACTGATCCACCAACAGACTGACCGACTAACTGACTGACTCAATAACTGACTGACCAACCAACTGACGGGCCCACTAACTGACTGACCCATTAACTGACTGACCTACTAACTGATTGACCCACTAACTGACTGACCCACTAACTGATTGACTCATCAGCTGATTAAACCACTGACTGACCAACAAACTGACGGACTACTTACTTACTGACCCACTGAGTGACCCACTAAATTATTAACCTACTAACTGACTGACCGACTAACTGACTGACTCAATAACTGACCGACCCACTAACTGATTGACCCACTAACTGGCTGTCCTACTAACTGACTGACCGGCCAACTGACTGACCTGCTAACTGACTGACCCACTAACTGATTGACCTACTAACTGACTCACTCAGTAGCTGACTGACCCACCAACTGACTGTCCCACTAACTGACTGGCCCATTAACTGACTGACCCACTAACTGATTGACCCAATAACTGACTGTCCTACTAACGGACTGATCCACTAACTGACTGACTTGGTAACAGATTGACCCACTAACTGACTGACCCACTAACTGACTGACCCACCAGCTGACTAACTCACGAACTGACTGACCCACCAAATGACTGACCCACTAACTGATCCACTAATTAAATGACCCACTAACTAAATGACCACCAACTGACTAACCTACTAATTGACTGACCCACCAACAGACTGACCCACTAACTGACTGACCTAATAACTAAGTGACCCACCAACTGACTAATCCACTGACTGACTGACCCACTAACTTACCCACTAACAGTTAGTGGGTCAGTCAGTTAGTGGATCAGTCAATTAGTGGGTCACTAACTGACTGAACCACCAACTGGCTGACCCACTAACTGACTGACCAACTGTCTGATCCACTGACTGACCTTCTAACTGACTGTCCCACTAACTTATTGACCTATTAACTGACTGACCGACTAACTGACTGACTCAATAAGTGAGTGACTCACCAACTGACTGGACCACTAACTGACTGATCCATTAACTGACGGACCTACTAACTGATTGACCCACTAACTGATTGCCCTACCAACTGACTGATCCACTAACTGACTGACTTGCTAACTGATTGATCCACTGACTGACGCACTAACTGACTGACCCACCAGCTGATTAACCCACGAACTGACTGACCCATTAACTGACTGACCTACTTACTTACTGACCCACTGACTGACCTTCTAACTGACTGACCCACTAACTTATTGACCTACTAACTGACTGACCGACTGACTGACTCAGAAACTGACTGACCCACCAACTGACTGACCCACAAACAAACAGACCCACTAAATAACTGATCCACTAACTGACTGCTCCACCAGCTGACTGGCCCATTAAATGACTGACCCACAAACTGATTGACCTCACTAACTGACTGACCTACAAACTGACTGACCTACTAACAGATTGAACCTCCAAGTGTCTAACCACGAACTGACTGACCCACGAACTGACTAACCCACAAACTAACCCACTAACTACCTGACCCACTAACTGAAAGATCCAACAACTGAGCGGCCCACTAACTGACTGACCTAATAACTTAGTGACCCACCAACTGGTTGACCCACTAACAAAATGGCCTGCTTACTTACTGGCCCATTGACTGGCCTTCTAACTGACTGACCCTCTAACTTATTGACGTACTAACTGACCGACTAACTGACTGACACAACTGAATGACCAATCAACTGACTGACTCACTAACTGAATGACCCACTAATTGACTGACCCACTAACTTATTGCCCTACTAACTGATTGACCTACTAACTGATGACCCAGTAACTGATTGACCTGCTAACTGACTGACCTTCTAACTGACTGACCCACTTACTGACTGACCTACTAACTGGCTGACCCACCAGCTGACTGACCCACGAACTGACTGACCAACGAACTGATTGACTCACAAACTAACTGATCCACTAACTGACCCACTAACTGACTCACCTACTTACTTACTGACACACTGACTGACCTTCTAAATGACTGACCCACTAACTTATTGACCTACTAACTAACTGACCGACTAACTGACATGACTCAATAACTGACTGACCCATCAACTGACTGACCCGCTAACTGACTGACCCATTAACTGACAGACCCACTAAATGATTAACCTACTAACTGACTGACCCACCAACTGACTGACACACTGACTAACTGACCGACTAACTAATTGACCCACTAACTGACTGACCCTCTAACTGACTAACCCACTAACTGACTGATCCACCAACAGACTGACCGACTAAATGACTGACTCAATAACTGACTGATCAACCAACTGACGGGCCCACTAACTGACTGACCCATTAACTGACTGACCTACTAACTGATTGACCCACTAACTGACTGACCCACTAACTGACTGACTCGTCAGCTGATTAAACCACGAACTGAGTGACCAACAAACTGATGGACCTACTTACTGACCCACTGAGTGACCTTCTAACTGAGTGACCCACTAAATTATTGACCTACTAACTGACTGACCGACTAACTGACTGACCAATTAACTGACTGACCCCCTTACTGATTGACCCACTAATTGACTGTCCTACTAATTGACTGACCGGCCAACTGACTGACCTGCTAACTGACTGACCCACTAACTGATTCACCTACTAACTGACTCACTCAGTAACTGACTGACCACCAACTGTCCCACTAACTGACTGACCAATTAACTGGCTGACCCACTAACTGATTGACACAATAACTGACTGTCCTACTAACGGACTGATCCACTAACTGACTGACTTGGTAACAGATTGACCCACTAACTGACTGACCCACTAACTGACTGACCCTCCAGCTGAATAACTCACGAACTGACTGACTCACCAAATGACTGACCCACTAACTCACTCACTAACTAAATGACCCACTAACTAAATGACCACTAACTGATTGACTGATCCACCAACAGACTGACCCACTAACTGACTGACCTAATAACTAAGTGGCCCACCAACTGACTAATCCACTGACTGACTGACCCAATAACTTACCCACTAACAGTTAGTGGGTCAGTCAGTTAGTGGATCAGTCAATTAGTGGGTCACTAACTGACTGATCCACCAACTGGCTGACCCACTAACTGACTGACCAACTTTCTTAGTGACCCACTGACTGACCTACTAACTGACTGTCCCACTAACTTATTGACCTATTAACTGACTGACCAACTAACTGACTGACTCAATAAGTGAGTGACCCACCAACTGACTGACTCGCTAACTGACTGACCCATTAACTGACTGGACCATTAACTGACTGACCCACCAACTGACTGGACCACTAACTGACTGACCCATTAACTGACGGACCTACTAACTGATTGACCCACTAACTGATTGCCCTACCAACTGACTGATCCACTAACTGACTGACTTGCTAACTGATTGATCCACTGACTGACGCACTAACTGACTGACCCACCAGCTGATTAAGCCACGAACTGACTGACCCATTAACTGACTGACCTACTTACTGACCCACTGACTGACCTTCTAACTGACTGACCCACTATCTTATTGACCTACTAACTGACTGACTCAGCAACTGACTGACCCACCAACTGACTGACCCACAAACAAACAGACCCACTAATTAACTGATCCACTAACTGACTGATCCCCCAGCTGACTGGCTCATTAAATGACTGACCCACAAACTGATTGACCTCACTAACTGACTGACCTACAAATTGACTGACCGGCTAAGTGACTGATTTGCTAACTGACTGACCCAATAACTGACTGACCTACTAACAGATTGAACCTCCAAGTGACTAACCCACGAACTGACTGACCCACGAACTGACTAACCCACAAACTAACTAACCCACTAACTACCTGACCCACTAACTGAAAGATCCACCAACTGAGCGGCCCACTAACTGACTGACCTAATAACTTAGTGACCCACCAACTGGTTGACCCACTAACAAAATGGCCTGCTTACTTACTGGCCCATTGACTGGCCTTCTAACTGACTGACCCTCTAACTTATTGACGTACTAACTAACTGACCGACTAACTGACTGACTCAACTGAATGACCAATCAACTGACTGACTCACTAACTGAATGACCCACTAACTGACTGACCCACTAACTTATTGCCCTACTAACTGATTGACCTACTAACTGATGACCCAGTAACTGATTGACCTGCTAACTGACTGACCTTCTAACTGACTGACCCACTAACTGACTGACCTACTAACTGGCTGACCCACCAGCTGACTGACCCACGAACTGACTGACCAACGAACTGACTGACTCACAAACTAACTGATCCACTAACTGACCCACTAACTGACTCACCTACTTACTTACTGACACACTGACTGACCTTCTAAATGACTGACCCACTAACTTATTGACCTACTAACTGACTGACCGACTAACTGACACGACTCAATAACTGACTGACCCATCAACTGACTGACCCGCTAACTGACTGACCCATTAACTGACAGACCCACTAAATGATTAACCTACTAACTGACTGACCCACCAACTGACTGACACACTAACTAACTGACCGACTAACTATCTGATCCACTAACTGACTGACCCTCTAACTGACTAACCCACTAACTGATTGATCCACCAACAGACTGACCGACTAAATGACTGACTCAATAACTGACTGGTCAACCAACTGATGGGCCCACTAACTGACTGACCCAATAACTGACTGACCTACTAACTGATTGACCCACTAACTGACTGACCCACTAACTGACTGACTCGTCAGCTGATTAAACCACGAACTGAGTGACCAACAAACTGATGGACCTACTTACTGACCCACTGAGTGACCTTCTAACTGAGTGACCCACTAAATTATTGACTTACTAACTGACTGACCGACTAACTGACTGACCAATTAACTGACTGACCCCCTTACTGATTGACCAACTAATTGACTGTCCTACTAACTGACTGACCGGCCAACTGACTGACCTGCTAACTGACTGACCCACTAACTGATTGACCTACTAACTGACTCACTCAGTAACTAACTGACCACCAACTAACTGTCCCACTAACTGACTGACCAATTAACTGGCTGACCCACTAACTGATTGACACAATAACTGACTGTCCTACTAACGGACTGATCCACTAACTGACTGACTTGGTAACAGATTGACCCACTAACAGACTGACCCACTAACTGACTGACCCTCCAGCTGAATAACTCATGAACTGACTGACTCACCAAATGACTGACCCACTAACTAACTCACTCACTAACTAAATGACCCACTAACTAAATGACCACTAACTGATTGACTGATCCACCAACAGACTGACCCACTAACTGACTGACCTACTAACAGTTAGTGGGTCAGTCAGTTAGTGGATCAGTCAATTAGTGGGTCACTAACTGACTGATCCACCAACTGGCTGACCCACTAACTGACTGACCAACTTTCTTACTGACCCACTGACTGACCTTCTAACTGACTGTCCCACTAACTTATTGACCTATTAACTGACTGACCAACTAACTGACTGACTCAATAAGTGAGTGACCCACCAACTGACTGGACCACTAACTGACTGACACATTAATTGACGGACCTACTAACTGATTGACTCACTAACTGATTGTCCTACTAACTGATTGATCCACTAACTGATTGACGCACTAACTGACTGACCCACCAGCTGATTAACCCACGAACTGACTGATCCACTAACTGACTGACCTGCTTACTTACTGACCCACTGACTGACCTTCTAACTGACTGACCCACTAACTTATTGACCTAGTAACTGACTAATCGACTAACTGACTGACTCAGCAACTGGCAGACCCACCAACTGACTGACCCACAAACTAACCGACCCACTAAATAACAGACCCACTAACTGACTGATCCACCAGCTGACTGACCAACTAAATGACTGACCCACTAACTGATTAACCTCACTAACTGACGGACCTACTAACAGACTGACCCACGATCTGACTGACAAACAAACTAACTGGCCCACTAACTACCTGGCCCACTAACAGAATGATCCACCAATTGACTGACCCACTAACTGACTGACCTAATAAATTAGTGACCCACCAACTGGTTGACACACTAACAGAATGGCCTGCTTACTGACCCATTGACTGACCTTCTAGCTGACTGACCCACTAACTTATTGACGTACTAACTGACTGACCGACTAACTGACTGGCTCAACTGACTGACCCATCAACTGACTGACTCACTAACTGACTGACCCACTAACTGATTGCATCACTAACTGATAGACCTACTAACTGATGACCCAGTAACTGATTGACCTGCTAACTGACTGACCTACTAACTGACTCACCCACTAACTGACTGACTTGCCAACTGAATAACCCACTAACTGACTGACCTACTAACTGGCTGATCCACCAGCTGACCCACGAACTGACTGGCCCACGAACTGACTGACCCACACACTAAATGATCCACTAACTGACCCACTAACCGACTGACCTACTTGCTTACTGACCCACTGACTGACCTTCTAAATGACTGGCCCACTAACTTATTGACCTACTAACTGACTGACCGGCTAACTGACTGACTCAATAACTGACTGACCCACCAACAGACTGACCCGCTAACTGACTGACTCATTAACTGACTGACTCACTAAATGATTAACCCACTAACTGACTGACCCACCAGCTGACTATCCCACGAACTGACTGACCCATCAACTGACTGACCCATCATCTGACTGACCCACTAACTGGCCGACTAACTAACTGACATAATAACTGGCTGACCCACTAACTGACTAACCCACTAACTGACTGATCCACCATCAGACTGACCGACTAACTGACTAACTCAATAACTGACTGACCCAAAAACTGTCGGGCCCACTAACTGACTGACCCATTAACTGACTGACCTACTAACTGATTGACCCACTAACTGACTGACCCACTAACTGACCGACTCATCAGCTGACTAAACCACGAACTGACTGACCAACAAACTGACGGTCCTACTTACTTACTGAACCACTGTCTGACCTTCTAACTGACTGACCCACTAAATTATTGACCTACTAACTGACTGACCGACTAACTGACTGACTCAATAACTGACTGACCCACCAACTGACTGACACACTAACTGACTGACCCATTAACTGACTGACCCACTAACTGATTGACCCACTAATTGACTGTCCTACTAACTGACTGACCGGCCATCTGACTGACCCACTAACTGATTGACCTACTAACTGACTCACTCAGTAACTGACTGACCCACCAACTGACTGTCCCACTAACTGACTGACCCATTAACTGACTGGCCCACTAACTGATTGACCCACTAACTGACTGTTCTATTAGCTAACTGGCCCACTAACTGACTGACCCACCAGCTGACTAACTCACGAACTGACTGACACACCAAATGACTGACCCACTAACTTACTGACCCACTGACTAAATGACCCACTAACTAAATGACCACTAACTGACTAACCCACTAATTGACTGATCCACCAACAGACTCACCCACTGACTTACCTAATAACTAAGTGGCCCACCAACTGACTAATCCACTGACTGACTGACCCAATAACTTACCCACTAACAGTTAGTGGGTCAGTCAGTTAGTGGATCAGTCAATTAGTGGGTCACTAACTGACTGATCCACCAACTGGCTGACCCACTAACTGACTGACCAACTTACTTACTGATCCACTCACTGACCTTCTAACTGACTGTCCACTAACTTATTGACCTATTAACTGACTGACCGACTAACTGACTCAATAAGTGACTGACCCACCAACTGACTGGATCATTAACTGACAGTCCCATTAACTGACGGACCTACTAACTGATTGACCCACTAACTGATTGTCCTACTAAATGACTGATCCATTAACTGACTGACGCACTAACTGACTGACCCACCAGCTGATTAACCAACGAACTGACTGACCCACAAACTAACTGACCCACTAACTACCTGACCCACTAACTGAATGATCCACCAACTGACTGACCGACTAACTGACTGACCTAATAACTTACTGACCCACCAACTGGTTGACCCACTAACAGAATGGCCTGCTTACCTACTGACCCATTGACTGACCTTCTAACTGACTGACCCACTAACTTACTGACGTACTATCTGACTGATCGACTAACTGACTGACTCAACTGACTGACCAACCAACTGACTGGCTCACTAACTGAATGACCCACTAACTGACTGACCCACTAACTGATTGCCCCACTAACTGATTTACCTACTAACTGATGACCCAGTAACTGATTGACCTGCTAACTGACTGACCTGCTAACTGACTGGCCCACTAACTGACTGACTTGCCGACTGACTGACCCACTAACTGACTGACCCACGAACTGACTGACCCACGAACTGACTGACCCACAAAATAACTGATCCACTAACTGACCCACTAACCAACTGATCTACTTCCTTACTGACCCACTGACTGACCTTCTAAATGACTGACCCACTAACTTATTGGCCTGCTAACTGACTGACCGACTAACTGACTGACTCAATAACTGACTAACCCACCAGCAGACTGACCCGCTAACTGACTGATCCATTAACTGACTGACCCACTAACTGACTGACTTGCCAACTGACTGACCCACTAACTGACTGACCCACGAACTGACTGACCCACAAAGTAACTGATCCACTAACTGACCCACTAACCAACTGATCTACTTCCTTACTGACCCACTGACTGACCTTCTGAATGACTGACCCACTAACTTATTGGCCTGCTATCTGACTGACCGACTAACTGACTGACTCAATATCTGACTAACCCACCAACAGACTGACCCGCTAACTGACTGACCCACTAACTGACTGATCCACCAGCTGACTAACCCTCGAACTCACTGACCCACCAACTGACTGACACACTAACTAACTGACCGACTAACTGACCCACTAACTGGCTGATCTACCAACAGAATGACCGACTAACTGTCTGACTCAATAACTGACTGACCCACCAACTGACGGGCCCACTAACTGACTGACCCATTAACTGACTGACCTACTAACTGACTGACCCACTAACTGACTGAACCACTAACTGACCGACTCATCAGATGATTAAACCACGAACTGACTGTCCCACAAACTGACAGACCTACTTACTTACTGACCCACTGGCTGACCTTCTAACTGACTGACCCACTAAATTATTGACCTACTGACTGACTGACCGACTAACTGACTGACTCAATAACTGACTGACCCATCAACTGTGTGAAGGCTTACTCAGCCCTGTAACAACTTCAGACAGTATTACCAAGGCTGGCTCCTCCTCAGGAAAATTAATGAATAGAAAAAGAATAAAAATTGACAAACATAAACACATTATTATTTAGAAATATAAAATATAAAATACTTAAATATAAAACATTTATCCTACTTTAAAGAAAGTTGAGAAATGAAGAATGTGAGGGAGAAGTTCAATAGATAGGAGTAGCGAGGGAGTGTATAGTAACAATAGTTTCATTGGCGGCTACTTGTTAAGGTAGGGTAAGTCCAGCTCCCGCTATTCTCCCCCCTCCCTGAAAGTGATAGTTTGATTGCCGGCTGCTTGTTAAGGTAGGGTCAGTCTAGCTCCCGCTATCCCTTCCCCTCCCTCTTTCCCCCCCACCGAAAGGTGACGTGTGGGACTCGGGTCAAACAGTAAATCACTTGACTCACAGCTCCCAACACTACTGTAAGTACACGCCTGATCATGTTTTAGTGGACTTATTGGTTGAAAGCTTCACTTTTGACCAATAATTGTCTTAGTCCTTTCAGTCTTTATTTGTTAAATGTTTTAATAATCACCACATCTTTTAGGTATTGTACTTATCATGGAGAGTGATTTCTTAAGCAGTGGGTAATCTGTCTCTCTTTACAGCTTGGAATGACAGAGAGGGTCACCTGCCAACCAACGAGAAGAATAGAAGGAGACGGACTAACGTCCTGAGACGTCAAATGTTTAATCTACTTACCTGTTATGTAAGCCAACACAGGACCTAACCCCTCATCATAGCAGTGGTAACGAACCTGTTTTCCTGTCATCTGAAGTAATTAGTCACGGCTATACTCTGTGAAGAACGAGCTGGTGGTGTTCACCAACACCTGCTACGCCCCCCCCCCCCCACATCAGCAACGGCTACGATTTCAACAACTCGCAGTGTCACCAACACCTGACACCCCATTACCACGATATACCTATACTAGCATTGAGTTCAAATGTAATTTTTTTCATTTCATTTTTCATTTTTCTTTCAATTAAGATACCCATTCATGTTTTATTGTTTTACATTTTCCATTTCTAAACAATAAAGTATTTATCATTGTCTGTTATTATTTCTTTTTCTATTCACTAAATTTCCTGAGGAGGAGCCAGCCTTGGTAATACTGACTGAAGTTGTTACATGGCTGAGTAAGCCTTCACATGTGGCGACCTTGTCAGGATCAACTCGACTGAATCAAGATTCAACTCGATCTCGAATCTACAATTGGAACTTCAACGCCGCATACCACAGACGGTTACCACCAGCCATGAGTAATCATTCTCTATGGTAGGACTACGGTACAGGTATTTAAAAGATTTGGTGATTGTTATAGTCTCAATTTATTGTAAGTCAAGTCAGGCAGGATATAGTATTTAATTCTGCCACCTTTTCGAGCTTGAAACACTTTGGAGGATTAGACTCTAGGGACCCGAGATTTTCCAGTGACAATGTATTTCATTGAGCTCTTTATTATATCAAGGGAACTGTCGTAGGACACTCTTGATTTGTTGGTGAGAAGATTGGATGGTCAAGTGACCCCATTCTACTTACTGTTTGCTTGGAGCCGGCATAGAACCCTTCATTTTAATTAATACATATTGTTTAATTGAAGTAGGGATCGAGCCCTCTGGTTTATTTACAGTTTGAGCGGAGCAGGAATTGAATCCTCTGTTTTCTTTAATACCCGTTTCATTTCCCCTGATAGTTTAAGTTATTCTTGCAAGTATGGAGGAATACCAGTTTTGGATGAACACTGGAAGTAAGTTAGGAATAACAGGGAAAAATTTAGAATCTTTCATTAGTGCTAAGATCCAGGAAAGACTTGAAAGAGAGAGAATTGAGAGAGAAGAAAGACAGAAAGGGAAAGAGAAGAGAAAAAAGAGTGAGAGAGAATCGAAAGAGAAGAGAAAAAGGAGAGAGAGAGAGAATTGAGAGAGAAATCCAAGAAAGACAGAAAGAGAGCGAGAAGACCAAAAAGAGCGTGATAGACTTGATCGTGAGGAAAGAGCTAGAGAACGTGAGGAACAAGCTAAAATACGTGAGGAACAAGTTAAATTAAGAGAACTTGAGGAAAGAGCCAAGGATAGAGAAGTTGAGGAAAAAGCTAGAGAGCATGAGTTAATAGAGAGAGAAAAGGATCGCGAGCTCGAAAAATCTCGCCTTGAATTAGAGAATAAAAAGTTAACTTTTACACAACAATTAGAGGAAGGAGTAATGGAACAACGTGCAGTCAGTGCACATATTCCAACACCTAATTTACCTCCCTTCACAGAGGGGGACGACATAACTTCATACATTATCAGGTTCGAAAATACTGCTACCCTCTGTGAATGGCCTGCTGACACCTGGGCTACCAGGTTAGGAATGTTATTTTCTGGTACAGCCTTGAATATCTATGCAACTTTGTCGCAGGATATCATATGTAATTATAACCTACTGAACAAGGCAATCCTTAAAGCATATCAAAAAACCACTAAATCTTACAGGAAATATTTCAGGTATGCCACCTTACAGCCTGGCCAGAACTTTCAGCAGTTACAGGTAACATTCTTTTGTTTGTTCAACTTTTGGGTAGAGAGTTCAGGAATGGATCACAGTTATGAATCTCTTAGAGACTTCATGGTTGCTGACCAGTTCCTGACAGCTCTTCCCCACCAGATAAGAACATTCATTAGAGAACGTAAGCTGAAGAAGATGCTGAGGTCGCTGACTTGTATGCTGAGGCTCACAATTCCTATAAAGACCTAAAGGGATCGAACCCTAAGGGCAAGGGTTCATCAGACCTTAAGAAATCAAAGCCTCTAGTGGAAAGTAAAGTGACTTCTTTTATTCCTGTTTGTCATTTGTGTGGTGTTAAGGGACATAAACGTCCAGATTGTCCTTCTAAGAAGGTCCAAAAAGTTGGAAGATGTTTTAAAGACTGCAATGACCAAGCACCCTTCTGTTCAGGAACAGTTAATGGACTTAATGTATCTACAATTTTACGAGACACTGGATGCACATGTATAGTCATTTCTGATAAGCTGTTCCGTAATCTTAAAGAAACTCATTCCTCTGCTATACTTTCAGACTACTTGGGCCATACAGACACTTTTCCTACCATCCGTTGTTACATTAGGTCTAATTGGTTCACAGGTTGGTCTGAAGCCGTACTAGCTCCAATCACTTCTTGCTCCATACTAATAGGTAATGTAAAAGGTGCCATTCTTCCTACTGAGGTTGACCTTTCATCACCAAAGATAGACATAAGCTTTTCAGATCCTCTTCCTGTAGAGTCAGAGAAGCCCTTCGAAAGCTCAGATGAGACGATGTCTCGTGAGATTCATGTGGGATTAAAAACCAGTGATGTTACTCTCGAAAGCGAGGTAGTAGGATCACCGGTTGACTTGTTAGATGAAAGTGAAGATATCATCTCCGATATCATAAATGTCTTGACTAGGGCTCAGACCAAAGTCCAGGCTTCTCCTACTGTCCATCCTTTGATTTTCCCTGACTTTAAGCCTTTAGATATATCGAAGGACTCCTTTGTCAATTTACAACGTAATAGCCCTTATCTTCAGAACTGCCATAATGCTGCTAAACAAAATCAAGTTATCCAAAGGAAAAACTTTTCAGATAAATTTGAATATATAAAAGGTATCTTGTATAAGTCAGTATTCAAATTAAATTCAGATGAGATAGACTATTCCATCTTAGTTGTTCCAAGTCAATGCAGAGAGACTGTTCTTAAAATGGCTCATGACCTGCCAGTGGCCGGACATTTCTCGCATCGTAAAACCTTAAATAAAATTAGGGAAACCTATTTTTGGCCTAAAATGTCCTTAGATGTCACTTCCTATTGTAGATCGTGTAAAGTTTGCCAACTGTCATCCTCCCGAGGTACCAGGCGAGTACCTATGGTCAAAATGCCTATCTTTACGGTACCATTTGAAAGAGTAGCTATTGACATCGTTGGTCCTTTATCTCCACTTTCATCTGGGAGACATAGATATATATTAACATGGGTTGATTATGCTTCGAGTTTCCCTGAAGCCGTTCCCTTAAAGACCATAACTACTACAGAGGTGGCTGAAGCCCTTTTGTCCATCTTCTCCAGAGTTGGCATCCCTAGAGAAATTTTGTCTGACCGTGGGACACAATACACATCTGACTTAATGCAACATCTATACCAACTTCTGGGAGTGAAGCCTCTCTTCACCACACCCTATCATCCCAGCTGTAATGGGAGGATTGAGCGCCAGCATTCGATTCTCAAGTCCATTTTAAGGAAACTTTGCTCCCTTAAACCTAAGGAGTGGCATCGTTACCTACCCTGCGCTTTGTTTGCCATGAGAGAATTTCCCAGTGACTCTTTGGGGTTTTCACCTTTTGAACTTCTCTATGGTAGACAGGCCAGAGGTCCATTGTCCATCCTTCATGACTTATGGACTAATGAGGACGTAAAGGCTGAAGTTCAGTCTTCTTATCAGTTTCTCCTTGACCTTAGATCCAAACTTGAGGAGACCTCTGACATAGTTTCGAAAAACCTAAGCTTGTCAATGGACCAGTACAAAACCTATTTTGATTCCAAAAGTCAGAGGAGAAGTTTTAAAGTAGGGGATGAAGTTCTGGTACTTTTGCCTATCAAGTCAAATAAATTATTAGTAGCATGGAAAGGTCTATATAAAGTATTAAAAATTTGTGGGAAAGTTGACTACTTCATAGAAGTCAAGGGGAAACCTAAACTTTATCATATCAACATCCTTAAGAAATATTTCCAAAGAAATTCGGTAAACTGTCTTAATAACTTTGACTTAGCTTTTCCACACGAACTTGATAAGACAACTGAAGAATGTAAGGTGTGCGTATTGACACCTCTAACTTAGACTATGATGAAGAACTGCATGACTTGGTGACTCTTGACCACTCGGGTGCAACAAACATTAATATTAATGAATCTTTGGATGACCATAAGAGACATGAACTACTTCAATGTGTGAGTAACTTTTCAGACGTCTTTACTGATATTCCAGGTGTTACCTCCACAGTAGTCCATAAGATTGACTTAGTCACGAACAATCCTACCAAACGAAAATTATACCCAGTTCCAGTTCACCTTAGGGATGCGTTTGACCGAGAGGTAGATAAATTATTAAAACTAAAGATCACTGAACCTTCAGTATCTGCATATTGCTCACCAGTAATCATGGTTAAGAAGGAGGATAATTCATATAGACTTGCTATTGACTTCAGAGGCTTAATGCTATAACTCGGTGGGATGCTGAGCCTATGACCTTAATAGATAGCTATCTACACAAATTTTATGACACTTCCTTCTTTTCAGAGATTGATATTGCGCAGGCATATCATCAAGTAATGTTAGATCCTTCTTCTAAGCAGTACACCGCTTTTCCTACCCACCAAGGACTGATGCAGTATAGAACTATGCCCTTCGGTTTGGTAACTGCCTATGCTACCTACGTGAGACTGATGAGAAAGGTCTTGGGTAATATGCTAAATGTTTCAGTTCATTTTGATAACATTTACGTAATGACATCCACGTGGGGCGAACATATCCAAACATTAACATAAGTTTTGCATAGGTTACGCTCACATGGCCTCACTGCCAAGCCGAAGAAATGCTTCCTTGGGTATAACAAGATTAGATATCTTGGACTGATACTTTCTAATAACTCTCTACACCCTCTCCCAAGTAAGATCAAAGCTTTATTAGAATTTAAATTCCCCAAAACCAAGAAGCTCATGCGTAGCTTTCTTGGTTCTGTAAATTTTTATGCACGGTTTATCCCGAACCTTACTGATCTTACAGGCATACTATCCAACTTCCTTAAAAAGTCTGTGAAGGAACCTCTTGAACTTTCCGACGTAGCTCGGGAAAAGTTTAATGAGATTAAAAGTATCTTTTCGAAAGACCCTCTACTTAAGATTCCAGATATTAATAAAACATTTTGTTTAAGAACTGATGCCTCCAATACTGGCATAGATGCGGTGCTACTACAATACCTAGATGGTACTCCCTTCCCTGTATGCTTCCTAAGCCGGAAACTCCTTCCCGAATAAACGAGATACTCCACCATAGAAAAGGAATGTTTGGCCCTTGTGTGGGGTATCTCCAAACTTAAATTTTATTTGCTGGGAAAAGAATTCATTTTAGAAACGGACCACAAACCTTTGATATACCAAGAAACTTTTAAGGGAACCAACAGTCGCCTCTTGAGGTGGACATTGGCACTCCAGGCTTTTAAGTTCCATATTGTGTATATCAGTGGTTCATCCAATTATTTCTCTGACTGGTTAAGTCGTGACAGTCAGTAGAAGATTTGTTGCCTTATGCGACTTCCACAAGTTAGAACTTTTTCCTCGCCTATTCTTCTTATACTCCTTGACTATAAGTCTTGGTATGGGGGAGTGTGAGGGAAAAGTTCAATAGATAGGAGTAGCGAGGTAGTGTATAGTAACAATAGTTTCATTGCTGGCTACTTGTTAAGGTAGGGTAAGTCCAGCTCCCGCTATTCCCCCCCCCCCCCCACTTTTTCCCCCTCTCCGAAAGTGATAGTTTGATTGCCGTCTGCTTGTTAAGGTAGGGTCAGTCTAGCTCTCGCTATCCCTTCCCCTCCCTCTTTCCCCCCCCCCCAAAAAAAAGGTGACGTGTGGGACTCCGGTCAAACAGTAAATCACTCGACTCACAGCTCCCAACACTACTGTAAGTACACGCCTGATCATGTTTTAGTGGTTGAAAAGCTTCACTTTTGACCAATAATTGACTTAGTCCTTTCAGTCTTTATCTGTTAAATGTTTTAATAATCACATCTTTTAGGTATTGTACTTATCATGGAGAGTGATTTCTTAAGCGGTGGGTAATCTGTCTCTCTTTACAGCTTGGAATGACAGAGAGGGTCACCTGCCAACCAATGAGAAGAATAGAAGGAGACGGACTAACGTCCTGAGGCGTCCCATGTTTAATCTACTTACCTGTTATGTAAGCCAACACAGGACCCAACCCTTCATCATAGCAGTGGTAACGAACCTGTTTTCCTGTCATCTAAAGTAATTAGTCACGGCTATACTCTGTGAAGAACGAGCTGGTGGTGGCCACCAACACCTGCTACCCCCCCCCACATCAGCAACGGCTACGATTTCAACACGCATTGTCACCAACACCTGACACCCCATTACCACGATATACCTATATTAGCGTTGAGTTCAAATGTAATTTTTTTCATTTCATTTTTCATTTTTCTTTCAATTAGGATACCCATTCATGTTTTATTGTTTTACATTTGCCGTTTCTAAATAATAGTGTTTATTATTGTCTGTTATTATTTGTTTTTCTATTCGGTAATTTTCCTGAGGAGGAGCCAGCCTTGGTAATACTGACTGAAGTTGTTACAGGGCTGAGTAAGCCTTCACAAAGAATATAAATGCTATTTGAATTCAACGCTAACATATACACGTAAACTGGGGTGTCTGGTTGATGTTGACACCGTCTTGTAGAAAGTGTAGCCGTTACTGATGATGTGGGGGGGGGGTCACAGGTGTTGGTGACAACCCAACGGCTAGTTCTTCACAGAGTCGAGCCTTGAATAGTCAGTCCAGATGACAGGAACTCAGGTTCTTTACCACTGCAAAGATGAGAGGTAGTGTCCTGTACAATTAATCAGGTAGGTAGATTCAACATGTGACGTCTCGGGACATTAGTCCGTCTCCTTCAATACTTCTCGTTGGTTGGCAGGTGGCCCAATCTGTCATTCCAAGCTGGAAAGAGAGACAGGTTACCCACTGCTTAAGAAATCACTCTCCATGATAAGCACAATATCTAAAAGACATGGTGATTATTAAAACATTTAACATAGAGATCAAGGCTGAAAGGACTAAGTTTATTATTGGTCAAAAGTGAAGCTTTCAACCAATAAGTCCACTAGAATAGGAGCAGCCTTGTACTTACAGTTGTGCTGGGAGCTGTGAGTCGAGTGATTACCGTTTGGTCGGAGCCCCACACATCACCTTTCGGGGGGGGGGATAGTGGGAGCTAGACTTACCCTACCTTAACAGACAGCCGGCAATCAAACTATCACCATATACTCGCTCGCTACTCCTATCTGTTGAACTTTTCCCTCACACTCCCCCATACCAAGACTTATAACCAAGGAGTATGAGAAGAATAGGCGAGGAAAAAGTTTCAACATGTGGAAGTCGCATAAGGCAACAAATCTTCTGCTGACTGTCACGACTTAACCAGTCAGAGAAATAATTGGATGAACCATTGATATACACAATATGGAACATAAAAGCTTGGAGAACCAATGTTGGTTCCCTTAAAAGTTTCTAGGTATATCAAAGGTTTGTGATCCGTCTCTAAACTGAATTCTTTTGCCAGGAAATAAAATTTAAGCTTGGAGATACCCCACACAAGGGCCAAACATTCCTTTTCTATGGTGGAGTATCTCGTTTCTGCGGGAAGGAGTTTCCGGCTTAGGAAGCATACAGGGAAGGGAGTACCATCATGGTTTTGTATTAACACTGCACCTAAGCCAGTATTGGAGGCATCAGTTCTTAAACAAAATGTTTTATTAATATCTGGAATCTTAAGTATAGGGTCTTTCGAGAAGATATTTTTAATCTCATTAAACTTTTCCCGAGCTACATCGGAAAGTTCAAGAGGTTCCTTCACAGACTTTTTAAGGAAGTCGGATAGTATGCCTGTAAGATCAGTAAGATTCGGGATAAACCGTGCATAAAAATTTACAGAACCAAGAAAGCTACGCATGAGCTTCTTGGTTTTGGGGAATTTAAATTCTAATAAAGCTTTGATCTTACTGGGGAGAGGCTGCAAAGAGTTATTAGAAAGGATCAGTCTGAGATATCTAATCTTGTTATACCCAAGGAAGCATTTATTCGGCTTGGCAGTGAGGCCATGTGAGCGTAACCTACGCAAAACTGATTTTAATGTTTGGGTATGCTTGCCCCGCATGGATGTCATTACGTAAACGTTATCAAAATAAACTGAAACATTTGGCATATTACCCAAGACCTTTCTCATCAGTCACACGTAGGTAGCACAGGCAGTTACCAAACCGAAGGGCATAGTCCTATACTGCATCAGTCCTTGGTGGGTAGGAAAAGCGGTGTACTGCTTAGAAGAAGGGTCAAACATTACTTGATATGCCTGCGCAATATCAATCTCTGAAAAGAAGGAAGTGTCATAAAATTTGTGTAGATCGCTATCTATTAAGGTCATAGGCTCAGCATCCCATCGAGTTATAGCATTAAGGCCTCTGAAGTCAATAGCAAGTCTATATGAATTATCCTCCTTCTTAACCATGATTACTGGTGAGCAATATGCAGATACTGAAGGTTCAATGATGTTTAGTTTTAATAATTTGTCTACATCTCGGTCAAATGCATCCCTAAGGTGAACTGGAACTGGGTATCATTTCCGTTTGATAGGATTGTCCGTGACTAAGTCAATCTTATGGACTACTGTGGAGGTGACACCTGGAATATCAGTAAAAACGTCTGAGAAGTTACAAATTGAAGTAGTTCATGTTTCTTATGGTCATCCAAAGACTCGTTAATGTTAATGTTTGTTGCACCCGAGTGGCCAAGAGTCACCAAGTTATGTAGTTCTCTGTCATAATCTACGTTAGAGGTGTCAATTACGCACACCTTACACTCCTCAGTTGTCTTATCAAGTTCGTGTGGAAAAGCTAAGTCAAAGTCATTCAAACAGTAAACCGAATTTCTTCGGTAATATTTCTTAATGACGTTGATATGATAACGCTCAGGTTTCCCCTTTACTTCTATGAGGTAATCAACCTTCCCACAAATTTTTAACACTTTATATGGACCTTTCCATGCTACTAATAATTTATTTGACTTGATAGGCAAAAGTACCAGAACTTCATCCCCTACTTTAAAACTTCTCCTCTGAATTTTGGAATCAAAATAGGTTTTGTACTGGTCCGTTGACAAACTTAAGTTTTTCGAAACTATGTCAGAGGTCTCCTCAAGTTTGGATCTAAGGTCAAGGAGAAACTGATAAGAAGACTGAACTTCAGCCTTTACATCCTCATTAGTCCATAAGTCATGAAGGATGGACAATGGACCTCTGGCCTGTCTACCATAGAGAAGTTCAAAAGGTGAAAACCCCAAAGAGTCACTGGGAACTTCCCTCACGGCAAACAAAGCGCAGGGTAGGTAACGATGCCACTCCTTAGGTTTAAGGGAGCAACGTTTCCTTAAAATGGACTTGAGAACCGAATGCTGGCGCTCAATCCTCCCATTACAGCTGGGATGATAGGGTGTGGTGAAGAGAGGTTTCACTCCCAAAAGTTGGTAGAGATGTTGCATTAAGTCAGATGTGAATTGTGTCCCACGGTCAGACAAAAATCTCTCTAGGGATGCCAACTCTGGAGAAGATGGACAAAAAGGCTTCAGCCACCTCTGTAGTAGTTATGGTCTTTAAGGGAACGGCTTCAGGGAAACTCGAAGCATAATCAACTAATGTTAATATATATCTATGTCCCCCAGATGAAAGTGGTGATAAAGGACCAACGATGTCAATAGCTACTCTTTCAAATGGTACCGTAAAGATAGGCATTTTGACCATAGGTACTCGCCTGGTACCTCGGGAGGATGACAGTTGGCAAACTTTACACGATCTACAATAGGTAGTGACATCTGAGGACATTTTGGGCCAAAAATAGGTTTCCCTAATTTTATTTAAGGTTTTACGATGCGAGAAATGTCCGGCCACTGGCAGGTCATGAGCCATTTTAAGAACAGTCTCTCTGCATTGACTTGGAACAACTAAGATGGAATAGTCTATCTCATCTGAATTTAATTTGAATACTGATTTACATAAGATACCTTTTATATATTCAAACTTATATGAAAAGTTTTTCCTTTGGAAAACTTGATTTTGTCTAGCTGCATTATGACAATTTTGAAGAGAAGGGCAATTACGTTGTAAATTGACAAAGGAGTCCTTCGATATATCTAAAGGCTTAAAGTCAGGGAAAATCAAAGGATGGACAGTAGGAGAAGCCTGGACTTTGGTCTGAGCCCTAGTCAAGACATTTATAGTATCGGAGGCGATATCCTCACTTTCATCTAGCAAGTGAATCACCGGTGATCATACTATCTCGCTTTCGAGAGTAGTATCACTGGTTTCTAACCCCACATTAATATTCTCAGACATTGCCTCATCTGAGCTTTCGAGGGGCTTCTCTGACTCTACAGGAAGAGGATCTGAAAAGCTTATGTCCATCTTTGGTGATGAAAGGTCAACCTCAGTAGGAAGAATGGCACCTTTTATATTACCTATTAGTACGGAACAAGAAGTGATGAGAGCTAGTACGGCTTCAGACCAACCTGTGAACCATTTAGACCTAATGTAACAACGGATGGTAGGAAAAGTGTCCGTACGGCCCAAGTAGTCTGAAAGAATAGCAGAGGAATGAGTTTCTTTAAGATTAGGGAACAGCTTATCAGAAATGACTATACATGTGCATCCAGTGTCTCGTAAAATTGTAGATACATTAAGTCCATTAACTGTTCCTGAACAGAAGAGTGCTTGGTCATTACAGTCTTTAAAACAAATTCCAACTTTTTGGACCTTCTTTGAAGGACAATCGGGACGTTTATGTCCCTTAACACCACATAAATGACAAACAGAAATAAAAGAAGTCAGTTTACTTTCCACTTGAGACTTTGATTTCTTAAGATCTGGTGAACCCTTGCCCTTAGGGTTCGATCCCTTTAGGTCTTTATAGGAATTGTGAGCCTCAGCATACAAGTCAGCGGCCTCAGCAACTTCATCAGCTTTAATCAGGTTACGTTCTCTAATGAATGTTCGTATCTGGCGAGGAAGAGCTGTCAGGAACTGGTCAGCAACCATGAAGTCTCTAAGAGATTCATAACTGTGATCAATTCCTGAACTCTCTATCCAAAAGTCGAACAAACGAAATAGTGTTACCTGTAACTGCTGAAAGTTTTGGTCAGGCTGTAAGGTGGCGCACCTGAAATCTTTCCTTTAAGAATTTTTATTTTTTTTATATGCTTTAAGGATTGCCTTCTTCAGTAGGTTATAATTACATATGATATCCTGCGACAAACTTGCATAGATATTCAAGGCTGTACCAGAAAATAACATTCCTAACCTGGTAGCCCAGGTGTCAGCAGGCCATTCACAGAGGGTAGCGGTATTTTCAAACCTGATAATGTATGAAGTAATGTGAAGGGAGGTAAATTAGGTGTTGGAATATGTGCACTAGCTGTACGTTGTTCCATTACTCCTTCCTCTAATTGCTGTTGTGAGAAAGTTAACTTTTTATTCTCTAATTCAAGGCGAGATTTCTCGAGCTTGCGATCTTTTTCTCTCTCTCTTAACTCATGTTCTCTAGCTCTTTCCTCATGTTCTCTAGCTCTTTCCTCACGATCAAGTCTATCATGCTCTTTTTTGTCTTCTCGCTCTCTTTCTGTCTTTCTTGGCTTTCTTTTTCAATTCTCTCTCTCTCCTTTTTCTCCTGTCTTTCAAGGTTCTCTTTCTCCTTCTTTTCTCTTTCCTGGATCTTAGCACTAATGAAAGCTTCTAAATTTTTCCCTGTTATTCCTAACTTCCAGCATTCATCCAAAACTGGTATTCCTCCATACTTGCAAGAATAACTTAAACTACCAGGGGAAAATGAAACGGGTATCAAAGAAAACAGAGGGTTCAATTCCTGCTCCACTCAAACTGTAAGTAAACCAGAGGGCTCGATCCCTGCTTAGATTAAACAATATGTATTAATGAAAACGAAGGGTTCTATGCCGGCTTCGAGCAAACAGTAAGTAGAATGGGGTCCCTTGACCATCCAATCTTCTCACCAATAAATCAAGAGTGTCCTACGACAGTTCCCTTGATATAATAAAGAGCTCAATGAAATAAATTTTCACTGGAAAATCTCGGGTCCCTAGAGTCTATTCCTCCAAATAGTTTCAAGCTCACAATTATAGGTGGCAGAATTAATTAGTATATCCTGCCTTGACTTGACTTGCAATAAATTGAGACTATAACAATCACCAAATCTTTTAAATACCTGTACTGTAGTCCTACCATAGAGAATGATTACTCATGGCTGGTGGTAACCGTCTGTGGTATGCGGCGATGAAGTTCCAATGGTAGATTCGAGATGGAGTTGAATCTTGATTCAGTCGAGCGAATCCTCGCAAGGTCGCCACTTGTGAAGGCTTACTCAGCCCTGTAACAACTTCAGACAGTATTACCAAGGCTGGCTCCTCCTCAGGAAAATTAATGAATAGAAAAAGAATAAAAACTGACAAACATAAACACTTTATTATTTAGAAATATAAAATATAAAATACTTAAATATGAAATATTTATCCTACTTTAAAGAAAGAGGAAAAATGAAGAATATAAATGATATTTGAATTCAACGCTAATATATACAAGTAAACTGGGGTGTCTGGTTGATGTTGACACCGTCTTGTAGAAAGTGTAGCCGTTACTGATGATGTGGGGGGGTGTGGTCACAGGTGTTGGTGACAACCCAACGGCTAGTTCTTCACAGAGTCTAGCCTTGAATAGTCAGTCCAGATGACAGGAACTCAGGTTCTTTACCACTGCAAAGATAAGAGGTAGTGTCCTGTACAATTAATCAGGTAGGTAGATTCAACATGTGACGTCTCGGGACATTAGTCCGTCTCCTTCAATACTTCTCGTTGGTTGGCAGGTGGCCCAATCTGTCATTCCAAGCTGGAAAGAGAGACTGGTTACCCACTGCTTAAGAAATCACTCTCCATAATAATAATAATATCTATAATTTACTACAAGTACATGTACAAGGTATACAGTCCTAGCTGACAATAATGACATACTACTATATAGAAACTCCCTTGTTATGCTCCGCATTTCGGGCAAATTAGGTCTGTGTCCCAGGATGCGACCCACACCAGTCGACTAACACCCAGGTACCTATTTTACTGATGGGGAACATAGACAACTGGTGGAAAGAAACACGTCCAAAGTTTCTACTCTGGCTGGGAATCGAACCCAGGCCCTCGCCGTGTGAAGCGAGAGCGTTAGCCACCAGAGCCAGTACAGTACCTAAAAGACATGGTGATTATTAAAACATTTAACATAGAGATCAAGGCTGAAAGGACTAAGTTTCTTATTGGTCAAAAGTGAAGCTTTCAACCAATAAGTCCACTAGAATAGGAGCAGGCTTGTACTTACAGTTGTGCTGGGAGCTGTGAGTCGAGTGATTACCGTTTGGTCGGAGCCCCACACGTCACCTTTCGGGGGGGGGGGTAAGGGGCGGATAGCAGGAGCTAGACTTACCCTACCTTAACAAGCAGCCGGCAATCAAACTATCGTTACCATATACTCGCTCGCTACTCCTATCTGTTGAACTTTTCCCTCACAAACTGACTGACCCACTAACTGACTGACGTTCCTGCCTACTAAAGGGTTAACTGACTGGCCCACTAACTGATTGACCCACTAATTGACTGTCCTACTAACTGACTGACCAGCCAGCTGGCTGACCTGCTAGCTGACTGACCCACTAACTGATTGACCTACTAACTGACTCACTCAGTAACTGAATGACCCACTAACTGATTGACCCAATAACTGACTGTCCTACTAACTGACTGATCCACTAACTGACTGACTTGGTAACAGATTGACCCACTAACTGACTGACCCACTAACTGACTGACCCACCAGCTGACTAGCTCACGAATTGACTGACCCACCAAATGACTGACCCACTAACTAACTGACCCACTAAGTAACCCACTAAATAAATTACCACTAACTGACTAACCCACTAATTGATTGATCCACCAACAGACTGACCCACTAACTGACTTACCTAATAACTAAGTGACCCACCAACTAACTAATCCACTGACTGACTGACCCATTAACTTAACCACTAACAGTTAGTGGGTAAGTCAGCTAGTGGATCAGTCAATTAGTGGGTCACTAACTGACTGATCCACCAACTGGCTGAAACACTAACTGACTGACCAACTTACTTACTGACCCACTGACTGACCTTCTAACTGACTGTCCCACTAACTTATTGACCTACTAACTGACTGACCGACTAACTGACTGACTCAGCACCTGGCTGACCCACCGACTGACTGACCCACAAACTAACCGACCCACTAAATAACTGACCCACTAACTGACTGATCCACAAGCTGACTGACCCATTAAATGACTGACCCACTAACTGATTGACCTCACTAACTGACGGACCTACAAATTGACTGACCGAATAAGTGACTGATTTGCTAACTGACTGACCCACTAACTGACTGACCTACTAAGAGACTGAATCACCAACTGACTAACCCACGAACTGACTGACCCACGAACTGACTGACCCAAAACTAACTGACCCACTAACTACCTGACCCACTAACTGAATGATCCACCAACTGACTGACCCACTAACTGACTGACCTAATAACTTAGTGACCCACCAACTGGTTGACCCATTAACAGAATGGCCTGCTTACCTACTGCCCCTTTGACTGACCTTCTAACTGACTGACCCACTAACTTATTGACGTACTAACTGACTGACCGACTAACTGACTGACTCAACTGACTGACCCATCAACTGACTGACTCAATAACTGAATGACCCACTAACTGACTGACCCACTAACTGACTGATCCACCAGCTGACTAACTCACGAACTGACTGACCCACCAAATGACTGACCCACTAACTAACTGACCCACTAACTAAATGACCCACTAACTAAATGACCCACTAACTGACTAATCCACTGACTGACTGACTGACTGACCCACTAACTTACCCAGTAACAGCTAGTGGGCCAGCCAGTTAGAGGATCAGTCAATTAGTGGGTCACTAACTGACTGATCCACCAACTGGCTGACCGACTAACTGACTGACCAACTTACTTACTGACCCACTGACTGACCTTCTAACTGACTGTCCCACTAACTTATTGAACTGTCAACTGACTGACCGACTAACTGACTGACTCAATAAGTGAGTGACCCACCAACTGACTGGACCACTAACTGACTGACCCATTAACTGACGGACCTACTAAATGATTGACCCACTAACTAATTGTCCTACCAGCTGACTGATCAACTAACTGACTGACTTGCTAACTGATTGATCCACTAACTGACTGCGCACTAACTGACTGACCAGCCACCTGATTAACCCACGAACTGACTGACCCATTAACTGACTGACCTACTTACTTACTGTCCCACTGACTGACCTTCTAACTGTTTGACCCACTAACTTATTGACCTACTAACTGACTGACCGAGTAACTGACTGACTCAGCAACTGACTGACCCACCAACTGACTGACCCACAAACTAACCGACCCACTAAATAACTGACTCGCTAACTGACTGAGCCACCAGCTGACTGACCCATTAAATGACTGACCCACCAACTGATTGACCTCACTAACTGACGGACCTACAAATTGACTGACCGACTAAGTGACTGATTTGCTAACTGACTGACCCAATAACTGACTGACCTACTAACAGACTGACCCACCAATTGACTAATCCACGAACTGACTGACCCACAAACAAACTGACCTACAAACTACCTGACCCACTAACTGAATGATCCACCAACTGACTGACCCACTAACAGACTGACCTAATAACTTAGCGACCCACCAAATGGTTGACCCACTAAGAGAATGGCCTGCTTACTTACTGACCCATTGACTGATCTTCTAACTGACTGACCCACTAACTTACTGACGTACTAACTGAGTGACCGACTAACTGACTGACTCAAATGACTGACCCACCAACTGACTGACTCACTAACTGACTGACCCATTAACTGACTGACCCACTAACTGACTGACCCACTAACTGACTGTCCTACTAACTGACTGATCCACTAGCTAACTTGCTAAATGATTGACCCACTAACTGACTGACCTACTAACTGACTGACCCACCAGCTGACTAACCCACGAACTGACTGGCCCATCAACTGACTGACCTACTAAGTAACTGACCCACTAACTGATTGACCCACTAACTGACTGTCCTACTAACTGACTGATCCACTAGTTAACTTGCTAAATGATTGACCCACTAACTGACTGACCTACTAACTGACTGACCCACTAACTGACTAACCCACTAACTGACTGATCCAGCAACTGACTGACCTAATAATTTAGTGACCCAGTTACTGACTGATCCACTAGCTGAATGATCCACCAGCTTACCCACTAACTTACCAACTAACAGTTAGTGGGTCAGTCAGTTAGTGTAACAGTCAATTAGTGGGTCACTAAGTTATTAGGTAAGTCAGTTAGTGGGTCAGTCAGTTGGTGGATCAGTCAGTTAGTTGGTCAGTCAGTTAGTCGGTCAGTCAGATAGTGGGTCAGTTAGTGGGTCAGTTAACTGCCTGACCCACTAACTGGCAGACTCAGTAACTGACTGGCCAACCAACTGACTAACGCAATGACTGACTCACTAACGAACTGACCCACTAACTGACTAACATAGCAACTGACTGACCCACCAACTGACTGTCCCACTAACTGACTGACACACTAACTGACTGATCCACTAACTGACTAACCCACCAACTAACTGACCAACCAACCGACTGACCCACTAACTAAGTGACATTCCAATTGATTGACCCACTAAATGATTGACCTACTAACTGACCGACCCACTAACTGACTGAACCACTAACTGACTGACCACTAACTGATTGACCCACTAACTGATTGACCTACTGGCTGACTCACCAATTAAGTGACTGACTCAGTAACTGACTGAAATACCAACTGACTTGCCCATTAACTGACTTACCCACTAACTGACTGACCCGCTAACTGACTGACTCAATAACTGACTGACCCACCAAATGTCTGACCCAATAGCTGACTGACCCACTAATTGATTGTACCACTAACTGACTGACCCACTAACTGACTGACCCACCAGCTGACTAACCCACGAACTGACTGACCAACCAACTGACTGACCCACTAACTAACTGACCCACTAACTAGCTGACTCGCTAACTGCCTGACCCACTAACTGACTAACCCACTAACTGACTGATCCACCAACAGACTGACCCACTAACTGACTGACATAATAACTTAGTGACCCACAAACTGACTAATCCACTGACTGACCACTAACTTACCCACTAACAGTTAGTGGGTCAGTCAGTTAGTGGATCAGTCAATTAGTGGGTCACTAAGTTATTAGATAAGTCAGTTAGTGGGTCAGTCAGTTGGTGGATCAGTCAGTTAGTTGGTCAGTCAGTTAGTGGGTCAGTAAGATAGTGGGTCAGTTAGTTAGTGGGTTAGTTAGCTGTCTGACCCACTAACTGGCAGACTCAGCAACTGACTGGCCAACCAACTGACTAACCCACTGACTGACTCACTAACGGACTGACCCACTAACTGACTAACATAGCGACTGAGTGACCCACCAAATGACTGTCCCACTAACTGACTGACACACTAACTGACTTACCCACCAAGCGACTGACCCACTAACTAACTGACATTCAAATTGATTGACCCACTAAATGATTGACCTACTTACTGACCCACCCACTGACTGACTGAACCACTAACTGACTGACCCACTAACTGATTGACCCACTAACTGATTGACCTACTGGCTGACTCACCCAGCAAGTGACTGACTCAGTAACTGACTGAAATACCAACTGACTGGCCCATTAACTGACTTACCCACTAACTGACTGACCCACTAACTGACTGACTCAATATCTGACTGACCCACCAAATGTCTGACCCAATAGCTGACTGACCCACTAACTGATTGTACCACTAACTGTCTGACCCACTAACTGACTGACCCACCAGCTGACTAACCCACGAACTGACTGACCAACCAACTGACTAACCCACTAACTAACTGACCCACTAACTAGCTGACCCACGAACTGGCTGACCCACTAACTGATTAACCCACTAACTTACTGATCCACCAACAGACTGACCCACTAACTGTCTGACCTAGTAACTTAGTGACCCACAAACTGACTAATCCACTGACTGACTGACCACTAACTTACCCGCTAACAGTTAGTGGGTCAGTCAGTTAGTGGATCAGTCAATCAGTGGGTCACTAACTGACTGATTCACCAACTGGCTGACCCACTAACTGATTGACCTACTTACTTACCGACCCACTGACTGACCTTCTAACTGACTGTCCCACTAACTTATTGACCTACTAACTGACTGACCGTCTAGCTAACTGAATCAATAACTGACTGACCCACCAACTGACTGGCCTACTAACTGACTGACCCATTAACTGACTGACCTACTAACTGATTGACCCACTAACTGACTGACCCACTAACTGGCTGACCCACCAGCTGACTAACCCACGAACTAACTAACCCTCTAACTGACTGACATACTTACTGACCCATTGATTGACCTTCTAACTGACTGACCCACTAGCTGATTGACCTACTAGCTGACTGGCTGACTAACTGACTGACTCAATAACTGACTGACCCACCAACTGACTGACTCACAAACTAACTGACTCACTAACTAACTGACCCACTAACTGACTGATCCACCAACTGACTGACCCATTAACTGACTGACCCACTAACTGATTGACCCACTAACTGTCTGACCTACTAACTGACTGACCCACCAGCTGACTAACCCAGGAACTGACTGACCCACGAACTGGCTGGCCCACAAACTAACTGACCCACTAACTTACTGACCCACGAACTGACTGACCCACGAACTCACCCACAAACTAACTGACCCACTAACTAACTGACCCACCAACTGACTGACCCACTAACTGACTGGCCTACTTACTGACGCACTGACTGACCTTCTGACTGACCCACTAACTTATTGACCTACTAACTGACTGACCGACTAACTGACTGACTCAATTACTGACTGACCCACCAACTGACTGACCCAGTAACTGTCTGACCCATTAACTGAATGATCCACTAACTGATTGACCCACTAACTGACTGTCCTACTAACTGACAGATCCACTAACTGACTGACTTGCTAACTGATTGACCCACTAAGTGACTGACCCACAAACTGACTGACCCACCAGCTGACTAACCCCCGAACTGACTGACCCATCAACTGACTGACCCACTAACTAACTGACCCACTAACTGGCTGACCCACTAACTGACTAACTCACTAGCTAACTGATCCACTAACTGACTGACCCACTAACTTACCCACTAACAGTTAGTTGGTCAGTCAGTTAGTGGATCAGTCAATTAGTGGGTCACTAAGTTATTAGGTTAGTCAGTTAGTGGGTCAGTCAGTTTGTTGACCCGTCAGTTAGCTGGTCAGTCAGTTAGTGGGTCAGTCAGTGGGTCAGTTAGTTAGTGAGTCATTTAGCTGTCTGACCCACTAACTGGCTGACTCAGTAACTGACTGGCCCACCAACTGACTGTCCCACTAACTGACTGATTCCCTAACTGACTGCCCAACTGACTGACTAACTCAGCAACTGACTGACCCACCAGCTGACTGACCCACTAACTGACTGACTCGATAACTGACTAGCCCACTAACTTACTGACCCACTAACTGTCTGACACACTAACTGTCTGACACACTAACTGCCTGATCCACTAACTGACTAACCCCCCAACTGACTAACCCCCAACTGACTGACCCACCAACTGACTGACCCACTAACTGACTGCTCTGCTAGCTTACTGACCCACTACTAAATGACATTCTAATTGATTGGCCAGCAAACTGATTGACCTACTAAATGACTGACCCACTAACTGACTGACTTTATAACTGACTGACCCAATAACTGACTGCCCCACTAACTGACTGAACCACTAACTTACTGACCCACTAACTAATTGACCCACTAACTGATTGACCTGCTGGCTGACTCACCCAGTAAATGGCTGACTCAATAACTGACTGAAATACCAACTGACTGGCCCATTAACTGACTTACCCACTAACTGACTGACCCACTAACTGACTGACTCAATAACTGACTGACCAACCAACTGACTGACCCAATAGCTGACTGACCCACTAAATGGCTGAACCACTAACTGACTGTCCCACTAATTGACTGACCCACTGTCTGAATGACCCACTAACTGATTGACCTACCAGGTGACTCACCCACTAACTGACTCAGTAACTGACTGACCCACCAACTGACTGGGCCATTAACTGACTGACCCACTAACTGACTGACAAACTATCTAACCGATCCACTAACTGACTGACCAACTAACTATCTGATCAACTAACTGACTAGTCCACTAACTAACCCACTAACTGACTGGTCAGCCAACTCACTGACTTAAAAACTGACTCAGTGACTGACTGAACCACCGTTGAACTGGGAACTAACCTACCAGAGAAGAGAAAGTTGACCGACAGCTGGACTGACCCACTGAGAACACTGGATTGACCCACTACTGGACTGACCCATCAAAGAACAGAGGATTGACCCACCGTTTAACTGGTGACTGACCCGCCAGAGAACAGTGGACTGACAAACCATTGGCTTGACCTTCCTAGAGTATAAGCAGGGGATTCACCCGCTAAGAAACAAAAATAGCGACACCGGCCCTGGGCTGGAATTTCCGGCTTTTCTGGTTACTCGTTGATCCTGGGATTCCCCAGCAGGGGTTTCCAACACTATTATCTTTGAAGCTACTTTTTTTGAACGCAATATTCACTCTCCAGTGTGCTGTTCTGCTGTTACTCTCAAGACACTCTCCAGTGTGCTGTTCTGCTGTTACTCTCAAGACACTCTCCAGTGTGCTGTTCTGCTGTTACTCTCAAGACACTCTCCAGTGTGCTGTTCTGCTGTTACTCTCAAGACACTCTCCAGTGTGCTGTTCTGCTGTTACCCCTAGTGAGTTTCTTAACATACACCAGAGTAAAGTAAAAGGACACAAGTGCAACTAATGTGACATTTTATTGTGGCAACGTTTCGCTCTCCAGGAGCTTTATCAAGCCATTGACCCTTGATAAAGCTCCTGGAGAGCGAAACGTTGCCACAATAAAATGTCACATTAGTTGCACTTGTGTCCTTTTACTTTACATATTGTCGGTAATTCTACCAACTTTATTACACACACCCGAGTGTTGTTCAACTGTGAGTGTCATAACAAGTGTGTTGTTCAACTGTGAGTGTCATAACAAGTGTGTTGTTCAACTGTGAGTGTTATAACAAGTGTATTGTTCAACTGTGAGTGTTATAACAAGTGTGTTGTTCAACTGTGAGTGTCATAACAAGTGTGTTGTTCAACTGTGAGTGTCATAACAAGTGTGTTGTTCAACTGTGAGTGTCATAACAAGTGTGTTGTTCAACTGTGAGTGTCATAACAAGTGTGTTGTTCAACTGTGAGTGTTATAACAAGTGTGTTGTTCAACTGTGAGTGTTATAACAAGTGTGTTGTTCAACTGTGAGTGTTATAACAAGTGTGTTGTTCAACTGTGAGTGTCATAACAAGTGTGTTGTTCAACTGTGAGTGTTATAACAAGTGTGGAGAAATTTTCTCCAGGAGGGGGTATCAGCCCCCTTCAGCCCCCTTCAGCCCTTTCAGCCCTGAGGGGCCACTCAGAAGGGGCGAGCGTCTTGTTTACTGCTAGAGTGAGTAATTGATCACAGATGCTATGCCACGTAATCAAGTGACCTCTGCTCCTTGCAGGGGTGTTGCAACGTGTATTTTTATAAGAGACAGTACATCTCTTACTTAGCAGGACAATTAAGGAAAATCCTGCTCCCACTTTATTACCATAGTAAAAATAGTGTACATTGTTGTCTACGCTTAAGACAGCAAGAAACAAACATTCTGCTTTGCTTCATCGAGGAGGTGACAGGGATGCAAGGTACTAGGTCAGCGTTTTTTTTGTGCTGGGGGCAGTGACTGCATGGAGCGCTGTGGCGTCGGGCAGACTAACTTTGACTCTACTACGAGACACTGACGCCAGGATAACCAGCAAAGGACACTGATCTGTGCGTTAGTGTGAATAAAGTGTCTCACAAAACACAATAAACTCTTAAGAGAAGTGTGATCAACTTCTCTTGTGATACATTGTGAACAATAAAGACGAATCTTGTGGAACATAGTGTACCAGTGTGCGTTTCCTAGACAATGGAAGACGTGGACATCCAAGGACACTTCAGCTTCTATCAAGTCACCGATATCTGTCGAAGGTGTTGAGAACACCATAGCTCACGTTACAAAGAGCAAGGTATGTTACGAATTTCTTGTAGATCGGGGGATTGCGCAATTCTTGAGTCACAAGGAGTTTGTAATCAACCTATAATCGGCAGTAAGGTGTGGACTTTTGAGTCCAAACAAGTAAGTATTTCGTCAGCCATCATCGAATGAAATATGCTGACATAACACCCCCTAGGGGTAATTTATACTTACAAATTGTATCTCTTGACAGCCCACTGTTGTGATGGTTTCGACAGCTTCTAGAACTCGTCTGCAGGGGCGGCTGTGTAGACGATTTGCTGTCATTTATCAGCTAAGTGTTTATATTTATAATAAATTAAACACAGCAGGTAAGGCCAAAAATTCTCAACAGAGTTTTGGTCGTGCTCGAACCGGATAAAGACCACACTGTGGTCCAAATATGTTGTACTACAGTGTACAAATAACCTATGAGCCAAGGTCCTTCGAAAAAAGATGTAAAACTAGTGTTTTACAATATAAATCAGTATAAATGAGTCCCTCCAGACTCAATCACAGAGAATGGGCAGCCAAAAGAAAACGGGCGCTCACCCAGCGTTCACCCAACGAAAACGGGAGCTGGGTGACTCACCCAACAAGAAGACGGGGGATGGTATCCTGCACCCTCCATCAACTGCTCCAATCTGGAGAAAATGCTGATTAATACAACACCACCAAATGATGTTGTTTGTCTGAGTGTATATATACACAGTGTTTATAATGTTTATAGACAGAAATTAAGAGACAAGATTGTGTTAAAGTTTGTTTCTTATAGATCTACCTGTTATATTAAAGGAACTTATATATAAAGTGTAAGCTTTCAAATATATATTAACAGTGAAATTTATATATGTGTCAGTAATATTCACGTGTGATTTAGAGTTATACAGTTACATTTATAGTGTATAGTGAATGAGGTGTATAACATCGTTATTTACGATTAATCATCATGGGCAGGCTGACACAGCGAAACTCTAAGCCATAAACGCCAGACACATGTACCCTGTACCCTTCATGGTCATTGACCCTGAGGTTAAGCTTAGTGGGTCAGTAGTGTCTGACTCGATTATTGCTGACTTAAGCATAACAAAAACTCAGCTGTCTATAGCAGTACAGTGTTTTTAAACACTCTAAGTGTGGTGCTAGAATTTTCAGTATACCATTAAAATGGCTTGTTTGAAAACTCAGTTTCAGTCTTTACAGACTAAGATTACACAATTAGAAAATCTAATTTCAGTCTGTCTAGGATTAACTCAAGATACAAACATAGATTTTGATGATCTTGAGGTCAAGTTTGGATTATTTACACAGCGTCTGAAAATAATTAATTCAGACTATACACATTATGAAAATAAATTTCTTGAATCAGATCCATCTGAGGATGAAATTAAAAATGTTTTGGATACTTTTAGTGATCAACAATTAAGGTGGACAGGAGTACAGGCTATCTGCCGTAAAACTCTGTCACAGAGACCTACTACTAGTGGGCAACCACCTGTTACACCTGTAACAACAACAAGTGTCCCATTACCAAGCTTACCTACATTGTCATTACCTATTTTCCAAGGTCATAATTATGAAGAATTCATTAGTGGTTTTCAATCCATAGTAAATTCACGAACTGACATAGATGAGATTGCCAAGTTCAATTACCTTAAATGTCTTGTGAAGGGAGAACCCTATGAACTAATTAAGTCATTTCCGGTGGTCAAAGGCAATTATCAAATAGCCTTACGTGTCTTAGCAGACAATTACTTTGATGATGATAAGGCCAGAGTTAGACATGCAGTCTTAATATCAAGCTTGAAGCCACCCAAACATTGTTTTTCAGACTTACAGGCATTTAGAATTACATTAGACAATAGTCTCAGATCTCTAGGTGCTAAATATGACCTAAGACAATGTGATTGGTTTATCAGTGGTATTGTACAAGATAAGTTGTCACCACAAACTATTGAACGATTAAATATTATGTTTAATAAACGCTATTTCACTTGTGAGGAAATTAGCAATGGTTTACAAACAATAGTTTCATGCATGCAAGCAACGAGACAAGATGAAAAATCCACAAATCCAGTGGATAATAAACCTTCAACTCAGTATAGAAAGAGTATACCTACTCCCACTAAACCACATAATGGGAAATCCCATATAGGCATTTATCAAGCTGTGAATACAACAGACAGTAAACAAACTGTCACACATAAACGTACTCCAAAATGTGTACTTTGTGATGGAACACATTGGGCACAGTATTGTATTCAATACACATCAATGGAGGCACGTAAACAACGTGTTCATCAGCTGAAAAGGTGCATCAAGTGTTTAGGTGAACACAAGGGAGGAAAATGCTCACTGAAGAAGTGTTTTAAATGCAAGGGTATGCATCATACAGCATTATGCCCAAATACTTTTGCTGAACAGCAGCAGACTTCCACAGAATCAGGAAGTCAACAAGCAACAGCATTAAATGTGAGAGATAAGTTTAAAGCAACTGCTCTCCCGATAGCTCGAGTTGAGTTATCTAATAAATTACACAAAACCAATGTGCTAACACTATTTGATCAAGGCTCACAAAGGTCCTTCATAAGAAGAACAGTGTTGCAGAAACTGAATAAACAACCCTATGCCAAAATACAGTTAGATATAGCTGGTTTTTTCCATAATTCTGGTAAACAGACATATGACCTAGCCAAAATCACTGTTGGTCTAGGAAACAGGAAAAAGACAGTAGAAGCTGTGGTAGTAGATGATTTGCCTAAGTCTGTGCAGATCCAGGGATTAAAAGAAACAGTTGCAGCACTGAAAGCAGCTAAGGTCAAGTTAGCCTGTCCTGACATACAGACGGACACAATTAGTCCAATTGATTTAATCATTGGAAGTGATTATTATCACTGTTTTGTGCAAAATATAGTAAGTAAACATGATGTTCACTTGCTGAAAACAGCAGGAGGCCACATGATATGTGGTCCCATTCCCTCTCAAAGTGGGAAAGAAGCTGATATTGATTCAGTGGAAAATGTACTAGTTACGAGAATAACCGCTGATCATGTACCACAGCAAAAATTATCATTACTGGAAGAAATGAATGAACCAGTTGATAAGTTGTGGGATTTAGATGCGATAGGTATTGATGTAAATAAACCAAGCCCACAAGAGTCTCAGACTTATAACCAATATTTGGACACTGTCAAATATAAAGATGGACAGTATTGGGTTAGGTTACCATAGAAATTAAATCCACCACATCTGCCTAGCAATTATCGCATGGCTTTCGGACAGATGAAAGCACAAATACATGAGCTCAGGAAGAATCCAGAGTTACTGACTGTCTATGATAATATCATACAAGAACAGTTGGACAATAAATTCATTGAGGAAATAGTCGAAGATAAGTTGAAGACAAACGCTCATTATCTCCCGCACCATGGAGTCAGAAAAGATTCTGAAACCACTCCACTACGTGTTGTATATAATTGCAGCGCACGTGCAAATAAAGATGTAGCAAGTCTTAATGACTGTCTGATGACCGGACCCTCACTAACTGAGAAGCTTGGAGACGTGCTTATGAAATTTCGCACAAACCCATATGCCTACACGGCTGATATTTCCAAGGCTTTCTTAAGAGTAGGACTACAAGAAATAGATAGAGATTATACTCGATTCTTGTGGCCTGAAAATCCACATGATCCTCAAAGTCCTGTGAAAACTTATCGTTTCAAATCAGTATTATTTGGTGCAACATCCTCTCCATTCTTACTAGAAGCTACTCTAAATACACATTTGAAGAAATCTGAAAGTCCCTTCAAAGAAGTCTTAAAGAAAAGTTTCTATGTGGACAATCTTCAAGGTACTGTGAATAAAGAGGAGGATTTGAAATCCTTATACAGAGAAGCTAACAAGGAGATGAAAGAAGCAAATATGCCTCTAAGGATGTGGAATACAAATTCAAAGCAATTAAGGGAACTTATCAAAGAAGATTTCACTGAAGCTGAAATTCCTAATTGCAACAATATGCTGGGACTTAATTGGAACACACAGGAAGATACTTTGAGTCTCAAAAGGATAAACAATAAATCATGCAGTACACTCACTAAACGTAGTTTACTGTCAGAGGTATCACAATGTTTTGATCCTCTAGGACTCGTCTCACCAATTACCATAAAGGGTAAAATGCTTATGCAAGATGCATGGAAACTCAAAATTGGATGGGATGAGAACTTGCCTCTAGAAATGAGTCAAGCATGGGATGAAATATCCAGGGAGTTTAAGCAACTTCATCAAATTAAATTTCCCAGACAAATAGGTCAAGAGGGAAACAAGTACACATTACATGTGTTCTGTGATGCGTCAACCAGAGGTTATGGCGCTGTAGCTTACATGAGTAATGCTGAAGGAAGTACACTAATTACTTCAAAGGCCAGGGTAGCACCCTTGAAGGTCAGAACAGTACCACAATTGGAACTGACAGCACTCTATGTAGGTACAAAATTAGCTGTCTATCTCAACAAAGTACTTGATCATCTCACTATTGAGAAAACCGTGATCTGGAGTGATAATGAAGCAGTTCTCCAGTGGTTAAGAAATAATAAGAGTAAGTTGGTCTATGTACAGAACAGAGTAGCAGAAATAAAAGAGATGCAGAGAGATTATCTCTTTCTTCACGTCTCTACCCAAGAGAATCCAGCTGACATGTTGTCACGTGGTGTCCCACTCAAGAAATTTGTGGATAATAAATTATGGCTCCACGGACCGAACTGGATCTCTGATGAAAATAACTGGCCTCAGCAAAAAGCTCACATTATGCCAGAAGAAACAGTCTGCTTGAACACAGCAGAAATAAGTTGTGTAAATACTGCAGACACAACAGAAATAGTCATTGATGGATCTAATTACTCATCTTTGGGTAAACTCTTAAGAGTTACAGCTCTTGTCTTTAAATTCATTAAAAGAATAAAACCTGATTATGAATGTCTTGAACCCATTAAATACTGGGTGAAACTAATACAGAAAGATGTTTTCTCTACAGAATATAAATTTCTAGAAACACAAGATAAATCCCCAAAGAAACCTGTTATGATTAATTCTTTAGAACTTTATCTCGACTCAGAAAAGATAATAAGATGTCGAGGAAGAATTCATAATTCTTCACTACCTAAAGAAGCCATACATCCAATATTGATCCCCAAGAATCATTGGCTAACAAAACTGATTGTGCAAAACGCCCACAGTAACGTGTTACATGGTGGGGTAGCTGACACACTTTGTCATATACGACAATCCTACTGGATACCTCAAGGTCGACAAAGTGTGAAAAAACAAATAAAGGACTGTATTACTTGTCGTCACTACGATATGCGAGTATGTCAGTATCCAGGTCCACCTCCATATCCCTCTGAAAGAGTTTGTCATATCACTCCATTTGAGGTGACAGGTGTAGATTACACTGGACCAATAATTTTAACCAAAACAGTTGACAAAGTTCCCATCAAGGTGTACATCTGTTTGTTCACTTGTGCTACAACTAGAGCAGTACATCTAGAAGTAGCCACTGACATGTCCGCTGAAACCTTTATCAAATTATTCAGAAGGTTTGCAGCCAGAAGGGCATGTCCCAGACTGATGATTTCAGATAATGCAACGAACTTTGTTGCTGGTGCTGCTTATATAAGCAAGATCTTTGATCAACCAGAAGTACAACAGATGCTGAATCAACGCAGATGTCGTTGGAGATACATTCCTCCTAAATCTCCATGGCACGGCGGATTTTATGAAAGAATGATCGGCATTGTAAAGCGTTGTTTAAGGAAGACTCTTCATCGTCAGAGAATAGACTTAGAAGAATTCCGTACAGTTGTGACTGAAATAGAAAATAGAGTCAACAACAGACCTCTAACTTATGTTACCGATGATCTGGACAATTTAGAAGTGTTAAGTCCATCTCATTTACTCCATGGCAGAAGGCTCGAACCTGTTCCTCCCATGAATGATAAAGAAATCATAGAGGATCCTACTTATTTCGAACCTGAGCAACTCAGACGTAAATTCAAACACCTTAATAAAGTGATTGAACGTTGGGAGAAAATTTGGCGAGAAGACTATCTCACCTCATTGAGAGAACACTTCTATGGAGCTGGTGTTCCTGAAAATCATAAGTCCTTAAGACCTGGTGACATAGTGATTATCGACAATGATGGTCCGAGGTCCCAATGGCCACTTGGAAAAATTGTGACCATATATCCTGATGCAAATGGAATCACCAGGACAGTTGATGTTTTGAGCAAAGGTGTAGTGCATAAGCGGACAATAAATAAACTAGTGCCGTTAGAATTACACAGTGTTGAAAACAAAATTAGTGATTCTCCAGAAACCACACAGACTAAAGCTGTTCAGAAAAGACAAGCAGCAGTGGTGGCGAGTGAGAAAATCAAATTAATGTTAAGTGATGAATAGTTCACCTGCAGCGAACCTCCGCCGCCCCCAAGTGTGGAGAAATTTTCTCCAGGAGGGGGTATCAGCCCCCTTCAGGCCCCTTCAGCCCTTTCAGCCCTGAGGGGCCAATCAGAAGGGGCGAGCGTCTTGTTTACTGCTAGAGTGAGTAATTGATCACAGATGCTATGCCACGTAATCAAGTGACCTCTGCTCCTTGCAGGGGTGTTGCAACGTGTATTTTTATAAGAGACAGTACATCTCTTACTTAGCAGGACAATTAAGGAAAATCCTGCTCCCACTTTATTACCATAGTAAAAATAGTATACATTGTTGTCTACGCTTAAGACAGCAAGAAACAAACATTCTGCGTTGCTTCATCGAGGAGGTGACAGGGATGCAAGGTACTAAGTCAGCGTTTTTTTTGTGCTGGGGGCAGTGACTGCATGGAGCGCTGTGGCGTCGGGCAGACTAACTTTGACTCTACTACAAGACACTGACGCCAGGATAACCAGCAAAGGACACTGATCTGTGCGTTAGTGTGAATAAAGTGTCTCACAAAACACAATAAACTCTTAAGAGAAGTGTGATCAGCTTCTCTTGTGATACATTGTGAACAATAAAGACGAATCTTGTGGAACATAGTGTACCAGTGTGCGTTTCCTAGACAATGGAAGACGTGGACATCCAAGGACACTTCAGCTTCTATCAAGTCACCGATATCTGTCGAAGGTGTTGAGAACACCATAGCTCACGTTACAAAGAGCAAGGTATGTTACGAATTTCTTGTAGATCGGGGGATTGCGCAATTCTTGAGTCACAAGGAGTTTGTAATCAACCTATAATCGGCAGTAAGGTGTGGACTTTTGAGTCCAAACAAGTAAGTATTTCGTCAGCCATCATCGAATGAAATATGCTGACATAACACCCCCTAGGGGTAATTTATACTTACAAATTGTATCTCTTGACAGCCCACTGTTGTGATGGTTTCGACAGCTTCTAGAACTCGTCTGCAGGGGCGGCTGTGTAGACGATTTGCTGTCATTTATCAGCTAAGTGTTTATATTTATAATAAATTAAACACAGCAGGTAAGGCCAAAAATTCTCAACAACAAGTGTGTTGTTCAACTGTGAGTGTCATAACAAGTGTGTTGTTCAACTGTGAGTGTTATAACAAGTGTGTTGTTCAACTGTGAGTGTCATAACAAGTGTGTTGTTCAACTGTGAGTGTTAGGTAAGACACATATGCAACAGTTAGGCATCATTATTTCGAAACGTTTCGCCTACACAGTAGGCTTCTTCAGTCGAGTACAGAAAAGTTGATAGAAGCAGAAGAGACTTGAAGACGATGTAATCAGTCCATCACCCTTAAAGTTTTGAGGTGGTCAGTCCCTCAGTCTGGAGAAGAGCATTGTTCCAAAGTTTGAAACAATATGGAGCTGAAGTGACAGGATGGAGCCTTGTATAGTGCGAGGAGGTGAGACGCAGGTCACTAGTAGAACGCAGATGTTGGGAGGTCAGGTCCCTCTCAAATCCAGCTGTTCTCACTAGTAGAGGTAGTTGAAGTTGATTTCAGGTCTGTACCAAGATACCCTTGTGTTGCAGTGTCTGACAGATTGAACATTAAAATGGTATAAAATACCGACAGATTGTTAGGTAAGACACATATGCAACAGTTAGGTATCTTTATTTCGAACATCTACGTTCTACTAGTGACCTACGTCTCACCTCCTCGCACTATACAAGGCTCCATCCTGTCACTTCAGCTCCATATTGTTTCAAACTTTGGAACAATGCTCTTCTCCAGACTGAGGGACTGACCACCTCAAAACTTTAAGGGTGATGGACTGATTACATCGTCTTCAAGTCTCTTCTGCTTCTATCAACTTTTCTGTACTCGACTGAAGAAGCCTACTGTGTAGGCGAAACTTTTCGAAATAAAGATACCTAACTGTTGCATATGTGTCTTACCTAACAATCTGTCGGTATTTTATACCATTTTAATGTTCAACTGTGAGTGTTATAACAAGTGTGTTGTTCAACTGTGAATGTTACAAGTGTGTTGTTCAACTGTGAGTGTTATAACAAGTGTGTTGTTCAACTGTGAGTGTTATAACAAGTGTGTTGTTCAACTGTGAGTGTCATAACAAGTGTGTTGTTCAACTGTGAGTGTCATAACAAGTGTGTTGTTCAACTGTGAGTGTTATAACAAGTGTGTTGTTCAACTGTGAATGTTACAAGTGTGTTGTTCAACTGTGAGTGCCATAACAAGTGTGTTGTTCAACTGTGAGTGCTATAACAAGTGTGTTGTTCAACTGTGAATGTTACAAGTGTGTTGTTCAACCGTGAGTGTCATAACAAGTGTGTTGTTCAACTGTGAGTGTTATAACAAGTGTGTTGTTCAACTGTGAGTGTCATAACAAGTGTGTTGTTCAACTGTGAATGTTACAAGTGTGTTGTTCAACTGTGAGTATGTAAAGTAAAAGGACACAAGTGCAACTAATGTGACATTTATTGTGGCAACGTTTCGCTCTCCAGGAGCTTTATCAAGCCATTACAAACAATACATGGACACAGGGTATATAAAGGCTCAGAGTGAGGTGCAATACTAGTGAGGTACCATTTAGATGTTCACTAGCGGTAGTGGTAGTAGTAGTAGTAGTGACAAAAGTAATACAATAAGGTAGAGCAATTAATTCGTACATGAGTAAAAGGATATAAAAGCTATTACTTGGGTAACATAAAAATGGGTTGGACAAATATAGACTGGAAAGAGGCAGGTTTTTTCAGTGTTCACTCTCTGTAACGTGCATTGTGTAGTATAACAGTAGAGACTATGTGATGGCAGGGTTTACTGTTTTCTGGAGGATTCTTGCTAAGACTTCGGAGATGGTGAAGCTGCCGTTGTTTTGTTTAATTGTATTCGAAACAGCGATCAGTGCTGATTCAAGGCACTTGCGTCTGCGGAAATTAGTTTCTTTGATCACTAATTGGGCGTCTCTGAATTTCATGAGATGATTGGTGGAATTTCGGTGTTGTACACAGGCGTTGTTTAAGTTGTCGTTCCTACATGCGTAAATGTGTTCATTGAGGCTGGTGTCGAGGTTTCTTGCTGTTTCACCTACGTAGATCTTGTCACAGCTTCCACAGGGTATAGTGTAAACTCCTGCATTGACTGGTTCGTGGTGCTTGGGTTTTGTCCTGGTTAGATCCTTTATTGAAGTGCTAGAAGCGATGGCGACTCTGGTGTTAGCTTGTGAAAGTACTTTTGAGACGTTTAGTGCAACCTGGCTGTTGGGAAGAATTATAACTTTGTGCAAGAAAGGTATAAAATACCGACAATATGAAAGTTAAGACACATGTGCAACATCTGGATATCTTTATTGTAGACGTTTCGCCATCCACTGGATGGCGAAACGTCTACAATAAAGATATCCAGATGTTGCACATGTGTCTTAACTTTCATATTGTCGGTATTTTATACCTTTCTTGCACAACTTGTCAGACACTGCAAAATCATGGAATCTTGGTTCAGAGGACATCTACAAGACCTTCTTCACGGCTGCTGCAACTAACCCATCTCTTTGGGAAGGACCTACTTCCACTGGGGAATCCCGCCTACCAGTGACTGCCCTCGTCTGCTGCCCGTCCCTATCCACTGACGCCTATATAACCGCCAGTCTTCTTGCCTTTGCTCCAGATTCTCCTCCACCACGATGCAGTGAACACTAACTCCAAGGCCGAGGGACTGATTACCTCATCTTTTGTATATAGTTCTACTGTCTTCCTATTATGTCCTAGAATCTGTATTGATAAAGCCACTGGATGGCGAAACGTCTACAATAAAGATATCCAGATGTTGCACATGTGTCTTAACTTTCAATTATAACTTTGTTGGGAGCGGTGTTGATGCGTGGAGAATTGATGATCTGAAGAGCTCTTTTCTTGCAGTCTTTGATGAAAAAAGAAGGAAAATGTAATTCAGTGAATGTTTGGTGAATGTATGTACATTCCTCGTCAAGAAACTCAGGACTACAAATTCGGTATGCTCTTAGGAAAAACCCGATGATGATGCCTCTTTTGGTCTTGGTATCTCGACTGGAATAGAAGTGTGTGAGATCATTTTTATTGGTGGGTTTCCGATAAACTTGAAATCTTAGGTTGTTGTCTACTTTGTGAATGAGGACGTCGAGGAAAGGTAGCTTGTCATTGGACTCTTCTTCTAGTGTAAACTGGATCGCTGGTTCAACTGCGTTGAGCCTTGCCTGAAGATCCCGTACATCAAAACGTTTTGGAGTTATTACGAGGACATCGTCCACGTAACGTAACCAAATGATGCTTGAAGGGATGATGTTGGCGAAGTGTTCGGACTCTAGGTGTTCCATGTATAAGTTGGCTAGGACGGCACTTATTGGGGACCCCATTCCCATGCCGTAGGTTTGTTTGTAGAGCTTGTTATTGAAAGAAAAACAGTTGAAATTAACACAGAGTTCAATCTAGTCAACAAAATCTCCGGGATCCAGTTTACACTAGAAGAAGAGTCCAATGACAAGCTACCTTTCCTCGACGTCCTCATTCACAAAGTAGACAACAACCTAAGATTTCAAGTTTATCGGAAACCCACCAATAAAAATGATCTCACACACTTCTATTCCAGTCAAGATACCAAGACCAAAAGAGGCATCATCATCGGGTTTTTCCTAAGAGCATACCGAATTTGTAGTCCTGAGTTTCTTGACGAGGAATGTACATACATTCACCAAACATTCACTGAGTTACATTTTCCTTCTTTTTTCATCAAAGACTGCAAGAAAAGAGCTCTTCAGATCATTAATTCTCCACGCATCAACACCGCTCCCAACAAAGTTATAATTTATATATCAATTTATATATCCAAAGTTATAATTCTTCCCAACAGCCAGGTTGCACTAAACGTCTCAAAAGTACTTTCACAAGCTAACACCAGAGTCGCCATCGCTTCTAGCACTTCAATAAAGGATCTAACCAGGACAAAACCCAAGCACCACGAACCAGTCAATTCAGGAGTTTACACTATACCCTGTGGAAGCTGTGACAAGATCTACGTAGGTGAAACAGCAAGAAACCTCGACACCCGCCTCAATGAACACATTTACGCATGTAGGAACGACAACTTAAACAACGCCTGTGTACAACACCGAAATTCCACCAATCATCTCATGAAATTCAGAGACGCCCAATTAGTGATCAAAGAAACTAATTTCCGCAGACGCAAGTGCCTTGAATCAGCACTGATCGCTGTTTCGAATACAATTAAACAAAACAACGGCAGCTTCACCATCTCCGAAGTCTTAGCAAGAATCCTCCAGAAAACAGTAAACCCTGCCATCACATAGTCTCTCCTGTTATACTACACAATGCACATTACAGAGAGTGAACACTGAAAAAACCTGCCTCTTTCCAGTCTATATTTGTCCAACCTATTTTTATGTTACCCAAGTAATAGCTTTTATATCCTTTTACTCATGTACGAATTAATTGCTCTACCATATTGTATTACTTTTGTCACTACTACTACTACTACCACTACCACTAGTGAACATCTAAATGGTACCTCACTAGTATTGCACCTCACTCTGAGCCTTTATATACCCTGTGTCCATGTATTGTTTGTAATTTGTAGATGGATGGTTCAGAGAACCGACATGTTGATAAATTAGACTCATGTGCAACTCTTGGGTATCTTTATTGAGGAAACGCTTCGCCACACAGTGGCTTCGTCAGTCCATACGTAGGAGAAACTTGAAGAACAGGAGGAGAATGAGGTAATCAGTCCCTCAACCTTGAGTCGATGTGTTCAGTCCATCAATCTTGAGTAGAATACGGCATATGAGCGGAGAAGCAGCTTATAAACCGTATGGAAGGAGAGGTGTAGCAGTCATAGGTGCTCTCTGTGAATCTGAACCAGGATGCCCTCTCTTGAGCAACTTTACCAACAGCTGAGAGAAGAGCTCAGAGTTGCTAAGATGGAGATACGGCGATTAACGGAGGAGAACAAGAGGATTCGTAGTAATCCTCCTGTTGTGAGTCCCCAGGTTAAGAGGGGAGCTTGGTCAGTGGCCGGGCAACATGGAACCAAGCTGAAGATCAAGAAAACGGTTGGAGAGGCAGAAACAACGAGAAACCAGAAGACTAGCGTGGAAACTTCCAACCCATTCTCGGTGCTACCCGACGAATGAGAGTGTTCTACTGGGAATGCCACAATGAGCACCAAAGAAGCATTGGCAGACGTGAGTGAGACATCCCTAGAAACCCCAACGAAGACCATCGAGAACGTCTTGACGAATTCTACAAGTGGTGTAATGCTACCTGGCGAATGTGAGTCGACTACTCGGAGCATCACGACGGACGACGCAAAGGAAGGTAAAAACATTGTTGTTGTTGGGGATAGCCAGATTAGGTACATGGATAGGGCATTCTGCTTGAAGGACAGGAGTAGGAGGCAGAGAGTGTGTTTTCCTGGGGCAGGGATGAAGGATATTGTTAGCCGTCTGGATGACATCATGAGAGGTAATGGGAGCAATCCTATTATCTGTCTCAGTGCTGGAGGCAACGAAGTTGGCAGACGTAGGAGTGAGGACCTGATTAGCAGGTATAGGTCAGCAATAGAGATAATTAGGAGGAAGGGTGGGAAACCTGTCATATGTGGCATTTTGCCAAGGAGAGGAGTTGGAAATGAATGGTTGTCCAGAGCAATTGGTGTCAATTGCTGGCTGGACAAATACTGTAAGGAAAATGCGGTAACATTCATTGACAACTGGGACCTCTTCTATGGCAGAAATGACATGTATGCCAGGGATGGGGTTCACTTATCTAGGTGTGGGGTGGGAGCACTGGCCAACGCAGTGGAGGGAGCTGTTAGGTCTTTAAACTAGGAATAGTTAGTGGTATGGGTTTTTGCGGGAAAACTGTGAAGTCTCAGGGTAGTAATATGAGTACTAGGAGAACTAGTAATAGGCAAAATGAGGAGGATATCGGAAAGCCAGTGGCACTAATTGACAAGGACAGTAATAGGTTTAGTGGAATAACAGAAAGGAGCAGGAATGATAAAGAGAAAGGAGGGTCCTTAAGTATATATTACACAAATAGTCGCAGTGCTAGGAATAAGATGGACGAGTTGAGACTAGTTGCTAGTGCAGGTAACATAGATGTATTTGCCATTACTGAGACGTGGTTTAATTCAAAAAGTCGGGACATGCCTGCAGAATGTCACATTCAGGGTTTCAAATTGTTCCAAGTAGATAGAAGTATCGGGAAGGGGGGTGGGGTGGCATTGTATGTCCGAGATCGCTTGAACTGTTGCATTAAAACGGGTATTAAGTCTGAAGTAACACATACAGAGTCTGTTTGGATAGAATTTTCAGAGGGGCATGAAAAATTAACTTTAGGTGAGATATACCGTCCCCCAAATTTAGATAGGGATCAGGGAAGACTACTATGGGAGGAAATTGTTAGGGCCACAAGGCACGATAATGTAGTAATTCTAGGAGACTTTAACTTTAGTCATATTGATTGGAATTTCTTGACTGGGAATTTAGAATCATACGACTTCTTAGAAGTAGTTCAGGATTGTTTTTTGAAGCAGTTTGTGACAGAACCTACAAGGGGTAATAACCTGCTTGACTTAGTTCTGGCAAACAATGAATCCCTTGTTAATAATTTAGAAGTTTCAGAGGAACTGGGTGCTAGCGACCACAAATCAATTACATTTAGAATTGAATGGAAGTATGATAGTAGGGATAACTCAGTAACAGTCCCAGATTTTCGCTTAGCAGATTACGATGGGCTTAGAGAACACTTATCATCTGTTGACTGGGGTAACGAAGAGAGCTATCAATATGACAGTTTTCTGAACACAATACATGCTGCTCAAAGAACATTTATCCCTTATAAAGAAATTAGATCAAATAGAAATGACCCAAAATGGATGAATAATAGGCTGAAATATCTACTAGGGCATAAGAAAGGAATTTATAGGCGTATCAAAAGAGGTGAGGGTCATCTTATGAATCAGTATATTGACATTAAGAGGGACATTAAAAAGGGGATAAGAAAAGCTAAAAGGGACTATGAAATTAAAGTTGCTAGGGATTCTAAAACTAACCCAAAAAGTTTTTTCCAGGTATATAGAACAAAAGTCAGAGATAAGATAGGTCCCCTTAAAAATAACTATGGGCATCTTACTGACAAAGAGAATGAAATGTGCTCGATTTTAAATAATTATTTTCTCTCGGTTTTTACACAGGAAGACACTAATAATATTCCGGTAATTAATTTTTATAGTGGGCCAGAAGAAGATAAATTATGTAACATCACAGTCAATAGTGAAATGGTTGTGAAGCAGATAGACCGACTGAAGCAAAATAAGTCACCGGGTCCTGATGAGGTTTTTTCAAGGGTTCTAAAGGAATGCAAAATGGAAGTCTGTGAACCATTAACTAATATTTTTAATTTATCTCTTCAAACAGGTGTAGTGTCTGATATGTGGAAGATGGCTAATGTAATTCCTATTTTTAAAACAGGGGACAAGTCGTTACCGTCAAATTACCGCCCAATAAGCCTGATCTCAATTGTAGGCAAATTACTAGAGTCAATTATAGCTCAAATTATCAGAAGCAATCTCGATAAGCATAGCTTGATTAATGATACTCAGCATGGATTCACAAGAGGCCGGTCTTGTCTAACTAATTTATTAACTTTCTTTAGTAAAGCTTTTGAGGCTGTTGACCACGATAAAGAATTTGATATTATTTACTTAGATTTTAGTAAGGCATTTGATAGAGTTCCGCACCAAAGACTGTTGAAGAAAGTAGCAGCTCATGGCATTGGGGGAAGAGTGCTCTCGTGGATCGAATCATGGCTCACAGACAGGAAGCAGAGAGTGTCCATAAATGGGGTTAAATCCGAGTGGGGATCAGTAACATGTGGCGTTCCACAGGGATCAGTCTTGGGCCCGTTGTTGTTTATAATATATATCAGTGGAGATGTCATGTCTGAGGGCAATGTGTGGTGTGAATATAATGCAGAGAATTCGTAGTTTGGAAGTTAGGAGGAGGTGCGGGATTACCAAAACTGTTGTCCAGAGGGCTGAGGAAGGGTTGTTGAGGTGGTTCGGACATGTAGAGAGAATGGAGCGAAACAGAATGACTTCAAGAGTGTATCAGTCTGTAGTGGAAGGAAGGCGGGGTAGGGGTCGGCCTAGGAAGGGTTGGAGGGAGGGGGTAAAGGAGGTTTTGTGTGCGAGGGGCTTGGACTTCCAGCAGGCATGCGTGAGCGTGTTTGATAGGAGTGAATGGAGACAAATGGTTTTTAATACTTGACGTGCTGTTGGAGTGTGAGCAAAGTAACATTTATGAAGGGATTCAGGGAAACCGGCAGGCCGGACTTGAGTCCTGGAGATGGGAAGTACAGTGCCTGCACTCTGAAGGAGGGGTGTTAATGTTGCAGTTTAAAAACTGTAGTGTAAAGCACCCTTCTGGCAAGACAGTGATGGAGTGAATGATGGTGAAAGTTTTTCTTTTTCGGGCCACCCTGCCTTGGTGGGAATCGGCCGGTGTGATAATAAAAAAAAAAAAAATATCAATGATCTTGATGAAGGAATTACTAGTGATATGAGCAAATTCGCCGATGACACGAAGATAGGTAGGATAATTGATTCAGACGTAGATGTTAGGGAACTTCAGGAGGATTTAGACAAACTCTACTCTTGGTCAGAAAAGTGGCAGATGCAGTTCAATGTAGATAAATGCAAGGTTCTGAAGCTTGGGAGTGTCCATAACCCTAGCACTTATAAGTTAAATAATGTAGAACTTAGCCATACAGATTGCGAAAAGGACTTGGGGGTTATGGTAAGCAGCAACCTTAAACCAAGACAGCAATGCCTAAGCGTACGTAATAAGGCAAATAGATTACTGGGATTTATATCAAGAAGTGTAAGCAACAGAAGTCCAGAGGTCATACTGCAGCTTTATACATCATTAGTAAGGCCTCACCTAGATTATGCAGCTCAATTCTGGTCTCCATATGACAGAATGGACATAAATTCGTTAGAAAACATTCAGCGTAGGATGACTAAATTAATACATAGCATTAGAAATCTTCCTTATGAAGAAAGATTGAAGACTCTTAAGTTACATTCACTTGTTAGACGAAGAATGAGGGGAGACCTGATCGAAGTGTATAAGTGGAAGATAGGTATTAATAAAGGGGATATTAACAAGGTCTTGAGGATATCTCTCCAAGAGAGAACCCGCAGCAATGGATTTAAATTAGATAAGTTTAGATTTAGAAAGGATATAAGAAAGTATTGGTTTGGAAATAGGGTAGTTGATGAGTGGAACAGTCTACCTAGTTGGGTTATTGAGGCTAGGACTTTGCGTAGTTTCAAATTTAGGTTGGATAAGTACATGAGTGGGAAGGGTTGGATTTGAGAGGGACTTGCACATTGGAGCTTGTTTCTTGGGTGGCATTGAAAATTGGGTTCGTCAAATGTTTGTTAGTGGGATGAATTGTAAAGGACCTGCCTAGTATGGGCCAACAGGCCTGCTGCAGTGTTCCTCCTTTCTTATGTTCTTATGTTCTTATGTTCTCATTCTACGCCTCTCCAGAGAGTGGAGATTTAAGGCTTTAAGTCTATCTTCATACGGGAGGTTCCTTACACAGTAAATCATTTTAGTCATTCTTCTCTGTATGTTCTCTAATGAGTCTATGTCCATCCTGTAGTAAGGGGACCAAAACTGAGCAGCATAATCTAAATGAGGCCTCACTAGTGATGTATAGAGCTGTAAAATAACTTTTGGACTTCTGTTACTTATACTTCTTGAGATAAATCCAAGTAATCTGTTGGCCTTGTTGCGCACACTAAGGCACTGCTGTCTTGGCTTTAGATTTCTGCTTACCATGACTCCCAAGTCTTTTTCACATTCTGTATGACCAAGCTCTACTTCACCTAGATTATAGCTTCGAGGGTTATTTTCATTACCAAGGGCAAGTACCTTACACTTATCCACATTGAACTTCATCTGCCATTTTTCAGACCAAGACATTAATTTGTTCAAATCGTCCTGGAGTTCATTGATATCCTCCTCAGAGTGAATTATACGGCCTATCTTTGTATCATCAGCAAACTTACTCATGTCACTAGTAATCCCTTCATCAGGGTCATTAACGTAAATTATGAACAAGAGAGGGCCTAAAACTGATCCTTGTGGAACGCCACTAGTGACTAATCCCCATTCAGATTTCACTCCATTAATGGTAACTCTCTGCTTTCTATTGGTAAGCCATGCCTCAATCCATGCTAGAACTTTACCCCTATACCATGAGCTGCCACTTTTCTTAAGAGTCTCTTGTGAGGTACTCTGTCGAAGGCTTTACTAAAATCCAAATAAACAATATCATATTCCTTATCACTGTCAACTGCCTCAAATGTTCTATTGAAGAACGTCAGTAAGTTTGTCAGGCAGGAACGACCTCTCGTGAATCCATGCTGAGATTCATTTATCAAGTTATGCTCTTCAAGGTGACTTCTGATAATGTCAGCTATAATTGATTCTAATAACTTGCCCACTATAGATGTCAGGCTTATTGGACGGTAATTTGAAGGAGTGGACTTATCCCCTGATTTGAATATGGGAACCACATTAGCCATCTTCCACAACTCTGGCACAACACTGGTAAGGATGGACACATTGAATACACTCGTTAATGGCTGACTAAGCTCCATCTTGCATTCCTTAAGTACCCTTGAAAACAACTCATCGGGTCCCGGGGACTTATTTTGTTTCAGTTTGTCTATCTGTTTAATAACCATGTCCCTCGTGACAGTAATATTAGTTAACTTAAATTCACCAGGAACTAAATAATTGTTAATTACTGGAATCTCATTTACATCTTCCTGTGTAAAAACTGACAAAAAATAGTCATTAAATAAGGAACACATTTCCAGTTCATTATCCGTCAGCTGTCCATTCCCAGTTTTCAGAGGTCCTACTTTTTCCTTCACCTTCGTCCTATACACTTGAAAGAACCCCTTTGGATTAGTCTTTGATTCATTAGCAACTCTAATTTCATAGTCACGTTTAGCCTTTCTAATCGCCTTTTTTACTTCTCTTTTAAGCTGAACATATTGGTCAGTAAGGTTAACCTCTCCTCTTCTGATGCGCCTATAAATTCCCCTTTTCTCCCCTAATAGATGCTTTAGCCTCCTGTTAACCCATTTGGGATCGTTATTATTAGACCTAATTTCTCTCTGGGGAATGTATATACTCTGGGCACTGTGTACATTATTAAGAAAACAATCATAAAAGCAGATCCCTTCATATTCATAAGTATGATTATCGTCAATAAAATCATTAGCTAGATAACCCCAATCAAGATTAGACAGATGTTCCCTAAGTCCATTATAATCGGCAGAACGAAAATCAGGGATTTTTACTGTATTATCATTATTCTTGCATTCCCAATTAATGCTAAAAGTGATGGATTTGTGATCACTTGCGCCAAGCTCTTCAGTGATCTCCAGATTATTCACGAGTGTTTCCTTATTTGACAAGACTAGGTCTAGCAAATTATTACCCCTGGTAGGCTCAGTTACACTCTGTTTCAGAAAACAGTCCTGAACTGTTTCCATAAAGTCACTGGACTCTAGATTACCTGTCAAAGAATTCCAGTCAATTTGACTAAAGTTAAAGTCCCCTACTACGACTATGTTACTCTGTCCAGAAGCCCTAACAATTTCGTCCCAAAGAAGTCTCCCTCTATCGTGATCCAAGCCTGGAGGTCGGTATATTACACCTAGAATTAGTTTTTCTTGACCCTCCACGAACTCTACCCAAACAGACTCTGTTACTGCTCCATCTATTTTTATACCTGTTTTTATGCAACAATTAATATTTTCTCGAACATACAATGCAACTCCTCCCCCCCTCCCCTTTACATCTATCCACATTGAACAACTTAAATCCCTGAATATTACACTCAGCAGTCATATCCCGACTCTTTAAATCATACCACGTTTCAGTTAATGCAATGATATCAAAGTTCCCAGCACATGCTACCAAACGTAGTTCATTAATTTCATTTCTTGCACTTCGACTGTTAGCATAAAATACCATCATATGTTTTTTCTTCTGCACATTTTTCCTATTCATCTTTGTTTTTACACAATTTCTGAAATTATCATTACCCAGAGTTACTCCATGACAGTTACTATTAAGATTCTTAATATCAGAGCATAAGTCAATATATCCATACTCATTATTAATCATTTCTAAACCCATACCTCTAACTAATCCTAGTTTAAAGTCCTAACAACCCCCTCAACTGAGTTAGCAAGAAAACCCACACCTGTCCTGGATAAGTGAACCCCATCCCTGGCATACATGTCATTTCGGCCATAGAAGTTGTCCCAGTTGTCAATGAATGGTACTGCATTATCCTTACAGTGTTTATCCAGCCAACAATTAATACCAATTGCTCTGGACAACCATTCATTACCAACACCTCTTCTTGGCAAAATGCCACATATAACAGGGCGCCCCCCCTTCTTCCTAATCATGTCTATAGCTGTCCTGAACTTTCTAACTAAATCCTCACTTCTACGCTTGCCTACATCATTGCCTCCAGCACTGAGGCAAATAATAGGATTGATCCCATTACCGTTCATGATGTTGTCAAGCCGGCTAACAATGTCCTCCATCCCAGCCCCAGGAAAGCATACCCTTTGTCTCCTACTCCTGTCCTTCAAGCAGAATGCCCTATCCATGTATCTAACCTGGCTATCCCCAACAACAACAATATTCTTACCTTCCTTGTTGTCGTTCGTCGTGACGATCCCAGTAGTAGACTCACATTCGTCGGGTAGAACCGAGAATGCGTTGGAGGTTTCCACGGGAGTTTCCACAGCAGTCTCTTTCTTCTTCATCGTTTCTGGATTTCCATTCTACAACTCTGTTAGAAAACCAGTACTTACCTATGTCCTTTCTAAATCTAAATTTATCCAACTTAAATCCATTATTCCTGGTTCTTACCTGGTTCGACACCCTCAGTACTTTATTAATATCTCATTGATATCTCCCCTCATTCTACGCCTCTCCAGAGAGTGGAGATTTAAGGCTTTAAGTCTATCTTCATACGGGAGGTTCCTTACACAGTAAATCATTTTGGTCATTCTTCTCTGTATGTTCTCTAATGAGTCTATATCCATCCTGTAGTAAGGGGACCAAAACTGAGCAGCATAATCTAAATGAGGCCTCACTAGTGATGTATAGAGCTGGAAATATAAACACATATGCAGTATAATGTGATCCTTTATTGACTACGTTTCGCCCACACAGTGGGCTTTTTCAAGTGACTTGAAAAAGCCCACTGTGTGGGCGAAACGTAGTCATTAAAGGATCACATTATACTGCATATGTGTTTATATTTCCATTGTGTCGGTATTTTATACCATTTAGTTCCATGTATAGAGCTGTAAAATAACTTTTGGACTTCTGTTACTTATACTTCTTGAGATAAATCCAAGTAATCTGTTGGCCTTGTTGCGCACACTAAGGCAATGCTGTCTTGGCTTTAGATTTCTGCTTACCATGACTCCCAAGTCTTTTTCACATTCTGTATGATCAAGCTCTACTTCACCTAGATTATAGCTTCGAGGGTTATTTTCATTACCAAGGACCAGTAGCTTACACTTATCCACATTGAACTTCATCTGCCAATTTTCAGACCAAGACATCAATTTGTCCAAATCCTCCTGTATTTCATTGATATCCTCCTCAGAGTGAATTATACGGCCTATCTTTGTATCATCAGCAAGCTTACAATTAAATACAATTTGGGGATTCATAGAATTGATGATCCTGGGTCTTAATAAAAGTATTAACGAAGATCAGTATTGACCCCAGGGATGGGGTGGGGGCCCTGAGGGTTTCTAAATTTATGTTACACTAATATTCGTAGTGCTAGAAATAAGATGGACGAATTGAGATTAGTTGCAAGTGCGGGTAACATTGATGTTTTTGCCATAACTGAAACGTGGTTTAATATGAGAAGTCGGTACAGGCTTGATGACTGTCACATTCAGGGTTTTAAATTGTTCCAAGTATACAGAGGCATCGGAAAGGGAGGTGGAGTGGCACTCTGTTCAGATCGTTTAAACTGTTGCATAAATACCGGTATAAAGTCTGAAACACATACTGAGTCTGTTTGGGTAGAATTTTCAGAGGGGCACGAAAAATTTATTTTAGGCGTGATACAGTCCCCCAGACTTGGAAAGAGACCGAGGAAGACTACAGTGGGAGGAAATTGTTAGAGACATAAGGCACGATAATGCTGTAATTCGTATTGATTGGTATTTCTTGACTGGGAATTTAGAGTCTACCGGCTTCTTAGAGGTAGTTCAGGATTGTTTTATATAGCAGTTTGTGACATAGCCTACAAGGGGAAATAACCTGCTTAACTTGGTTCTGGCAAACAAGGAAACCCTTGTTAATAATTTAGAAATTTCAGAGGAACTCGGCACAAGCGACCACAAATCAATTACCTTTAGCATTGAATGGAAGTATGATAGTAGGGACAACTCAATAACGGTACCAGATTTTCGTTTAGCAAATTACAAAAGGCTTAGAGAACAACTATCACCTGTGGACTGGGGTAACGAAGAGAACTATCAATGTGAGAGCCTTCTAAACACTATACATGCTGCCCAAAGTATATTTATTCCATATTAAGAAATTAGATCTAATAGAAACGACGCTAAATGGATGAATAATAGCTTCAAATATCTTTTAGGGCAGAAGAAAGGAATTTATAGGCGCATCATGAATCAATATATTGATATTAAGAGATAAGTTAAACAGGGAATAAGAAAAGCTAAACGGAACTACGAAATTAAAGTTGCTAGGAATTCGAAAATAACCAAAAAGGATTTTTCGAGGTTTATAAAACAAAAGTTAGAGAAAACGTAGATCCCCTATGTTTACTTACAAGGAGAAGGAAATGTTTTCGATTTTTAATAATTGCTTTCTCTCTGTTTTCACACAGGAAGAAACTAACAATATCCCAATAATTAATTTCTATAGTGGCCCTGAAAAAGATAAATTATGTAATATCCAGTCACTAACGATATCCAGGGCTCTGATGAACTTTTTTCATGGGTTCTTAAGGAATACAAATTGGAACTTTGTGAACCATTAACTAACATTTTTTAAATAAATCTCTTCAAACAAGTGCAGTGTCTGATATATGGAAGATGGCCAATGTAATTCCTATTTTTCAATCAGGGGACGAGTCGTTACCGTCAAATTACCGCCCAATAAGCCTGACCTCAATTGTAGGCAAATTACTAGAGTCAATTATAGCTGATATTATAAGAAGTCATCTTGATAAGCATAATTTGATTGATGATACTCAGCATGGATTCACGAGGGACCGTTCCTACCTAACTAATTTACTAAGTTCCTAATTTATCAACATGTCGGTTCTCTGAACCATTCATCTACAAGTTCCTTCTGTAAAGCTTTTGAGGCTGTTGATAACGATAAAGAATTTGATATTGTTTATGTGAATTTTAGTAAGGCTTTCGACAGAGTACCACACCAGAGACTGTTAAAGAAAATGGCACTTCATGGCATTGGGGAAAAATTGTTGTCATGGATCGAGACATGGCTCACCAACAGGAAGCAGAGAGCGTGCATAAATGGGGTAAAATCTGAGTGGGGATCTATAACAAGTGGCGTCCCACAGGGATCAGTTTTAGGCCCATTGGTGTTTATAATATATATCAACTACCTTGAAGAGGGAATTAATAGTGATATGACCAAATTTTCTGTTGATACAAATATAAGAAGGATAATCGATTCAGACGTAGATGTCACAGAACTTCAGGAAAATTCAGACAAACTCAGTTCGTTGTCAGAAAAGTGGCAGATGCAGTTCATTGTAGATAAATGCAAAGCTCTGAGGGAATGTTCATAACCCTAGCATTTATCAGCTAAATAATGTAGAACTTAGTCGTACAGAATGCGAAAAAGATTTATTTCATGAAGTGTAAGCAACAGAGGTCTAGAGGTTATACTATAGCTTTACGTTATATTACAGCTTTGTACATCATTAGTAAGGCCTCACCTAGATTACGCAGCTCAGTTCTGGTCTCCATATTACAGATTGAATATAAAATCGTTAGAAAACATTCAGCAAAGATTGACAAAATTAATTCATAGTATTAGAAATCTTCCGTATGAAGAAAGATTGAAGACCCTTAAATTACATTCACTTGTAAGACGAAGAATGAGGGAAGACATAATCGAAGTGTATAAGTGAAAGATGGGTATTAACAAACGGGATGTAAATAAGGTCTTAAGGATATCTCTTCAAGATATAGGAAAGATATAGGAAAGTATTGGTTGTAGATGAATGGTTCAAAGAACCGACATGTTGTTAAATTAGACACATGTGCAACTCTTGGGTATCTTTATTGAGGAAACGTTTCGCCACACAGTGGCTTCATCACTCCATACATAGGAGAAACTTGAAGAACAGGAGGAGAATGAGGTAATCAGTCCCTCAACCTTGAGTCGATGTGGTCAGTCCATCAATCTTGAACAGAATACGGCATATGAGCGGAGAAGCAGCTTATAAACCGTATGGCAGCAGAGGTGCAGCAGTCGTAGGTGGTGTCACAGTTGTTCAATGTGGAAGTAGGTCGTGCCCAAGGGTTAGGCAAGCGAAGAATTCCCAAGTATTAAGATCCCAAGAAGTTGCAGTGTCTGACAGGATTGTAGATGAATTGTTCAAAGAACCGACATGTTGTTAAATTAGACACATATGCAACTCTTGGGTATCTTTATTGAGGAAACGTTTCGCCTTGCCTAACCCTTGGGCACGACCTACTTCCACATTGAACAACTGTGACACCACCTACGACTGCTGCACCTCTGCTGCCATACGGTTTATAAGCTGTTTCTCCTCTCATATGCCGTATTCTATTCAAGATTGATGGACTGACCACATCGGCTCAAGGTTGAGGGACTGATTACCTCATTCTCCTCCTGTTCTTCAAGTTTCTCCTATGTATGGACTGATGAAGCCACTGTGTGGCGAAACGTTTCCTCAATAAAGATACCCAAGAGTTGCACATGAGTAACTAGATTTATCAAAGTTTATTGCTTGGGTAGCATTGAAAATGAGTTGGGGAAATATTCTGTTAGTGGGTTGGATATGTGAAGGACCTGCCCAGTATGAGCCAAAAGGCCTACTGCAATGTTCCTCCTTTCTTATGCTCTTCAGAAACCCATTAGTGTCAAACAGTGCATGGGAACGGGAGACAGTTATCGTTGATCCAAGGAGAAAGAGGATACACTAGCTTTCTTGGATCATGAGCCCGCCAGGCTATCACCGGCATCAGGACAACTAACTTCCTTGAGGGGTGTGCCTGAGAACTTCGAATAATTCTCCTCTGATTGGTTATCATAGGGCCAATAGGCTCCATTTTCATTCTCTATCTTACTGATGCTCCATCAGTGCCAACTTCAGTGTTCATTCTCTCTGTGATTTCCTTGATGACACTAGCCTGTTGTACAAACTCTGACTTCCACTTGGCATAAGCCATTCTGTGCACACGGGTTTCCCATTCACTTTAGCGTTGTATAACCCAGCCGCTTACAGGACTCTCTGGTGAATTTAATGTTAACGGGCACAACCACATTCCAGATATGAGACGCCGCAGTAAACTCTCTGTACCAGACAACCTTGGAAAGGATGTTAAATCTTTATTAGGACTTTGGAGTTAAAGAAGCTGGGTATTTGATAATTCTCAGAAGTGTGGTTATTGTTTTTGTTGCCTGTTTTGATAATGGTTATGACGTTGGTAGTTGTAGTGGTGGTTATGTTAGTAGTTATTATAGTGGTGATTGTGGTAACAATAAACTTATTTGGCTTTATAGAGCGAGAAAAGTGTTAGTAACAACACTTGATCCCAGTTATATTATAATGTTACAGATTACTAACTCTGCAATGACAAAACTTGATAAACCAGTAAACGTACAGGACACACTAACTTAACAAAAACATCGTCTCACTAACACCTTCTGTACCCAACTGGAGTGCTTCCTAAGATAGTGAAAACTAGTCAGGCTGAAGTATAACTTTCAGCTGGAAACAGGACCGAAACGTTTTCTAATAAATATGTTATAGTGTTTGCTTACGTGTCTTTGTAAACCAACTGTTTAATTAAATATCCGCATAAAACAAAAAAAGTTTTTTTCTTTTTTTTTTTAATTTTGTTTTACATCATGACTTTTCTTCACTTCTTTTTTCGTCCTTTCTGTGTGGAAATGTTCAGCAAGAGGAACACTGAGGTTCGGTTACTTCACTGATGGAAACTTATATACTGTGAAACATGAGGCGCAGATAATCTTGACGACAGGAGAGAGGGAGCCCACTAGTGGAAGTATGAATGTAATCATTGAGAGGGCAGGTCCCTCTCAGACTTGTAACTAGTAGTCAAGCAAAAAAGTTACCGAAGATATTCTCCATACACTGAGAGACAACACAGTGTCAGGGGCCCAAGACTGTTCAACTGCCTCCCAGCATACATAAGGGGAATTACCATTAGACCCATGGCTGTCTTCAAGAAGGCACTGGACAGGCACCTTAAGTCAGTACCTGACCAGCCGGGCTGTGGTTCGTACCTCAGTTTGCGTGCGGCGAGAAGCAATACCCTGGTTGCTCAGACCCTGACCCACCACGAGACCTGGTCTCAAACCGAACTGCGGGGGCGTTTACCCCCGGAACCCTCTCCAGGTATACACCAGATATACAAAGATACCGTTGTGTTGCTGTGTCTAGCAAAGTAAATATAATATTGGTATAAATACCGACAAGATAATAAGTAAGACACATGTGCAACAGTTAGGTAACTTTATTCCGATACGTTATGTCTACACAGTGGGATTCCTCAGTGGTGCACAGAGAAGGTAGCAGAAGCAGTAGAATTGTAAAGGCGAGGTAATCAGTCAGTCACCTTGAAGACGTAGATTGTTCCAGACTATGAAGCAATGTTCTTCTCCAGGCTGAGTGACTGACCACCTCAAAATACGTCTTCAAGGATGTTGAAATAATTAGCTCCTGTTTACATCTCTACTGCTTCTGATACCTCCTCCGTATTAGACTGAAGAATCCAACTGTGTAGGCAAAACGTTTTGAAATAAAGTTACCTAACTGTTACACATGTCTTACTAATAATATGCATTTTAATATATTTATCATTTATAAAGGAACTGGATTGAATTATTATTCAAGATTCATAGGCCTACTATGTACAGTAAGAAACAACCTCCGATTTCCGGGTTCAAGAACATTATCCACGTCTCCTAAAATATCGTAGTGAAGGTGAAGTAATAGCCAGTCCGGTCATTAGCCATGTGAGACTGTAGTTAAGCTTTCAAACAACGTAAATCAGAGAAACTGTGTTTAGCTCCCCGCTACACTAATAAGCAAAGTTACTAATATTTGCTGGAAGGTATAAATGTGTCATTCTAATATTTTAGTACAGTCGTAAAATGCTTGTATGGGCAATTCGGTACAGTTTAATTTTATTTTTTTGTTGTTGTTAGGTGAGACACATATGCAACAGTTAGGTATCTTTATTTCGAAACGTTTCGCCTACATAGTAGGCTTCTTCAGTCGAGTACAGAAAAGTTGATATAAGCAGAAGAGACGTGAAGAAGATGTAATCAGTCCATCACCCTTGAAGTTTTGAGGTGGTCAGTCCCTCAGTCTTGTTCCATAGTTGGAAATAAATGGTATAAAATACCGACACAATGGAAATATAAAAACATATGCAGTATAATGTGATCCTTTATTGACTACGTTTCGCCCACACAGTGGGCTTTTTCAAGTCACAAACAGAACTACCATAGTCTGAAACAGACTACAGACTTGATTTTTTTTTTTTTACCAAGTCATTTCATTCTTCAAAGATCGACAGAGCAAAATCCAGCATCAGCGAGGTAAAAAGCTTAGTTCCCCAGGGCACTGTCCAGGCACCTCTGCTGTTTCTCATCCTCATAGTAGACACAGATATACCCGACACATTTTTGTATCATCATTTGCAGATGACGCTAAAATAAGCATGAAAGTCACTACGGTAGAAGACACTGAAAAATTACAGGAAGACGTAAGCAGGGTTTTCCAGTGGGCAGTGGAAAACAACATGACGTTCCATGGTGATAAGTTCCATCTGCTTACGTATGGAAAGAATGAAGAACTCCAAAGGAAACCTGTATATAAAACTCAAGAGGGTCACCAAATGGAAGAATAGGAACACGTAAAAGACTTGGGAGTAATTATGTTAGCTGACCTTTCTATTAAAGAACAAAATAAGACAAAGATCACGACAGCCAGGAAGATGACGGGGTGGGTATCAAAACAAGGAAAATAATGCCAGTGGTGACAATTTTCAAGTTGCTAGTGCTCCCTTGTTTGAAATATTGCTTAGTGCTGACGGCCCCGTTCAAAGCTGGAGAAATATCAGAGCTGGAACAAATACAGAGGTTGAGCCAGTAAAGCACTTAAACTACTGGGAACACCTTTAAGTCTTTAACATGTACTCACTGGAGCGGAGGAGAGATGCATGATAATATATACCTGGAAAATACTCGAGAACCTGGTCCTAAATCTGCACACTGTCGTAACAGCATACTTGACTGAAAAATATGGGAGGTAATGACTGAAAAAAAAAAGTGAGGTGCAGGGTGTAGTTGGGACTATAGGGGAACACTGTATCAAAATCCGGAGTCCCAGACTATTCAACATCTTACCAGAAGATATCAGAAACATGGCTGGAACAAGTGTTGAAGCCATCGAGAGGAAACTGGACAAGTATCTTCCCCAGGTGCCAGATCAACCAGGCTGTGATGGATTTGTGGGGCAGCAAGCCTGCAGCAGCCACAGCATGTTTGACCAGGCAAGCACCAGACAAGCCTGGCCCATGGCCGGGTTCCAAGAGTAGTGAGACTCTCAAAACGACAACATTTCCTTGAGTGACTTATATCATAACGGTACCAACTAAATTAAATAAAACGTTTTCTATTAGATTTATTTCAATTACTATTTTATTAATAATTATTTTGTAGATGAATGGTTCAGAGAACCGACATGTTGATAAATTAGACACATGTGCAACTCTTGGGTATCTTTATTGAGGAAACGTTTCGCCACACAGTGGCTTCATCAGTCCATACGTAGGAGAAATGTGGTGAATGGTTTTGAAAACCGACAAGTTGAAGAATTGAGACACTTATGCAACACATGGGAATCTTTATTGAAGAAACGTTTCGCCACACAGTGGCTTCATCAGTCCAATACAAAGTAGAAATGGGTAAGGAGAGTAGAAGTATGAGGTAATCAGTCCCTCAACCTTGAGTCGATGGGTTCAGTCCATCAAGTCCATCAAGATTGATGGACTGAACACATCGACTCAAGGTTGAGGGACTGATTACCTCATTCTCCTCCTGTTCTTCAAGTTTCTCCTACGTATGGGCTGATGAAGCCACTGTGTGGCGAAACGTTTCCTCAATAAAGATACCCAAGAGTTGCACATGTGTCTAATTCATTAATAATTATGTACATAATCTTCCTGTTCAATATCCATGGCTGCCAACACTGTAGCACATTTCATCAGAAGATGATGTGAGATTTTTCCTGTGTGAGTTTCATGCAACAATCATAAAATCTAGTTGAATATCAAAGTTTTCATTGACAGTTGATAAGTTAGTTAATGAAGGTACTCTGAAAGAGATAAATGGAATAAAACACAGACACAATGGCCAAGTAGACACAGATGCAGTATGAGATCATTTACTGCCAATGTTTCACCTACTCAGTGGGCTTTATCAGGTCACAAACAAATCTTTCTGGTGAAGAGAGGACATGCTTATATGTAGGAAGAGCAGAAACGTTGTGTTGAGTAAAGAAGCTGAGAAGAGGTTGAATTTGTGAAGGACTAGCCCTGAGTGGACCAGTAGGCATGCTTTTGTGTTCCTCCAAGACTATCGTTATCGAACATATCAATAGATCATATGGTTATCCAACATAGCAATAGGATAGCAGGAACACTGATCAGATCCTTCTCAAATACAACCTCTTCTCAGTCGTCAACTTCAACATTCGTCATCTGAACCTTCACATCACTACGTTCCCCATATATACGCACGTCCCACAGCCGTCCCAACGAGATAGAGATGAATTACCTGATCCTTCAACATTATTGCTACCCCTTCCTTACCTCTAATTCTCTCAGATACCGATGAATTAATCCCATTTATTTCTCCCCACTGAAACTCACCTACCCCCTTCAGCTTTGTTTCACTTAGAGCCAAGACATCGAACTTCTTTTCATTCATTATCATCTGCACTTCATCCACGCTCATTCAAGCATCCCAGTTTTATCAAGCTTTCCTCCTCTTTTTCTAGTATTTTCTACAGTAGAAGGGGTTACAAGTTCATTACTCCCGGCATATCAATCGCCTCATGCGAAATACATGACTTACTTAGGAAAGATTCTTTTCCACTTCCCATGGAAAGTAGAGGAAATAAAGAACAAGAAGAATGGTTAAGAAAAAAGAAAAACCTAGATGTGTGTATGTACTCACCTAATTGTGGTTGCAGGGGTCGAGACTCAGCTCCTGGCCCCGCCTCTTCACTGAGCGCTACTAGGTCCTCTCTCTCCCTGCTCCCAGAGCTTTATCATACCTCGTCTTAAAGCTATGTATGGTTCCTGCCTCCACTACATCACTCGCCAGACTGTTCACTCCCTGACTACTCTATGACTGAAGAAATACTTCTAACATCCCTATGACTAATCTTGCTCCATTCCATGTGCTCCACCACTCTCCTCCTGATAATCTTCTCCATGACTTTGCATACTATACACGTCAGTGACACTGGTCTCTAGTTTAGTGCCTCTTTTCTGTCTCCTTTTTTTAAAAATGGGAACTATATTTGCTGTCTTCCATACCTCGGGTAGTTGCCCAGTTTCATGGGATGTATTGAAGATTGTGGTTAATGGCACACACAGCATTTCTGCTCCCTCTTTGAGGTATCAAGGTCACTTAGCAGCTTCTTCAACTCCTCCTCGGTTGTGTGTATGTCATCCAGCACTTGTTGGTGTATTCCCTGTTGGTGTCCCCCTCTGTCTTGCCTTCTCAGAGTCCTTCTTGTCTGCACTGTGAATACTTCCTTAAATATGTTCTCCAGGACGAGTACACTTCAGTGGTTAGTGAGGTTGAAGGTACCACTGATTCCCCTGCTAATCAAGGTAAGAATGTTTTAACTGTAGGTGATTCTCAGGTAAGATATATGGACTGTGCTTTTTGTAACAGAGACAGAAAAGTCAGACAGAGGGTGTGCCTTCCAGGAACTTGTGTTTGTGACATAGTCATCGGGTTGGATATTATGTCAGGTAATGGGAAGAAGCCCATTATCTGTCTTAGTGCTGGGGGTAATGACATTGGGAAGGGCAGGAGACAGGAGCTGCTGAATAAGTACAGGTCAGCCATAGAAGTAGTCATGTCTAAGTGAGGGATCCCAGTCATATGTAGTATCTTGCCTAGAAAGGGAGTGGGCAATGAATGTATGTCTAGGGGAATTATTATAAATTGCTGGCTAGACAGATACTGGAAGGAACTTGCATATTCTATGGCAAATGTGATATGTATTCAAGGGATGGGGTTCATCTCTCTGGGGATGGAGTGGTTACATTAGCCAATTCGATTGAAGGGGTAACTGATGACTTGTCAAGGAATTTAAACTGATAGATTATAGAGGTATGGGTGTTTGTGGGAAACAATCAGGAGTTTAAGAAATAAGATAGATGACCTAAGATTACTTGCAAGTGCGAGTAATATAGATATTATTGGTATAACAGAGACCTGGTTCAACCTGAAAGAGAAATGCCTTCTGAATGCAACATACAGGATTATAAACTATTCCACACTGATAGAGTCAACAGGAAGGGTGGTGGAGTGGCGATGTATGTCAGTGATAATTTAAATTGTTGTTTTAGACATGATATAAGATTAGAAAAATCGAACACAGAATCTGTTTGGCTACAGTTTCTCGAGAGTCGTGACAAATTCATTTTAGGTGTGATTTATAGGCCCCCAAACCTTGAAAGGGAATGCAGTAAGTTGTTATGGGACGAAATTCATAAGGCATCTAGATATGAAAATGTTGTGTTAATGGGAGATTTTAACTTTAGACAAATTGATTGGAACAATATGACAGGAAATCTTGAGTCTAGTGACTTTCTTGAATGATTCAGGTTTGCTTTTTAGAACAGTTTGTGACAGAACCAACTAGAGGAAACAATCTGCTTGACTTGGTTTTTGCCGACAAAGAATCGCTAATTTATAATCTTGAGGTTAATGATGAGCTTGGGGAAAGTGATCACAAATCACTTAGTTTCAATATATCATGGAATTGCCCAGATAACTGCAATTAAATCTCTGTCTTAGACTTTCGCTTGACCGATTTCATGGGACTGAAAAATTACCTAAATTGGCTAAATTGGGATAACCTGACTATAGGTCAGGTACGTGATCTTGGCTGCCAGTATGACGTTTTTCAGAGCATAGTTCTAGCTGCCCAGACAACTTTTGTTCCGAATACGGAAATTAGATGTAACAAAAATGATCCCAAATGGATGAGAAATAGATTAAAACATCTCATTGGTCAAATGAGAGGCATATACAGGTGTATCAAAAGAGGGGATGGGCAGTTAAGACATCAATATATTCCATTAAGGAGAGAAATAAAAAAAAGGAATAAGAAAAGCTAAAATGGATTATGAGGCTAAGGTCGCAAGGGATTCGACGACTAACCCAAGAGGGTTCTTTCAGGTTTACAGAAGTAAGATTAGGGACAAGATAGCCGCACTTAAGAGTAACACTGGTCAGATCACTGACAGTGATAAGGATATGTGTGAAATTTTCAATACCTACTTCCTCTCAGTTTTCACCCAGGAAAATACCAGCGATATTTCTGAAATAATAGATTATGTAGAACAGGACGATAATAAACTATGCAGGACTGCGGTAACTAGTGACATGGTCCTCAGACAAATTGAGAAATTAAAACCTAACAAATCCCGAGGCCCTGATGAACTGTTTACAAGGGTGTTAAAGGAATGTAGAGGAACTTAGCATACCTTTGACTAATCTTTTCAACATATCACTACAATGGCAAATGTTATACCTATTTACAAGGCAGGTTACAGGTCCTCAGCTTCGAACTATAGACCAATAAGTCTTACCGCCATAGTGGGAAAATTTATGGAATCAATAAGTGCCGAAGCAATTCATAGCCATCTTGATAGGCATAAATTGATTAATGAACCTCAACAACGTTTTACAAAGGGGCATTCCTGACACAAATTTATTAACTTTTTTCACTAAGGTGTTTGAGGAGGTAGACCATACCCCCGGCCGGGATTGAACCTGCGGTCATAGAGTCTCAAAACTCCAGCCCGTCGCTTTAGCCACTAGACCAGCTAGCCACAATAAGATTCATCCAACTAGGTATATTTCTACACCATAGGAAAGTTAGCACAGGCACCTCTGTGACCACAAATGCAAGTTTTTACAGACGAATCTCCAGCTAGCGTGGCCTTGACGAACTCTAGCTCAAGTCCCTTCACTGCCGTCAACATGACTCAAGAAATCGTAATGACACGATTGCAAATAAACCATACCCCCGGCCGGGATTGAACCCGCGGTCATAGAGTCTCAAAACTCCAGCCCGTCGCGTGAAGGGACTTGAGCTAGAGTTCGTCACGGCCACGCTAGCTGGAGATTCGTCTGTAAAAACTTGCATTTGTGGTCACAGAGGTGCCTGTGCTAACTTTCCTATGGTGTAGAAATATACCTAGTTGGATGAATCTTATTGTGGCTAGCTGGTCTAGTGGCTAAAGCGACGGGCTGGAGTTTTGAGACTCTATGACCGCGGGTTCAATCCCGGCCGGGGGTATGGTTTATTTGCAATCGTGTCATTACGATTTCTTGAGTCGAGGAGGTAGATCATGGTAATGAATATGATTTTGTGTATATGGACTTCAGTAAGACTTTCGATAGAGTTCCACATCAGAGGCTATTGAGGAAACTTAAGGCACACGGAATAGGAGGAGAAAGTTTTTCCTGGGTAGAGGCGTGGCTGACAAATAGGCAGCAGAGAGTTTGCATAAATGGGGAGAAATCAGAATGGGGGCACGTCACAAGCGGTGTTCCTCAGGGGTCAGTGTTGGGCTCATTGTTGTTCACAGATTACATAAACGACATAGATGAGGAAATAAATAGCGACATAAGCAAATTTGCTGATGACACCAAAATAGGCCGTCCAATTCATTCTAATGAGGACACTAGAGCACTCCAGGATGATTTGAATAGACTGATGCAATGGTCGGAGAAGTGGCAGATGAAGTTTAATATAGACAAATGCAAAGTTCTAAATGTTGAAAAGGAAAATAACCATGCCACATATTAACTAAATAATGTAGATCTTAATACTACTGATTGCGAAAAGGATTTAGGAGTTCTAGTTAGCAGTAATCTAAAACCAAGACAACAATGCATTAGTGTTCGCAGTAAAGCTAACAGAATCCTTGGTTTCATATCTAGAAGTATAAATAATAGAAGTCCTCAGGTTGTTCAACTCTATATATCCTTGGTTAGGCCTCATTTAGACTATGCTGCACAGTTCTGGTCACCGTATTACAGAATAGATATAAATGCTCTGGAAAACGTGCATAGGAGGATGACAAAGTTGATCCCATGTATCAGAAATCTTCCCTATGAGGATAGACTGAGGACCATGAATCTGTACTCTCTCAAAAAGTGTAGAATTAAGTGACGTGTCTGACCTCATTAGGTCAAGGCATTGGCTTAAGCAGGTGGGGAGAATTGGAGCTGCCTCGCATAGTCCAGTAGACCTGTTGCAGTGTTCCTTATTTCTTATGATCTTATGTTCTTATGAGGGCAAATATTGGTGGGATGATAAATTAGACACATGTGCAATTCTTGGGTATCTTTATTGAGGAAACGTTTCGCCAATAAAGATACCCAAGAATTGCACATGTGTCTAATTTATCAACATGTCGGTTCTCTGAATCATCCATCTACAAAAATTGGTGGGATGGTTCTGTGAAGGACCTGCCTAGTATGGGCCAACAGTCCTGCTGCAGTGTTCCTCCTTTCATATGTTCTTATGTTATCTAAAATATATTTAGTTGGATTAGGCTAAATTCAATTGTGGTTGTTATAAAAAGGCTAGATAAGTTTTCTAAGGCTCTTTTGGTACAAAATTATTAATTTTTACATTAAGTTAAATGAAACAATATATATTTTAAACATATAGGAGAAAATTTTAGAAACGACTAAATTTTAAATGAGTTCTTACTAATTGACTAGTTTTACCTAGGTATTGGACCAATGTGGTAGGATGGTAAAGCACTGCGTACCTTGTTTCAAGGTTCGTAGGTTCGAGTCTCCTTCGGCCTGTTTGTGAATATTTTCGCCTGTTCTGCGAATTTTAAACATTATAAAAATTCTCTCGTCGGTCGATGCATGCAGGGGGTGAGATGAAAAGCTGAAAGCTGGCTGCCTTGGATCAAAACGTCTAGCGTTAACTGGGCGCCAAGGTATTGGACCAGTGTGGTACGGTGGTAGAGCACTACGTAATTTGTTTCAAGGTTCGAGTCTCCTTCTGCCTGGGATTAGTGTTTGTGTGCGTATATATATATATATATATATATATATATATATATATATATATATATATATATATATATATATATATATATAAATATATATATATATATATATATATATATATATATATATATATATATATATATATAAATATATATATATATATATATATATATATATAAATATATATATATATATATATATATATATATATATATATATATATATATATATATATATATATATAAATATATATATATATATATATATATATATATATATATATATATATATATATATAAATATATATATATATATATATATATATATATATATATATATATATATATATATATATATATATATATATATATATATATATATATATATATATATATATATATATATATATATATATATATATATATATATATATATATATGCAAAACAACCACTGTGAAAGAATAGAGAAATTCCAAGCGCTTTCGTGACTACTCACATTATCACTCACAATTTCGTGAGTAGTCACGAAAACGCTTGGAATTTCTCTATTCTTTCACAGTGGTTGTTTTGCATATTCTGAAATCACCTATTTACTGTGATCTTATTGCATATATATATATATATATATATATATATATATATATATATATATATATATATATATATATATATATATATATATATATATATATATATATATATTTATGTAATATAAACCACGTTGTCAGTTTCCCACCGATGCAGGATGACCCAAAATGAAAGAAAAATCTTTCATCATTCAACACTTTCACTATCACTCATCAGTGTCTTTGCAGAGGCACTCAGATACGACATTTTAGACGTCCCTCAAAACTGCCAATATCCTAAAACCCCTCCTTTAAAGCGCATGATTTGTACTTACCATTTCCGGGACTCAAGTCCGGTTATACTGTTTCCATGAATCCCTTCACAAAATATTACCCTTCTGACACTCCAACAGCACGTCAGATCCCAAAAGCCATTGGTCTCCACTCACTCCTATCTAACATGATGACGCACTCTTGCTAGAAGTCCAAGCCCCGCACCCACAAGACCTCCTTTACCCCCTTCTTCCAACCTTTTCGCGGAAGATCTCTACCCCGCCTTCCTTCCCCAATATATTTATTTATACACTCTCCAATTCATTCTACTTTGTATCATTCTCTCTAAATGACCAAACCACCTCAACAGCCCGTCTTCAGCCCTCTGACTAATACTTTTAGTAACTCCACACCTCCTCCTAATTTCCACACTATGAATTTTCTGCATAATATTTACACCACACATTCCCCTTAGACACGATATTACAACCCAGGAGTCAAAATGGCCTGTTATCCTGGGTGTAAAGGGAGCAAAATAAACACAGCAGAAAAAGTTTAGATTTATATTATCCTTCACCAATTTAGAACAGCAATATGTACACTATATACAGTGATATATATTAGTACACTCCACGGTAAGCAAGGCAGAAATAGAAACCACAAGATAGCAGACCGTGCTTCAACCAGCTCTAGAATGGGAATGACAAGGGCAGACAGGAGAGTGGTACCTACATAACCTCTGTGATTGCCAAAACCATCTTCTTATTGGCTGGAACCTGGTCACTAGTTGAACGACGGGGCCCCATCGTCAACTCCCAGTAACTTGGTTCGCTGGTTGGGGGAGATAGCCTGTAAATGAAGGTGTGTACATGCGCTGAATAAATACTCTTTGCATGCCACACATGATATTTCCACTGCCTCCAGCCGCCTCCTATTTGCAGCATTTACAAACCATGCTTCACTCCCATATAAGACTGTTGGTACCACTATACTCTCCTATATTCCCTTCCCTGGATAACGTTCTTTGTCTCCACATATATCTCAACGCACCACTCACCTTTTTTCTTCATCAATTCTATGGTTAACCTCATCTTTCATAAACCCATCCGCTGACATGTCAACTCCCAAATATCTGAAAACATTCACTTCTTCCATACTTCCTCCCTCCAATGTGATATCTAATTTTTCTTTATCTAAATCGTTTGATACCCTTATCACTTTACTATTACCTGCATTCACTTTCAATTTTCTACCTTTACACACCCTCCCAAACTCGTCCACTAACCTTTGCAACTTTTCTTCAGAAACTCCCATAAGCACGACACACTACTGATGGGACCAAAACAGGACCAAGCATGAAATGTACATCCTGACCCCACAAACAACACACAACATGGTGCGGTTACACAGTTCAATATACGCAGCTACAACATGAACAAGCACAGTCTGGCTGAATTCGTTGAGGCTGAACTCCCTGTTGTGCTGCTATTAAACAGCACATGAGCAAGACACTCAGCGTACCAGACACTGGGGCTACACTACACACCAGTCCAGTGCTGATCACTGTAATGGTACTGCCATTATGGTGAACAGTACTGTTCGGCATGACTTTCTAAACATCCCCTTCACCTATCCAAACAGCCTGGCTATAAAAGCCTTCACTCTTCATGGACTTATTATCTACACAACTTATGCTCGACCCAGTTCCTACATAAACATTCCTGATTTAACCCTTCTTTTTAATCACTCCAAAATTCCTGTATCTTCTTGCATACTTAAATACAAATCACACAGCCTTCCACCACACATACATTATCACACAAGGGAACCAACTACAACAACTGGTCACACAAAAACACCTAATACACCTCGACCTTCACTTCAACACCTTCTTTGGTCCTACGGGCCAGGACAAGCCAGACATAATTATTACAAACAGAGCCAGCCTCTACGTTCACCACCACATTACACCAGGCCTTCTCTCTGGCTGTGACCATATACCCTTCACCTTTCACATTTCTTCAATCCCAATTCTCATTCCTTCTTACTCTCGAGTAAACTGGGACGCTTTTAAACAGCACCTAGACAATACTAACCTCTCCCATAATTTTAACAACAAACACATATCAGACATTGACACACAGATAGTACATATACAAGGCTATCACATAGGCTGCTGAAAATGCAGTGTCTAAAAAACAGTACACTGTAAGATACTCCTTCCGTCCGTGTTAAAGAACGAAACGCCTTCTCCTCTGTTACTGTCACCGCTTTGCCACTAACCAATACAGACATTTATATGTCATTTGTGACCTTACCTTCCTGAGAAACAACACCATCCGTAGTTTGGATGAGGACCATGCCAGACACTGGCTATCCCTTATTCAAGTAGCTGAGTCGCATTGCATACGGGACCCCAGAAAATTCTGGATTTTTATTCGGAAGATCACTGGAGTCCGAAAAACAACACACTTCCAAGACGTAACGCATAACAACACAAACATTTCAGACCCAGCACAAGCTGCACGTGCATTCAAAGACCTATGGGAAATCATTTTTCACCCTCACCCTCCTGACCCAGCTGCACAACACCCAGGATATTGAACACTGGGTTTCTACACACAGAGATATCACTAGTCCTGACCCTATTATACAGCTATCTTCTCTCACTTCCACCCACCTCCTCAACATACCTTTCTCTCAACCTCTTGTAAAATCCTTAATCTTGCATCTTTTCCCCAAAATACCTAGTTGCTGGACTTTCTCACCATATTCTCCGCTACCTTCCAGACTCTGTTATTTCCGCTCTTACTGACGTATACAATGTTTGCCTTGTTTCTGGCTACTTCCTTTCCCTATTCAAATCTGTTATTGCCACATTTATCCCCAAACCCAACGAGGACTCAACTGACCCGAGGAACTATAGACTTATCAGTGTACTAGAAACCCTCGGACACCTACAGACAAACCACCTCCTGACTGCTCGACAATTTGGCTTCTGCCAACATCTCTCGACACAAACAACCCTCAGTATCATTCTGCATTGTAATTAATAAGGTCCAAGGATGTTCAACGGCCCAAGTTGCTAAGGACGAGGAGAAAGCATTCGACACGGTCTGGCCTACAGGGCTCAAGTACAAGTTATGTAATCCTTTTAACTTTTCTCCGAATGTCAAAAAGTTACTATGCAACTTCCTTGATGTCCGCATGATGCGAATTAAGTTACAAAACTGTCTCTCTCTGATTTCTCCACCCTTCATGTGGTGGCCCGTGGCCTGGTGATGAAAGCTCTCGCTTCACAAGCTGAGGGTGCGGGTTCGATTCCCGATTGTATGGATACATTGGGTGTGTTTCCGTACACCTGTTGCCCATGTTCACTCATCAGTAAAATGGGTACCTGGATGTTAGTCGACTGGTGTGGGTCGCATCCTGGGACAAAACTGACTTAATTTGCCCGAAATGCTCTGAATAACAAGCGGCTTTCTATATAGTAGTATGTCATTGATGTCAGAGAGGCCTGTACATGTACTTGTAGAAATAAAGATATTATTATTATTATTATTATTATTATTATTATTATTATTATTATAATGTGGGAATACTCCAAGGCTCTGTGCTTTCTCCTCCTCTATACATCCTTTACACAAATGACATTCCAGACTCCGCACATCACAACACACACTAGCATATGCAGATGACATCACACAACTCACGGCACACGAATAATGCAGATATTTGTCACTCAGAACACAACGCAAGGTCGACAGGATCAATGCCTGGGAGATTCTTTGGCGCATTAAAACAAATGCCAATTAGTCCAAGATAACTAACTTCTTCCCAAAAGGACGCCCACCATTACCTGTCGGACTCCGAACCACCACTACAAGAACACCCATCCCACGAACACGTAACACCACTGTCCTTGGAGCTAACCTTGACTCCAGTCTCTGATTTCACATTCACATGAGCGCCCAGAGAGCTATGGCTAGGACTGACCTTGGGCGACTATACAAGCTCAAAGGCTCTCACCCACACACTAAATTACACCTGTACAAGGCCCTCATATAGCAACTTGTCATATATAAACAACTTGCTCTCTCTCTAGCTTCAAAGACAAATGTCCTCAAACTGCAGCGAATTCAAAACCATGCATTGCGCTGGGTGCTGGGCGTGGTGTGGAGCGACTTTACCACAAGTGAGTCTCTGCACATCAGGACTGGAACCCCGGCGCTGAACGTTTTCTGGAAAGCGCTCAGTGACAAGCAGATTGACCGACTAGAAACCCACCAAGGCTCATAGACAACCTGCTTCGACGAAGCTATTAGATTCCCAGATAACACTCTAAGCCTCTTCGAATCCCTATACAATACTGCTCCTCCCCCTCACTATACCTAACCTCTAATCAAACAGATAACATCATTGAGAAGCAGATAACAGCAAACTTGCGCATGATGCTCAGGCAACACCTGTAAGTTGGTCCTTTGTCATCTGAAATCCTGTCTAGCTCTGCAGTGTCATTTGTTAGGCAGTCTGCGCTGCTAACCAACGTCATGCGGCTAGGTTTAGAGCCGGCTCTTTCCCTCATTCTCTTATCCCTAAACTGCACACACACACACACACACACACACACACACACACACACTACGAAACCTAGCCCATTAAAAATAAATGGGGCCTCAGAAGGGAAGTCGAAGACTCAAAGGATCAGGGGATGATGGGCCTGGAAAGGAAGAATGAATGGAAGAGCAATGTAAAAGGATGGAACAAGAGTGGGAAAGCAAACTATGTGAGCATTCTGCAAAAATGGAGAAGAGGCTGGAGGTAGAGAAGAAGAAATGGGAGTCACGAGCTGAAGCTGCAGAAGCCAAGATACAGGCACTAGAAAACGAAGTAAATATGCTGAAATGGGTTATAGAGCCAGTGCCCAGAGAGGACATTTGGAGCAGGTACACCCCTATTAAAGGAGAGGTCCAAAAGAAAGGAAGGAGACAAGCTTACATTAAGACTCTATCAGGCCATGGGGCAAGGCCAAGGAATGAAGGGAGAAAGCTGTTGGACGCAGGGACATTAGTATGTGAGGGAGGTACAGGTCGAGAAGGTGACATGCAGACACGACTAGGCCACCAAGAGCTACAGAAAATAATAAAGAAGACAATGGTTATGTACAAATGGAACCCAGCATCACAGAGGAAAAGGAAATGGAAGGATGATAGGGAGAGGTCAGTCATTATACATGGGCTTCAAGAGAGTGAAGGGAGAACATAAAATAAAAGATGGTAGAAAGAAAAACAAGAAACTGAAAACATCATCAAACACACAGGTGAGGAGGACATGACAGTAAATTTTCAGGAAATTGGGGGGTACTTGAAGGGAAGAAATTGGCCAGTCAAATTGATTTTCAAGACAAACAGTGAGGAACAGGATCCTGCAGGAGAAACCATGGCTGATGAAATCATCAACACGTAGGAGAGTGTTCCTAGACCGTGACAGAACGAGAACAGGAGAAGACACAGAAATGAAAGGGGCTAGAAAGAGATACAAGAATAGAGTCAGCAGGGGACAACCAGAGCCAGGCGGAGCAACAAGTGCAAACACCCACAGAACCACCATCAGAACCCCACAGCCAAACATACTATTCCAATACATACCACACTCCACACTCATGTCCCACACCCTACAGTATGCAGTAGACTCTCATAGCGCCCTGCCAGGTCCACCAAACCCCACAAACCACACAGAATGCAGTGTTGGAGATAAAACTGAAGGTAGGTACACCAATGCTGATGGAATGACGAATAAGTGGGAGCAATGGCACAAAACAATCAAAGAGGCATTACAAGACATTACAGCTCTCACAGGAACCAGGCTCACAAGAATAATAACAGATGCAATCTTTCTAACTGGATACCAGATCCTCAGGAAAGACAGAAGGAACAGAGGGGGAGGAAGAGTGGCACTGCTCATCAAAAAAAATGCGATTTTGAGGAGCTGGAGAGAGGAAACAGAGGAGAAGCAAGAGACTACATAATAGGAACACTTCAGTCTGGAGGAGCCAAGGTGGTAATTGCAGTGGTGTATAACCCAACACAAAATAGCAGGAGGCTAAGAATTTGATAAAAGTAACAGCGATGGTTGACACACTGGCTGAAGTGACAAGAAAGGCTCATGCGAGCAGGGCAAAGCTACTGATTGTGGGTGACTTCAATTACAAAGAAATTGACTGGGAAAACCTGGAGCCACATGGGGGCTCAGAAACATGGAGGGCTATGATCATGGAGGTGATACTGGAATACCTCATGTACTAACACGTAAGGGACACTACCAGAGAGAGAGAGTAGAGGACAAACCAGAAAGACTAGACCTAATATTCACCATGAGTAGTGCGGATATTGAGGACATTACATATGAAAGACACCTTGGGGCTTGTAATTATGTGGTTCTGAGCTTCGAATACGTAGCAGAGCTGCAAGTGGAGAGCTAAGCAGGAAGGCCAGGACGAAGAAAGCCAAACTACAAGAGAGGGGACCACACTGGCACGAGGAATTTCTTGCACTAGGTTCAGTGGGACAGAGAACTGGCAGGGAGATCAGTATACGAGATGATGGAATATGTGACAACAATATACAAGGAAGCAGAATAGAGGTTTGTACACAAGGGTGACAAACAACAAAAAGGCCAGGGCGAGCCCTTGATTCATCCGAAGGTGTATAGAGACCAAAATCAAGTATGCTAGAGAATGGAAGTACTGAAGGCTAAAAAGTAGGTAAGTAGTTCAACATGAAATTCAAAGAAGCATTCACAAAGACAGAAGGGACTCAAGAAAGACGGAGAGGTGGGGTACACCATCAAATGCTGGACATAATACATACAAATGGGGAGGTGAGGAGGCTGCTAAGTGAGCTAGATACCTCAAATGTGATTGGGCCGGACATCTTTCCATGGGCCCTCATTATTATTATTATAATCAAGGGGGAAGCGCTAAACCCGGAGGATTATACATTATTATTATTATAATCAAAAAGAAGCGCTAAGCCACAAGGGCTATACAGCAGGAGGATTATACAGCGCCTTGGGGGGGGGGGAGGGATGTGGAAGGCATTCAGGCTTATTTCGGGGAACTGGAGCACAGATCCAATTCCCTAAATCAAGAGCCCCTCACCAACATCAAGAAACCTTCCTTGAGGGGCCATGGGCCCTCAGAGAGGCATTCTGTGTATCACTAACAACAATCTTCAAAAGATCTATCGAAACAGGGCGACTACCTAAGGTATGGAAGACAGCAAATGTAGTCCCATTTTTTTTAATGAGACAGACACGCAGCATTAAACTACAGACCAGTGTGACTGGGAAGGTTCAGCAGCCCTAACACACCCTTAAAGAGTATTTGATAAGGCTGGTTCCTCCTTATGGAAATGAAAAGATAGAAAAATCAATGATAACGTATAAACAATTTTATTAATAATATGTAAAACTAATAAATAATATAAAACAACATGAAATTACTCCTACTTAAAAGAAATGAAAAATGAAATATATAAATAGTGATTCAAAACTAATATGTACACAATATGTAGTGAAGAATGATGCCGTGCCGATGTTCTTATCACAGCTCTGAATAGTGGTTTGGAACGCCTAGTCGTTATTGGTGACGATGGGGAGAAGGGGGTCACAGGTGGACGTGACTGTAGACACACTGAGTAGACAGTGACCCCAACACGAGTAGAGATTCTGATGAACAGAGGCACTGACTCCTTTGACCACCACAACACTTGTGAAGCAGTTGGGACGCCAATATCACCCCACCAATGAAACTTTGGTGGAGTGATAACTGGGGAACGGCTGCTAGAATGGTGTGTAGCTGATTGTAGGTCAGCTACAAGTGGAAGAGGATCATTGTAGGTACAGATGCCAAATTGATCGTTTGATTTTTTTAAGATCTATGCTGCCCTTCTTATCTGGCCTGTGTCGGATGACCCGAGCCGACAAGGTTAAAATAAAGAAATACAAAAATTACACACCAATCGAGAAATCACTCTCATGACAGGCGTACGGACTTTAAAAGACATGGTGTGCATAAAATGATGATGTTACACTATGTTAGTCCAAATCAGGACAGGAAGAATTAGAGAAACAAACTTAAACAAGAGTGAAGCTCTTGTTTAGATTCAGACAAGAGTGAAACTCTTGTTTAAACCAAATTAACTTGAACACAATAAATTAAACAGGAGTGGAAAGAATAATTTGCAATTTGATGAGTGTTGAAAGTCAAGTGACTGACAACCGGTCGGAGACACACTCGTCACCTCCCACCGGGTGAAGAAGGGGGGGACAAGGGTAGCGGGAACGATGCACACACCTAACAGATCAAGCATACTGTCCAACAAACTTCCACCACTTCTATCTAATGAACTTTTCCCTCACACTCCCCAATACCAAGATTTATAGTCAAGAAATATAAGAAGAATTACAGAGGAAAAAGTTCTAAAAAACGGAAAAGGGATGTATTGCAGGAGACAATGTCCACCTCAAGAGGCGAGTGTTTGTTCACTTAAAAAAAAGTTTCTAGATATATTAATGGTTAGTGATCTGTCTCCAAAATGAACTCTTTTCCCAACAAATAGTATTTAAGTTTACAGATTCTCCACACAGTTACTAAACATTTCTTTTCAATAGTGGAGTACTTTCGTTCATCTGGAAGAAGATTACCGCTCAAAAAAAACATACATGAAATGGGATTCCATCATTGTACTGTAATAATACGACACCTACTCCGATATCTGAAGCATCAATTCTTAAACAAAAATGTTGGTTACTGTTTGGGATCTAGGAGCTTTGGAGAATATTTGTTTTAAATCGATAAAATTATACAGAGCTTTCTCTAATATTTCTAGAGGCTCTCTTACAGACATCGTAAGGTAATCTGATAATATTCCTCTAAGATCTGTAATGTTAGGTAAAAATTTAGCATAAAAATTTACGGAGCTCTGAAAACTACACATTAGTTTCTTAGTTCTTGGAAAATTAAAATCAAGTAACTCCTGAATCTCGTTGGAAAGAGGTTGTAACGACTTATTAGAAAGAATAAAGCCAAGATACTGTATTTGCTTATATCTCAGAAAACATTTCTTTTGTTTGGCAGTAAGGCCAGGAGATCGAAGTCTAAGCAAGACTAATGTTAATGTCTGGATATGTTCTTACCAAGTGGAAGTCATTACATAAATGTTGTCGAAGTAGACTATCCTCATCAATCTTACATAGGTGCCTCATGCTGTCACTAGACTGAAAGGCATAGTTCTATTCTGCATCTATCCTTTGTGTGTTGGAAAAGCAGTATATTGCTTGGAAGAGTGATGTAACATGACCTGGTGGTAAGCTTGAGTGATCGCAATTTCTGAAAGGAATGAAGGGTTGTAAAATTTATGGAGGTCATTATCAATAATAGTCATAGGTTCAGCATCCCACTCAGTGATAGCACTGAAACCTCTAAAATCAATGGAAAATCTATATGAATCATCTGATTTTTTAATCATTACTGCAGGCGAGCAATATGCCGATACTGAAGGTTCTATTATTTTTAGTTCTAATAATCTGTCTACCTGTCAGTCAAATGCCTCCCTAAGATGTCACGGAACTGGATATAGTTTCCTTTTTTATAGGCAGCAACCAGTGTTAGTGACAACGTCAGTGAACAACCCTACAAGTGATAACCAAAGTTATTAGTTAAAAAAAAATAAAGAAAAGGCGAGAGAAAGCCTGAAATTATACAACAAAATTTCAAAGTGCCAGTTCGTTAGAGGCCTAGTTGGCACTTGTTGCCACAGTTACAAATATACAAAGTACAAACCGAGTGACTAAAGACAAAAGATCAAAAAAGAATTAAGAGAGGATGGTTAACGAGAAACTGTGAGGTAGCATACAGCGAGTGTGAACAAGCTAGCCAGAAAGGGGAAATATATATATATATATACATACATATATATAAATATATATAACCAGAGAAGGTGGCAGCAGTAGGCCTGAGGAAGTAGAGCTGCCATAACAGGTTGAGTGTCATACAAATAAGAAGTGTACTTACCAAAAGTGAAGTGTAAATTATAAAAGTTGCAATATACATGTGATAAGTGTGGTAAATGAGGAATCAAACGTGCAATGAGAATAGAATAATTGAAGAGGTCGGAGGCGGAAGGGCGAGGAGCACGAGAGTCATCGTACAGTGAGTATCGTACAGCAAGCATCGTACATCAGGCATCTGGACGGGCGTCCCCTCTGAGGAGTTATGTACAAATCACCTGTTTGTGGTTAACGGGGAAGTTTGAGTGATAGAGCCGGCCCTAGATCACTGGTAGCTGGCTGTCACATACCCTTCTCCAGAGTGATTATCATACACACAACATCTAGCAGTAGTAGGAAGATAAAATTTGTAGGAGCAAGGAATAGGCAGGAGGAGTAAGTTGGGGTCAATAGGACTACAGCCCTGGCAACAGTTTTAAGAGCTTAGGTTTTAAGACACAAAGACAGTGCAATCTGAGATTTAAGTATTGGGTACACATGTAGTAAAAGATAGTACACAACTTGGCGAAAGACTCTTTAACATACACTAGTAATATAATTATGAGAATTACTCTCAGTATTAATGGTATTTTATTAGTATTATGGATACATAGAGGTGAGGTGTATTTCTGGGACATATAAACAACTCATGTGCTCATGCACACACGCGCACACACATCATGGGTCCTTAGAGAAGGAGCAGAGATGCTGTGCGTACCCCTAACCACAATCTTCAACACATCCCTTGAAACTGGGCAACTACCTGAGAAATGGAAGACAGCAAATGTAGTCCCCATATTTAAGAAAGGAAACAGAAATGAGGCACTAAACTACAGACCTGTGTCTCTGACATGTATTGTGTGCAAAATCATGGAGATTATCAGGAGGAGAGTGGTGGAACACCTGGAACGGAACAAGATTATAAATGAAAACTAGCATGGGTTCATGGAAGGCAAATCCTGTGTCACAAACCTTCTGGAGTTTTATGACAAGGTAACAGAAGTAAGACACGAGAGACAGTGGGGTGGGTTGTTTGCGTTTTCCTAGACTGCAGGAAGGTCTTTGACACAGTTCCCCACAAGAGATTAGTGCAGAAGCTGGAGGATCAGGCACAAATAACAGGGAGGGCACTGCAATGGATCAGGGAATACCTGACAGGGAGGCAACAACGAGTCATGGAACGTGAAGAGGTATCACAGTGGACGCCTGCGACGAGCGGTGTCCCACAGGGTTCAGTTCTAGGACCAGTGCTATTTTTGATATATGCGAACGACATGATGGAAGGAATAGACTCTGAAGTGTCCCTATTCGCAGATGATGTGAAGCTGATGAGAAGAATTAAATCGGATGAGGATGAGGCAGGACTGCAAAGAGACCTGGACAGGCTGGACATGTGGTCCAGAAACTGGATTCTCGAATTCAACCCTACCAAATGTAAAGTCATGAAGATTGGGGAGTGGCAAAGAAGACTGCACACAGAGTATAAGCTAGGTGGACAAAGACTACAGATCTCACTCAGGGAGAAAGACCTTGGGGTGACCATAACACCGAGCACGTCACCGGAGGCACACATCAACCAAATAACTGCTGCAGCATACGGGCGCCTGGCAAACCTGAGAATAGCGTTCCGATACCTTAATAAGGAATCGTTCAAGACACTGTACACTGTGTATGTTAGGCCCATACTGGAGGATGCAGCACCAGTCTGGAACCCACACCTCGTCAAGCACGTCAAGAAGTTAGAAAAAGTACAAAGGTTTGCAACAAGGCTAGTCCCAGAGCTCAGGGGAATGTCGTACAAGGAAAGGTTGAGGGAAATCGGACTGACGACACTTGAGGACAGAAGGGTCAGGGGAGACATGATAACAACATACAAGATACTGTGGGGAATAGACAAGGTGGACAGAGATAGGATGTTCCAGAGAGGGGACACAGAAACAAGGGGTCACAACTGGAAGCTGAAGACTCAGACGAGTCACAGGGACGTTAGGAAGTATTTCTTCAGTCATAGAGTCGTCAGGAAGTGGAATAGCCTAGCAAGTGAAGTAGTGGAGGCAGGAACCATACATAGTTTTAAGAAGAGGTATGACAAAGCTCAGGAAGCAGAAAGGGAGAGGACCTAGTAGCGATCAGTGAAGAGGCGGGGCCAGGAGCTGAGTCTCGACCCCTGCAACCACAATTAGGTGAGTACAATTAGGTGAGAACACACACACACACACACACTCGGGGCCAGGAGCTGAGTCTCGACCCCTGAAACCACATCTAGGTGAGTACACACACCCACTCATTCACACAGCTGATCCTTGGAATTTGACCACGTTCCCCCACCTCTCCCCCACCTCTCCCCCTCTTTCTCCCACCCTCCTCTTTAGCCTTCTTTCCCCTCCCTCTTTCTATCTTTCTCTATCCCCCTCCCTCGCATTTCTCTCTCTCATAGCCTTTTCCCTCACCCTCCTCTCTCCCACTCTCTCTATCGCTTTCTCTCTTTCTCTCTCCCTCTCTCTACCCTTTCTCTCCCCCTTTTGTTTCTCTCTCTTCCTGTAGTCTTATCCCTCACCCCCATCCTCCCTCCTCTCTCTCCCTCTTTCTACCCTTTAATTCTCCCCCTCTTGCTCTCTCCCTCCTCTAGCCTTCCCCCTCTTATTTTCTCTCTCTCCTCTAGCCTTGTCCCTCCCCCCCCCAACAAACACCCTCAGTGCTGGAGGCAATGATGTAGGCAAGCGTAGAAGTGAGGATTTAGTTAGAAAGTTCAGGACAGCTATAGACATAATTAGGAAGAAGGGGGGGCGCTCTGTTTTATGTAGCATTTTGCCAAGAAGAGGTGTTGGTAATGAATGGTTGTCCAGAGCAATTGGTATTAATTGTTGGCTGGATAAACACTGTAAGGATAATGCAGTACCATTCATTGACAACTGGGACAACTTCTATGGCCGAAATGACATGTATGCCAGGGATGGGATTCACTTATCCAGGGCAGGTGTGGGTTTTCTTGCTAACTCAGTTGAGGGGGTTGTTAGGACTTTAAACTAGGATTAGTTAGAGGTATGGGTTTAGAAATGATAAATAATGAGTATGGATATATTGACTTATGCTCTGATATTAAGAATCTTAATAGTAACTGTCATGGAGTAACTCTGGGTAATGATAATTTCAGAAATTGTGTAAACACAAAGATGAATAGGAAAAATGTGCAGAAGAAAAAACATATGATGGCATTTTATGCTAACAGTCGAAGTGCAAGAAATAAAATTAATGAACTACGTTTGGTAGCATGTGCTGGGAACTTTGATATCATTGCATTAACTGAAACGTGGTATGATTTAAAGAGTCGGGATATGACTGCTGAGTGTAATATTCAGGGATTTAAGTTGTTCAATGTGGATAGATGTAATGGGAAGGGGGGAGGAGTTGCATTGTATGTTCGAGAAAATATTAATTGTTGCATAAAAACAGGTATAAAAATAGATGGAGCAGTAACAGAGTCTGTTTGGGTAGAGTTCGTGGAGGGTCAAGAAAAACTAATTCTAGGTGTAATATACCGACCTCCAGGCTTGGATCACGATAGAGGGAGACTTCTTTGGGACGAAATTGTTAGGGCTTCTGGACACAGTAACATAGTCGTAGTAGGGGACTTTAACTTTAGTCAAATTGACTGGAATTCTTTGACAGGTAATCTAGAGTCCAGTGACTTTATGGAAACAGTTCAGGACTGTTTTCTGAAGCAGAGTGTAACTGAGCCTACCAGGGGTAATAATTTGCTAGACCTAGTCTTGTCAAATAAGGAAACACTCGTGAATAATCTGGAGATCACTGAAGAGCTTGGCGCAAGTGATCACAAATCCATCACTTTTAGCATTAATTGGGAATGCAAGAATAATGATAATACAGTAAAAATCCCTGATTTTCGTTCTGCCGATTATAATGGACTTAGGGAACATCTGTCTAATCTTGATTGGGGTTATCTAGCTAATGATTTTATTGACGATAATCATACTTATGAATATGAAGGGATCTGCTTTTATGATTGTTTTCTTAATAATGTACACAGTGCCCAGAGTATATACATTCCCCAGAGGGAAATTACGTCTAATAATAACGATCCCAAATGGGTTAACAGGAGGCTAAAGCATCTATTAGGGGAGAAAAAGGGACTATGAAATTAGAGTTGCTAATGAATCAAAGACTAATCCAAAGGGGTTCTTTCAAGTGTATAGGACGAAGGTGAAGGAAAAAGTAGGACCTCTGAAAACTGGGAATGGACGGCTGACGGATAATGAACTGGAAATGTGTTCCTTATTTAATGACTATTTTTTGTCAGTTTTTACACAGGAAGATGTAAATGAGATTCCAGTAATTAACAATTATTTAGTTCTTGATGAATTTAAGTTAACTAATATTACTGTCACGAGGGACATGGTTATTAAACAGATAGACAAACTGAAACAAAATAAGTCCCCGGGACCCGATGAGTTGTTTTCAAGGGTACTTAAGGAATGCAAGATGGAGCTTAGTCAGCCATTAACGAGTGTATTCAATGTGTCCATCCTTACCAGTGTTGTGCCAGAGTTGTGGAAGATGGCTAATGTGGTTCCCATATTCAAATCAGGGGATAAGTCCACTCCTTCAAATTACCGTCCAATAAGCCTGACATCTATAGTGGGCAAGTTATTAGAATCAATTATAGCTGACATTATCAGAAGTCACCTTGAAGAGCATAACTTGATAAATGAATCTCAGCATGGATTCACGAGAGGTAGTTCCTGCCTGACAAACTTACTGACGTTCTTCAATAGAACATTTGAGGCAGTTGACAGTGATAAGGAATATGATATTGTTTATTTGGATTTTAGTAAAGCCTTCGACAGAGTACCTCACAAGAGACTCTTAAGAAAAGTGGCAGCTTATGGTATAGGAGGTAAAGTTCTAGCATGGATTGAGGCATGGCTTACCAATAGAAAGCAGAGAGTTACCATTAATGGAGTGAAATCTGAATGGGGATTAGTCACTAGTGGCGTTCCACAAGGATCAGTTTTAGGCCCTCTCCTGTTCATAATTTACATTAATGACCTTGATGAATGGATTACTAGTGACATGAGTAAGTTTGCTGATGATACAAAGATAGGCCATATAATTCACTCTGAGGAGGATATCAATGAACTCCAGGACGATTTGAACAAATTAATGTTTTGGTCTGAAAAATGGCAGATGAAGTTTAATGTGGATAAGTGTAAGGTACTTGCCCTTGGTAATGAAAATAACCCTCGAAGCTATAATCTAGGTGAAGTAGAGCTTGGTCATACAGAATGTGAAAAAGACTTGGGAGTCATGGTAAGCAGAAATCTAAAGCCAAGACAGCAGTGCCTTAGTGTGCGCAACAAGGCCAACAGATTACTTGGATTTATCTCAAGAAGTATGAGTAACAGAAGTCCAAAAGTTATTTTACAGCTCTATACATCACTAGTGAGGCCTCATTTAGATTATGCTGCTCAGTTTTGGTCCCCTTACTACAGGATGGACATAGACTCATTAGAGAACATACAGAGAAGAATGACTAAAATGATTTACTGTGTAAGGAACCTCCTGTATGAAGATAGACTTAAAGCCTTAAATCTCCACTCTCTGGAGAGGCGTAGAATGAGGGGAGATATCATTGAAGTGTAAAAGTGGATGACGGGCATAAACAAGGGAGACGTTAATAAAGTACTGAGGGTGTCGAACCAGGTAAGAACCAGGAATAATGGATTTAAGTTGGATAAATTTAGATTTAGAAAGGACATAGGTAAGTCCTGGTTTTCTAACAGAGTTGTAGATGCGTGGAACAGTCTTCCCAGTGGGGTGATAGAGGCTAGGACCTTGGGTAGCTTTAAGAAGAGTCTGGACAAATATATGAGTGGGAGGGGCTGGGTTTGATTGGTGTCATGGGGTACGGGAGTTATTTCTTGAGTAGCTTCAGGTAGATGTCGTTTTGATGAGGATCTGCCTCGTATGGGCCAGTAGGCCTTCTGCAGTGTTCCTACATTCTTATGTTCTTAAAATATATAAACTTCTCTCTGTGGTAAAATACACAAGCTTCTTTCTGTGGTAAAAAAAAAATAAACAAAATAAAAAATGGGTGGCCCTAGAGGGCGGAAAACCAGAGATCTGGCGGACGAACCAGGGAGGAAAGATTGGGAGTTAGAGCTCCAAAAAAGGGAAGAAGAGTGGGGAAAGAAGATAGAAGGGCTTGGCAAGATAATGGAGGAGCGGATAGCTGAAGAGTGCAGGAAGTGGGAGCTATAGGTCTTAGCAGCAGAAACTAGGATACTGTGCTTAGAAGAGAAACTGAAAAACCTAAAACAGATTAGAGAGACAAATGACAATTCAGATGCAAGAACAGGAAATTCTATGTCAGGTACAGACAAGGGAACAGTAAGAAACAAAGGAGATATGCCGTACATGAAGGCCCTATCAGACCCACGTGGGGCCAGGGAAAAGACGAGGAGCATACTAAGATCAAATGACAGGTCCGAAGACAATGAAGGTATGTTATATGCAAAGACTCTAACAGCCAACTGCAGTAGCAAGGAACAGCTGATCATGAAAGACAGTTCCCTGAGAATAGAAGTTTCAGATAGGACAGGGACTGAAGGCAAGAACATTTCAATGGAAGGAAATAAAACACCTCAGAGAATGCAAATGGAGACTCAATGGGAGGAGGAAAGGGAGAGATCAGTTTTATCTAAGGGCTCCAAAAAGCCAAGGGGGACAACTTTAAAGAAATAAAACAGGAGGAGGAAAAAATTGATTGAAAGCATCATGAAAACTATAGGTGAGGGCGATATGACCCAGGTGACAAATTTTCGGAGAAGTGGGTGGTTTATGAGTGGAAAGATACGGCCTGTCAAAGTAATTTTCAAGGAAGAATCAGTTCGAACCAGGACTCTGCAAGAGAAAGCACGACTGAGGGACAAACAGGGGCACCAGAGAGTATACCTCGATCATGACAGAACACAAGAAGAAAGGACTACACTGAAAGAGAGGGTACAGAGACGCAAGGAGGAATGAGAGGCAATGATGAAGATGAGCAGGACCCAGACACAGGAGGAAGGGCAAACACACCCCACAGAATCTCCCACCGAAAGACTCCAGCCGCGACAATCCCAACACAACTGAGCAACCCAAACCACAACCCACTCACTGTTCCCTCTTCCAGCAACACCCACATCACAAACCTCACCCCAACAGCTGTCCCTTATGGGCATTCTGACCCCACCCCCATCATAACAAACCCCAACTACACCACAGCCCCCCATAGGCACCCCCAAGGCTCCTGCTCCCCCAACCCCAATATTCTTGCAGGACCACAGTGATAGAAAAGAAGCTGAAAGTTTGGTGCACAAACGCGGATGGAATAATGAATAAACATGAGGAGTGGCACGAAAGAATCAGTGAGAAATCCTCAGATATCATAGCAGTCACAGAAACAAAACTCGCCGAGAAAATAACAGACGCAATCTTCCCACTGGGATATCAGATCCTGAGAAAAGATAGAAGGAGTAGAGGGGGAGGAGGAGTTGCACTGCTCATAAAAAACCCATGGGGATTTGAAGAAATGGAAGGCATGGACGAGATTGGAGAAAGAGACTACACAGTAGGTACAATTCAGTCTGGAGAACATAAAGTGATGTATAACCCAACCACAGTCTGGAGAACATAAAGTGATGTTTAACCCACCACAGAACTGCAGGAGGCCAAGAGAGGAGTACAAAGAAAACAACAGGGTGATGGTGGACACACTGACTGAGGCGGCAAGAAGAGCTCACTCAAGCAGAGCAAAGTTACTGGTAATGGGCGATTTCAACCACAGGGAGATCGACTGGGAAAACCTGGAGCCATATGGGGGTCCCGGAACATGGAGAGCCAAGATGATGGATGTGGTACTTGAAAACCTCATGCATCAACATGTCAGGGGCACTACCAGAGAGAGAGGGGAGGATGAGCCAGCAAGACGGTATTTTGTGTTCACCCTGAGCAGTTCAGACGTTGAGGACATCACTTACGAGAGGCCCCTTGGAGCTAGCGATCACGTGGTTCTGAGTTTTGATTATATAGTAGAGTTACAAGTGGAGAAGGTAACAGGAATTGAATGGGAAAAGCCAAACTACAATAGGGGGGACTACACAGGTATGAGGAACTTCCTGCAGGAGGTTCAGTGGGACAGAGAACTGGTAGGAAAATCAGCAAACGAGATGATGGAATATGTACCAACAAAGTGCAAGGAGGCAGAGGAAAGGTGAAAGGTTTGTTCCCAAGGGAAACAGAAATAATAGGAAGACCAAAGCGAGTCCTTGGTTTATCCGAAGGTGTAGGGAGGCAAAAACTAAGTGCACCAGAGAATGGAAAAGGTACAGGAGGCAAAGGACCCAGGAAAATAAGGAGATTAGTAGAAGAACCAGAAACGAGTATGCACAGATAAGGAGGGAGGCCCAGCGACAGTATGAAAACGACAAAGCATCGAAAGTCAAGTCTGACCCGAAACTGCTGTATAGCCACATTAGGAGGAAGAGAACAGTCAAAGACCAGGTGATAAGGCTGAGGAAAGAAGGTGGAGAACTCACAAGAAATGATCAAGAGGCATGTGAGGAGCTCAACATGAGATTTAAGGAAGTATTTACAGTGGAGACAGTAAGGCCTCTTGAGGGACAGACCAGATGTGGACACCAGCAAGGAATATACCAACAAGTGTTGGATGACATACATACAGATGAGGAGGAGGTGAAGAAACTGCTAAGGGACATCGATACCTCAAAGGCAATGGGACCGGACAACATCTCCCTGTGGGTCCTTAGAGAGGGAGTGGATATGTTGTGTGTGCCACTTACCACAATCTTCAACACGTCCCTGGAAACTGGGCAACTACCTGAGGTATGGAAGACGGCAAATGTAGTCCCCATTTTTAAAAAAGGAGACAGAAAATAGGCACTAAACTATAGACCTGTGCACTGACGTGTATAGTATGCAAAGTTATGGAGAAGATTATCAGGAGGAGAGTGGTGGAGCATCTGGAACTGAACAAGAGTATAAATGCCAACCAGCATGGATTCATGGAAGGAAAATCCTGTGTCACAAACCTTCTGGAGTTTTATGATAAAGTAACAGAAGTAAGACACGAGAGAGAGGGGTGGGTTGATTGCATCTTCTTGGACTGCAAGAAGGCCTTTGACACAGTTCTTCACAAGAGGTTAGTGCAGAAGCTAAAGGATCAGGTTCATATAACAGGAAAGGCACTGCAATGGATCAGAGAATACCTGACAAGGAGGCAACAACGAGTCATGGTATGTAATGATGTATCACAGTGGGCACCTGTGACGAGCGGGGTCCCTCAAGGGTCGGTCCTAGGACCAGTGCTATTTTTGGTATATGTGAACGACATGATGGAAGGGTTAGACTCAGAAGTGTCCCTGTTTGCAGACGATGTGAAGTTAATGAGGAGAATTAAATCAGATGAGGACTGGGCAGGACTTCAAAGAGACCTGGACAGACTGGACAGCTGGTCCAGTAACTGGCTTCTCGAATTTAATCCCGCCAAATGCAAAGCCATGAAGATAGGGGAAGGGCACAGAAGACCGCAGACAGAGTATAGGCTAGGTGGCCAAAGACTGCAAACCTCGCTCAAGGAGAAAGATCTTGGAGTGAGTATAACACCGAGCATGTCTCCGGAAGCACTCATCAACCATGTAACTGCTGCAGCACATGGACGCCTGGCAAACCTGAGAACAGCGTTCCGATACCTTAATAAGGAATCGTTCAAGACACTGTATACCATGTATGTCAGGCCCATACTGGAGTATGCAGCACCTGTTTGGAACCCGCACTTGATAAAGCACGTCAAGAAACTAGAGAAAGTGCAAAGGTTTGCGACAAGGTTAGTTCCAGAGCTAAGGGGAATGTCCTATGAAGAAAGATTAAGGGAAATCCGACTGACGACACTAGAGGACAGGAAGGTCAGGGGAGACATGATAACGACATATAAAATACTGTGCGGAATAGACAAGGTGGACAAAGACAGGATGTTCCAGGGAGGGGACACAGAAACAAGAGATCACAATTGGAAGTTGAAGACACAGATGAGTCAGAGAGATATTAGGAAGTATTTCTTCAGTCATAGAGTTGTCAGGCAGTTGAATAGCCTAGAAAGTGATGTAGTGGAGGCAGGAACCATACATAGTTTTAAGATGAGGCTTGATAAAGCTCATGGAGCGGGGAGAGAGAGGGCCCAGTAGCAACGGGTGAAGAGGCGCTGCCAGGAGCTAAGACTCGACCCCTGCAACCACAAATAGGTGAATACAAATAGGTGAGTACACACACACACACACACACACACACACACACACACACACACACACACATACACAATCAGTACACATATACAGTAACCACATGCACATTTTGTGGTAACTTGCATATAAAAAAGAAAATGGGACACCAAAGATAGGAAGAAAAGCCCAGGGAACCAAGGAAGATTGGCATAGGAAGGAATGATGGGTGGAAAAGTTCAGAAGGAGGATGGAACAAGAGTGTGAAAGGAAGCTAGAAGAGTTTACCAGTAAAATGGAGGAGAGGGTGGATGCAAATAGCAAGAAGTGGGAGCTGTAAGCCGAAGCTCAGAGGCCAAAAGAACAGACCATTGAAGATGAAATGAGAGAGCTGAAGCAGGATATAGAACCAACAGACAGAAGGGGCTTGGAATCAGGCATAGGTACACCGGTATCTGTTGAGGGGAGCTGATGTAAAGGAAGAAGGATAAGACTGACATAGAGAACCTATCAGGCTTAAAACATGGTCAGGAAATGTTGAGGAAAGAGAGTAGCATTCTACTGGGTACAGGGACAGTGGTGATAAAATTGTAGGTAGGGATGGTAATAAGTCCCCTGCAGAGGCACTGTCTAGCCATCGAGAGATACAGGAAATGGTAAGGGCAGTAGCGATGGCAATTCTTCAATTGGACACAGAAATGACAAGGGAAAAGTAATGGGAAGGGGAGAGGAGAGGGAGAGGGCAGTTTTATCTATGAACCTCAGGTGACCGAAAGGAAGACATGAAGAAACATGACAGGGAAAGGGAAAAAGGTTGAAAACATAACCGAAGAAGCAGAAGAGCTGATAAATTTTCAGGAGAATCAAGGGATACTCGAGGGAAAAAAATCGACCAGACAAATTGGTTTTCAGGACAGAAATGGTGTGAAACAAAATCCTGTAGCAGAAGTCACGGCTAAAGGAAACACCGAAATACAAGCTGGTGTTCCTTGACCGCAGAGGACAGAGGACAAAAAGACACATGGAGGAAGAAAGAGAGACAAGGCTAGAGACAGGCAAAGGCACCCAGATTTGGTTAGGACCAGCAAACATCCACCTAGAGAATCACCCACAGAAAACTGCAACCACACAAATTAACCCAAATCAAACCACACTCCACACTCACAGCCCCCTTCCCTCCAGCACAACCCCACCTACACAGGAGCCTCCCACAGTATCATGCCATATTTCCCACTCCTCCAGCCCTCACACACCTCCCAGAATACAATATTGGAAAAGAAGCTGAAGGTATGATACATAAGTTCAGATAGAGCAACGATTAAATGTAAAGAATGAAATGAAAAAATCACGGAGGCATCCCCAGATATCATAGCACTCACAGAAGCCAAGCTTACAGGAGTGATAACAGGAGTGATCTTTCCAACCAGATATCAGATCCTGAGGAAAGATAGAAAGAAGAGAGGAGCTGGAGAAGTTGCACTGCTCATCAAAAACAAGTGGAGTCTGAGGAGTTGGGAGGAGTGGACAGAAGCGAAAGGACTACATAGTAGGAACACTTCAGACTATGGACCCTAAGGTGGTGATATCATGGATGTACAATCCGCCACTGAATAACAGGAGGCCAAGACAAGGGTATGATGAGAAAAATAGAGCAATGGTTGATACACTAGCTGGGGATGCCAGAATGGCCAACATGGCCAGTTGTGAGTGATTTCAATCACAAGGAGACTATTGGGAAAACCTGGAGCTACACGGGGGACTGGAAACGTGCAGGACCAAGATAATAAAGTTGGTAATGGAAAACCTCATGCATCGACAAATTAGGGACAATACCAGAGAGAAAAGGATGGACCAATAAGGCTGGACCTCACATTCACCTTGAGTAGTTCAGCCATTGGGGACATCACATATGAAAGACCGCTCAGAGCTAGTGATCACGTGGTCATGAGATTTGAATGCACTGTAGACACGAAAGTAGAAAGGGAAGCAGCATGAGTAGGTAAGGAGACATCAACCAATAAAAGAGGGGACTACACAGGTATGAGGAATTTCCTACATGAGGTGCAGTGGGAAATAGAACTGGATGTAAAAACAGTGAATGAAATGATGTAATATGTGACCACAAAGAGGTTACATATGAAATACACACAACCGAAAAGGAGGTGAAAAAGCTACTATATGAACTTGATACCTCAAGGGCGGTGGAACCGAACAATATCTCTGTGTGGGTCCTTAGAGAGGGAGCATAGAAGCCGTGTGGGCCACTAGCAAAAATCTTTAACACATCCATTGAACTTGGACAACTACCTGAGGTAAGGAAGGTGAATAATGAGGTCCCAATTTTTGAGAGAAGAGACAGACACGAGGCATTAAACTACAGACCAATGTCACTGACATGTATAATATGCAATGTCATGGAGAAGATTGTCAGGAGAAGAGTGGTGGAGCACCTAGAAAGGAATGAGCTTATCAGTGACAGCCAGCACGATTTCAGGGACGGGAAATCCTGCGTCACAAACCGACTGGAATCTTATGACAAAGTAACAGAAGACACGAGAAAGAGGGGTGAGTAGATTGCATCTTCTTGGACATCAAGAAGGCCTTCGACACAGTTCCTCACAAGACGTTAGTGCAAAAGCTAGAGGATCAGGAACACATAACAGGAAAGGCACTGCAATAGATCAGAGAATACCTGAGAGGGAGACAATAACGAGTCATGGTACGTGATGAGGTGACAGAGTGGGCGCCTTCGACGGGCGGGGTTCCACTGGGGTCAATCCTAAGGCCAATGCTGTTTTTGGTATATATGAATGACATGACTGAACGGATAGACTCAGAAGTGTCCCTTTTTGCAGATGATGTGAGGTTAATGAAGAGAATTAAACCGCAAGAGGATCAAGCAGGACTACACAGAGACCTGAACAGGCTGGAAGCAAGGTCCAGCAACTGGCTTCTCGAATTTAACCCCGCCAAATTCAAAGTCATGAAAATAGGGGAAGGGCAAAGAAGACCATAGACTGAGTATAGGCTAGGTGGCCAAAGACAGCAAACCTCACTCAAGAAAAAGGATCTTGGGGTGAGTATAATACCGAGCACATATCCTGAGGCACATATTAATCAGATAACCGCTGCAGCATATGGGCGCCTGGCAGACCTAAGAATAGCGTTCTGATATGTCCGTTAGGAATCGTTCAAGACTCTGTACACTGTGGAAGTCAGGCCTCTAATGGAGTATGCAGTACCAGTTTGGAATTCACACCTGGTCAAATACGTCAAGAAATTAGAGAAAATGAAAAGGTTTGCAACAAGACTAGTCGCAGAGCTAAAGGAAATGTCCTACGAACTAAGGTCATAACTACATATAAAATATTAAATGGAATTGATAAATTGGACAAAGAAAGTTCCAGAGAAGGGACACAGAAACAAAAGGTCACAATTGGAAGATTAGTCATAGGGATGTCAGGAAGTATTTCTTCAGTCATAGAGTTATCAGGAAGTGGAATAGTCTGGAAAGAGATGTAGTGGAGGCAGGAACCATACATAGTTTTAAGACAAGGTTAGATAAAACTCATGGAACAGGGAGAGGACCTAGTAATGATCAGTGAAGAAGGGTGGAGGAGCAGGACCTATGATTCAACCCGTGACAATACAAATAGATGAGTACAAATCGGTGAGTACACACACACACACACACATACACACACACACACACACACACACACACACACACACACACACACACACACACACACACACACACACACCACACACACACACACACACACACACACACACACACACACACACACACACACACACACACACACACACACACACACATTCGCACACACACACAGATACACACACACACACACACACACACACACACACACACACACACACACACACACACACACACACACACACACACACACACACACACACACACACACAAACATTCGCACACACACAGAAATCAACCTGACGACACTGGAGGACAGGAGAGATAGGGGGGACATGATAACGACTTACAAAATACTGAGAGGAATTGACAAGGTGGACAAAGACAGGATGTTCCAGAGATGGGACACAGCAACACGGGGACACAGTTGGAAGCTGAAGACACAGATAAATCACAGGGATGTTAGGAAGTATTTCTTCAGTCACAGAGTAGTCAGGAAGTGGAATAGTTTAGGAAGCGATGTAGTGGAGGCAGGATCCATACATAGCTTTAAGCAGAGGTATGATAAAGCTCATGGTTCAGGAAGAGTGACCTAGTAGCGACCAGTGAAGAGGCTGGGCCAGGAGCTTGGACTCGACCCCTGCAACCTCAACTAGGTCAACTAGGTGAGTGCACACACACACACACGCACACACACACACACACACACACACACACACACACACACACACACACACACACACACACACACACACACACACACACACAAATATATATATATATATATATATATATATATATATATATATATATATATATATACACACAAAGGTGCAGGGAGGCAAAAACCAAGTGTGCTAGGGAATGGAAGAAATATAGAAGGCAAAGGACCCAGGAGAATAAGGAGAACAGTCGTAGAGCCAGAAACGAATATGCACAGATAAGAAGGGAGGCCCAAATACAATATGAAAATGACATAGCAGCGAAAGCCAAATCTGACCCGAAACTGTTGTACAGCCACATCAGGAGGAAAACAACAGTCAAGGACCAGGTAATCAGGCTAAGGAAGGAAGGAGGAGAGACAACAAGAAATGACAGTGAAGTATGTGAAGAACTCAACAAGAGATTCAAAGAAGTGTTCACAGAGGAGACAGAAGGAGCTCCAGAAAGACGGAGAGGTGGGGCACACCACCATGTGCTGGACACAGTGCACACAACCGAGGAAGAAGTGAAGAGGCTTCTGAGTGAGCTAGATACCTCAAAGGCAATGGGGCCAGATAACATCTCCCCATGGGTATTGAGAGAGGGAGCAGAGGCGTTATGTGTACCCCTAACAACAATATTCAATACATCTCTCGAAACAGGGAGATTGCCTGAGGCATGGAAGACAGCAAATGTAGTCCCAATCTTTAAAAAAGGAGACAGACATGAAGCATTAAACTACAGACCAGTGTCACTGACATGTATAGTATGCAAAATCATGGAGAAGATTATCAGGAGAAGAGTGGTGGAACACCTAGAAAGGAACGATCTCATCAACAGCAGCCAACATGGTTTCAGGGACGGAAAATCCTGTGTCACAAACCTACTGAGTTCTATGACATGGTGACAGCAGTAAGACAAGAGAGAGAGGGGTGGGTGGATTGCATTTTCTTGGACTGCAAAAAGGCGTTTGACACAGTTCCACACAAGAGATTGGTGCAAAAACTGGAGGACCAAGCAGGGATAACAGGGAAGGCACTACAATGGATCAGGGAATACTTGTCAGGAAGACAGCAGCGAGTCATGGTAGGTGGCGAGGTGTCAGAGTGGGCACCTGTGACCAGCGGGGTCCCGCAGGGGTCAGTCCTAGGACCAGTGCTGTTTCTGGTATTTGTGAACGACATGACGGAAGGAATAGACTCTGAGGTGTCCCTGTTTGCAGATGACGTGAAGTTGATGAGAAGAATTCACTCGATCGAAGACCAGGCAGAACTACAAAGGGATCTGGACAGGCTGCAGACCTGGTCCAGCAATTGGCTCCTGGAGTTCAATCCCACCAAGTGCAAAGTCATGAAGATTGGGGAAGGGCAAAGAAGGCCGCAGACGGAGTACAGTCTAGGGGGTCAGAGAGTACAAACCTCACTCAAGGAAAAAGATCTTGGGGTGAGTATAACACCAGGCACATCTCCTGAAGCGCACATCAACCAAATAACTGCTGCAGCATATGGGCGCCTAGCAAACCTCAGAACAGCATTCCGACATCTTAATAAGGAATCATTCAGGACCCTGTACACCGTGTACGTTAGGCCCACATTGGAGTATGCGGCACCAGTTTGGAACCCACACCTAGCCAAGCACGTAAAGAAACTAGAGAAAGTGCAAAGGTTTGCAACAAGACTAGTCCCAGAGCTAAGAGGTATGTCCTACGAGGAGAGGTTAAGGGAAATCAACCTGACGACACTGGAGGACAGGAGAGATAGGGGGGACATGGTAACGACATACAAAATACTGAGAGGAATTGACAAGGTGGACAAAGACAGGATGTTCCAGAGATTGGACACAGTAACAAGGGGACACAGTTGGAAGCTGAAGACACAGATGAATCACAGGGATGTTAGGAAGTATTTCTTCAGCCACAGAGTAGTCAGTAAGTGGAATAGTTTGGGAAGCGATGTAGTGGAGGCAGGATCCATACATAGCTTTAAGCAGAGGTATGATAAAGCTCACGGCTCAGGGAGAGTGACCTAGTAGCGACCAGTGAAGAGGCGGGGCCAGGAGCTTGGACTCGACCCCTGCAACCTCAACTAGGTGAGTACAACTAGGTGAGTACACACACACACACACACACACAAAAAAAAAAAAAAAAAAAAAAAAAAAAAAAAAAATATCGCACAATAGCACTCACAGAAACAAAACTCACCAGAATAATAACAGATTCAATCTTTCCATCCGGATACCAAATCCTCAGGAAAGACAGAGGGAGGAGAGTGGGAGGAGGAGTTGCACTGCTCATTAAAAACCAGTGGGGTTTTGAGAAAATGAAAGGAATGGATGGCACGGGCGAAAGGGACTACTTAGTAGGAACAATCCAGTCTGAGGGACATAAGGTGATAATTGCAGTAATGTACAACCCACCACAGAACTGCAGGAGGCCAAGAGAAGAATACGATGAGAGCAACAGAGCAATGATCGACACACTAGCCGAGGTGGCCAGGAGAGCACACATGGGGGGAGCAAAGTTACTAGTTATGGGTGATTTCAATCACAAAGAGATTGACTGGGAAAACCTGGATCCCCATGGGGGTCCCGAAACATGGAGAGCCAAGATGATGGATGTAGTACTGGAAAACCTCATGCATCAACATGTTAGAGACACTACCAGAGAGAGAGGAGAGGATGAACCAGCAAGACTGGACCTTGTACTCACCTTGAGTAGTTCGGACATCGAGGGTATCATGTATGAAAGGCCCCTGGGAGCTAGTGATCATGTGGTTCTGTGCTTCGACTACATAGTTGAACTCCAAGTGGAGAGAGTAGCAGGAAAAGGCTGGGAAAAACCAAATTACAAAAGGGGGAACTACTCAGGCATGAGGAACTTCCTTCAAGACATTCAGTGGGAGAGGGAACTGACAGGAAAACCAGTACAAGAAATGATGGAATATGTGGCAACAAAATGCAAGGAGGCAGAGGAGAGGTTTGTTCCCAAGGGAAACAGAAATAATGGGAAGAACAGAATGAGTCCTTGGTTCACCCAAAGGTGTAGGGAGGCAAAAACTAGGTGTACTTGAGAATGGAAAAGGTATAGAAGACAGAGAACTCAGAAAAAATAAAGAAATTAGCCGAAGAGCCAGAAACGAATATGCACAGATAAGAAGGGAGGCTCAGAGACAATATGAAAATGACATAGCATCAAAAGTAAAGACTGACCCGGCGCTGTTGTACAGCCACATCAGGAGGAAAACAACAGTCAAGGATCAGGTAATCAGACTGAGGAAGGGTGATGGGGAATTCACAAGAAACGACCAAGAGGTATGTCATTAACTCAACACAAGATTTAAAGAGGTATTTACAGTGGAAACCAGTAGGACTCCAAGAAATCAGAACAGGGGGGCACACCAGCAAGTGCTGGATGAGGTACATATAACCAAGGAGGAGGTGAAGAAGCTGCTATGCGAACTTGACACCTCAAAGGCGGTGGGACCAGACAACATCTCTCCATGGGTCCTTAAAGAGGGAGCAGAGATATTGTGTGAGCCATTAACAAAGATCTTCAACACATCATTTGAAACTGGGCAACTCCCTGAGGTATGGAAAATGGCAAATATAGTCCCAATTTATAAAAAGGGAGACAGACATGAGGCACTAAATTACAGACCTGTATCACTAACGTGTATAGTATGCAAGGTCATGGAGAAGATCGTCAGGAGGAGAGTGGTGGAGCACCTGGAAAGAAACAAGTGTATAATTGACAACCAGCATGGTTTCAGGGAAGGAAAATCCTGTGTCACAAACCTACTAGAGTTTTATGACATGGTGACAGAAGTAAGACAAGAGAGAGAGGGGTGGATCGACTGCATATTTTTGGACTGCAAGAAGGCCTTCGACACATTTCCTCACAAGAGGTTACTTCAAAAGCTAGAGGATCAGGCACACATAACAGGAAAGGCACTGTAATGGATCAGAGAATACCTGACAGGGAGGCAACAACGAGTCATGGTACGCGACGAGGTGTCAGAGTGGGCGCCTGTGACAAGCGGGGTTCCACAGGGGTCAGTCCTAGGACCTGTGCTGTTCTTGGTATATGTGAACGACTAACGGAAGGGATAGACTAAGAAGTGTCCTTGTTTGCAGATGATGCGAAGTTAATGAGAAGAATCAAATCGGATGAGGATCACGCAGGACTACAAAGAGACCTGGACAGGTTACAAGCCTGGTCCAGCAACTGGCTCCTTGAATTTAACCCTGCCAAATGCAAAGTCATGAAGATTGGGGAAGGGCAAAGAAGACCGCAGACACAATATAGTTCAGATGGCCAAAGACTGCAAACCTCACTCAAGGAAAAAGATCTGGGGGTGAGTATAACACCGAGCATATCTCCTGAGGCGCACATCAATCAAATAACTGCTGCAGCATACGGGCTCCTGGCAAACCTACGGATAGCGTTCCGATACCTCAGCAAGGATTCGTTTAAGACTCTGTATACCATTTACGTCAGGCCAATACTGGAGTATGCAGCACCAGTTTGGAATCCACACCTAGTCAAGCACGTCAAGAAATTAGAGAAAGTGCAAAGGTTTGCAACAAGACTAGTCCCAGAGCTACGGGGATTGTCCTACGAAGAAAGGTTGAGGGAAATCGGCCTGACGACACTGGAGGACAGGAGGGTCAGGGGAGACATGATAACAATATATAAAATACTGCGCGGAATAGACAAGGTGGACAAAGACGGGATGTTCTAGACACAGACACAAGAGGTCACAATTGGAAGTTGAAGACTCAGATGAATCAAAGGGATGTTAGGAAGTATTTCTTCAGTCATAGAGTAGTCAGGCCGTGGAATAGCCTAGAAAGTGACGTAGTGGAGGCGGGAACCATACATAGTTTTAAGGCGAGGTATGATAGAGCTCATGGGGCAGGGAGAGAGAGGACCTAGTAGGAATCAGCGAAGAGGCGGGGCCAGGAGCTGGGACTCGACCCCTGCAACCACAAATAGGTGAGTTCAAATAGGTGAGTACACACACACAGCAGCAACAGCCTGGTTGATCAGGCGCTGATCCACAAGGAGGCCTGGTCACAGACCGGGCCGCGGGGGCGTTGACCCCCGAAACTCTCTCCAGGTAAACTCCAGGTAAACACACACACAAACACACACAGAAGTGTCCCTGTTTACAGATGACGTGATGTTAATGAGGAGAATTAAATCAGATGCGGACCAGACAGGTCTGCAAAGAGACCTGGACAGGCTGGATGTGTGGTCCAGAAACTGGCTCCTAGAATTTAACCCCGCCAAATGCAAAGTCATGAAGATTGGAGGAGGGCAGAGAAGACCGCAGACTAGGCTAGGAGGCCAAAGGCTGCAAACCTCACTCAAGGAGAAAGACCTAGGAGTGAGTATAATACCGAGTACATCGCCAGAAGCACACATTAACCAGATAACTGCTGCGGCATATGGGCGCTTGGCAAACCTGAGAATAGCGTTCCGGTACCTGAGTAAGGAATCGTTCAAGACTTTATACACTGTGTACGTCAGGCCTATACTAGAGTATGCAGCACCAGTTTGGAACCCACACCTGGTCAAACA
>NC_091292.1:37531163-37828663 GCF_038502225.1 Cherax quadricarinatus
CAGAGGGAACAGGGGGGGTGGAGGAGTGGCGTTGCTGATCAAAAATCGCTGGAATTTTGATGAGCTGGAGAGAGGAGATAGCGGAGAAGAAAGTGATTACATAGTGGGAACACTTCACTCTGGAGGTCCCAAGGTGGTAATAGCAGTGATGTATAACCCACCACAGAACAGCAGGAGGCCAAGGCAAGAGTACGACGAGAGCAATAGAGCGATGGTTGACACACTGGCTAGAGTGGCCAGAAGAGCTCATGCATGCAGGGCAAAGCTCCTGATCATGGGTGACTTTAACCACAAGGAGATCGATTGGGAGAACTTGGACCCACATGGGGGCCAAGATACATGGAGGGCTAAGATGATGGAGGTGGTACTGGAGAACTTCATGTACCAACACGTAAGGGACACTACAAGAGAGAGAGGAGAGGATGAACCAGCAAGGCTGGACTTAGTATTCACCTTCAGTAGTGCAGATATCGAGGACATCACATATGAAAGACCCCTTGGGGCCAGTGACCATGTGGTTTTAAGCTTCGAATACACAGTAGAGCTACAAGTGGAGGGAGAAGCAGGAAGGCCAGGACGAATGAAGCCAAACTACAAGAAAGGGGACTACACAGGAATGAGGAACTACCTGAACGGGGTTCAGTGGGACAGAGAACTGGCAGGGAAGCCAGTTAATGAGATGATGGAATATGTAGCAACAAAATGCAAGGAGGCTGAGGAGAGGTTTGTACCCAAGGGTAACAGGAGTAATGAAAAAGCCAGGATGAGCCCATGGTTTACCCAAAGGTGCAGGGAGGCAAAAACCAAGTGTGCTAGGGAATGGAAGAAATATAGAAGGCAAAGGACCCAGGAGAATAAGGAGAACAGTCGTAGAGCCAGAAACGAATATGCACAGATAAGAAGGGAGGCCCAAAGACAATATGAAAATGACATAGCAGCGAAAGCCAAATCTGACCCGAAACTGTTGTACAGCCACATCAGGAGGAAAACAACAGTCAAGGACCAGGTAATCAGGCTAAGGAAGGAAGGAGGAGAGACAACAGGAAATGACCGTGAAGTATGTGAAGAACTCAACAAGAGATTCAAAGAAGTGTTCACAGAGGAGACAGAAGGGACTCCAGAAAGACGGAGAGGTGGGGCACACCACCAAGTGCTGGACACAGTGCACACAACCGAGGAAGAAGTGAAGAGGCTTCTGAGTGAGCTAGATACCTCAAAGGCAATGGGGCCAGATAACATCTCCCCATGGGTATTGAGAGAGGGAGCAGAGGCGCTATGTGTACCCCTAACAACAATATTCAATACATCTATCGAAACAGGGAGATTGCCTGAGGCATGGAAGACAGCAAATGTAGTCCCAATCTTTAAAAAAGGAGACAGACATGAAGCATTAAACTACAGACCAGTGTCACTGACATGTATAGTATGCAAAATCATGGAGAAGATTATCAGGAGAAGAGTGGTGGAACACCTAGAAAGGAATGATCTCATCAACAGCAGCCAGCATGGTTTCAGGGACGGGAAATCCTGTGTCACAAACCTACTGGAGTTCTATGACATGGTGACAGCAGTAAGACAAGAGAGAGAGGGGTGGGTGGATTGCATTTTCTTGGACTGCAAGAAGGCGTTTGACACAGTTCCACACAAGAGATTGGTGCAAAAACTGGAGGACCAAGCAGGGATAACAGGGAAGGCACTACAATGGATCAGGGAATACTTGTCAGGAAGACAGCAGCGAGTCATGGTACGTGGCGAGGTGTCAGAGTGGGCACCTGTGACCAGCGGGGTCCTGCAGGGGTCAGTCCTAGGACCAGTGCTGTTTCTGGTATTTGTGAACGACATGACGGAAGGAATAGACTCTGAGGTGTCCCTGTTTGCAGATGACGTGAAGTTGATGAGAAGAATACACTCAATCGAAGACCAGGCAGAACTACAAAGGGATCTGGACAGGCTGCAGACCTGGTCCAGCAATTGGCTCCTGGAGTTCAATCCCACCAAGTGCAAAGTCATGAAGATTGGGGAAGGGCAAAGAAGGCCGCAGACGGAGTACAGTCTAGGGGGTCAGAGAGTACAAACCTCACTCAAGGAAAAAGATCTTGGGGTGAGTATAACACCAGGCACATCTCCTGAAGCGCACATCAACCAAATAACTGCTGCAGCATATGGGCGCCTAGCAAACCTCAGAACAGCATTCCGACATCTTAATAAGGAATCATTCAGGACCCTGTACACCGTGTACGTTAGGCCCACATTGGAGTATGCGGCACCAGTTTGGAACCCACACCTAGCCAAGCACGTAAAGAAACTAGAGAAAGTGCAAAGGTTTGCAACAAGACTAGTCCCAGAGCTAAGAGGTATGTCCTACGAGGAGAGGTTAAGGGAAATCAACCTGACGACACTGGAGGACAGGAGAGATAGGGGGGACATGGTAACGACATACAAAATACTGAGAGGAATTGACAAGGTGGACAAAGACAGGATGTTCCAGAGATTGGACACAGTAACAAGGGGACACAGTTGGAAGCTGAAGACACAGATGAATCACAGGGATGTTAGGAAGTATTTCTTCAGCCACAGAGTAGTCAGTAAGTGGAATAGTTTGGGAAGCGATGTAGTGGAGGCAGGATCCATACATAGCTTTAAGCAGAGGTATGATAAAGCTCACGGCTCAGGGAGAGTGACCTAGTAGCGATCAGTGAAGAGGCGGGGCCAGGAGCTCGGACTCGACCCCCGCAACCTCAACTAGGTGAGTACACACACACACACACACACACACACACACACACACACACACACACACACACACACACACACACACACACACACACACACACACACACACACACACACAAACACACACAAACACACACACACACACACACACACACACACACACACACACACACACACACACACACACACACACACAAACAAACACACACAAACACACACACACACACACACACACACACACACACACACAAACACACACAAGCACACACACACACACACACACACACACACACACACACACACACACACACACACACACACACACACAAACACACACAAACACACACACACACACACACACACACACACACACACACACACACACACACACACACACACACACACATATTGCATTTTCTTGAACTGCAAGAAGGCCTTCGACACAGTTCCTCACAAGAGATTAGAGCAGAAACTAAAGGATCACGCGCGTATAACGGGACGGGGACTGCAATGGATCAGAGAATACCTTACAGGTAGGCAACAACGAGTCATGGTACGTGATGAGGTATCACAGTGGGCACCTGTGACAAGCGGGGTCCTACAGGGGTCGGTCCTAGTGCCAGTGCTATTTTTGGTATATGTGAATGACATGATGGAAGGGATAGATTCAGAAGTGTCCCTGTTCGCAGATGATGTTAAGTTAATGAGGAGAATTAAATCAGATGAGGATCAGGCAGGACTTCAAAGAGACCTGGACAGGCTGGACAAGTGGTCCAGCAACTGGCTTCTCGAATTCAACCCTGCCAAATGCAAAGTCATGAAGATCGGGGAAGGGCAAAGAAGATCGCAGACAGAGTATAGGCTAGGTGGCTAAAGGCTGCAAACCTCGCTCAAGGAGAAAGATATTGGGGTGAGTATAACACCGAGCACGTCTCCGGAAGCACACATCAACCAGATAACTGCTGCAGCATATGAGCGCCTGGCAAACCTGAGGTTAGCATTCCAATACCTAAGTAAGGAATCTTTCAAGACACTGTACACCATGTACATCAGGCCCATACTGGAGTATGCAACACCAGTTTGGAACCCGCACCGGGTCAAGCACGTTAAGAAATTGGAGAAAGTGTAAAGGTTTGCAACAAGGTTAGTTCCAGAGCTAAGGGAAATGTCCTACGAAGAAAGGTTAAGGGAAATCGGCCTGACAACACTGGAGGACAGGAGGGCTAGGGGAGACATGATAACGACATACAAAATACTGCATGGAATAGACAAAGTGAGTAGAGACAAGATGTTCCCGAGAGGGGACACAGAAACAGGGGGTCACTCTTGGAAGTTGAAGACTCAGATGAGTCACAGGGATGTTAGGAAGTATTTCTTCTGTCATAGAGTGGTCAGGAAGTGGAACAGTCTGGCGAGTGATGTAGTGGAGGCAGAAACCATACATAGCTTTAAGACGAGGTATGATAAAGCTCAGGGGCCAGGAGCTGAGTCTCAACCCCTGCATCCACAATTAGGTGAGTACACACTGATCACTGGAGGACAGGAAGGTAAGGGGTGACATGATAACGACATACAAAATACTGCGTTGAACAGATCATGTGGACAGAGACAGGATGTTCCAGAGATGGAACACAGAAACAAGGGACCACAATTGGAAGTTGAAGACTCAGATGAGTCAAAGGGATGTTAGGAAGTATTTCCTCAACCACAGAGTTGTTAAGAAGTGGAAAAGTCTGACAAGTGATGTAACGGAGGCAGGAGCTATACATAGTTTTAAGACTAGGTATGATAAAGCTCATGGAGCAGGGAGAGAGAGGACCCAGTAGCGGTCTGTGAAGAGGCAGGGCCAGGAGCTGTATCTCGACCCCTGCAACAAAATTAGGTGAGTACACACATCGGGGCCAGGAGGTGAGACTCGACCCCTGCAACCACAACTAAATGAGTACACACACCCCGATAGTTAGTTTAACCTTATCTTTCACACTTTACCCAGGGACTGGGCCCCAAAGTTTTGATAGCTGAAAAGTTACAAAGGTAATGAAATTCAGGAAGATCTGGTCACAATCTTGACCAAGTTACAAAAGTAATGAATCATCTAAGCGTTTATACATGGATACAATAAAGGACAAATTACAAAGTAATGAGCCATTCACACTGCCTCACCCGGGCACAACTGTAATGAGTTATTAGTGCTAGTATTAACTGGGTCACACACACACACACACGCACACACACACACACACATACACACACACACACACACACACACACACACACACACACACACACACACACACACACACACACACACAAAAGCACACACACACACACACACACACACACACACACACACACACACACACAAAAGCACACACACACACACACACACACACAAACTCACACACACACAAAAGCACACACACACACCCACACACACACAGATACGCACACACACACAGGCGCACAAACGCACACACACACACACACACACACACACACACACACACACACACACACACACACACACACACACACACACACACAAAAGCACACACACACACACACACACACACACACACACACACACACACACACAAAAGCACACACACACACACACACACACACACACACACACACACACACACACACACACACAAAAGCACACACACAAAAGCACACACACACACACACACACACACACACACACACACACACACACACACACACACACACACACACACACACACACAGTAAGCAATGTCAGTGTATTTTTCCAGAATGGTTTATAATATACCACTGAGGATAAAATACTCCGACATTTCTTGAACATTTCTGAGTGAGTTGTCTCTAAATTCAGTACATAATGACGCAATATGTGACAGCAGTCTATCTGGCATTTTCTTGTTTGAACAAAGATGCTTGTAACCCAGCCGGAGCCGGGTGGTAGTGACATCCAAGAGTCGGCTTATTTTCATGGGTGCACCATAGACATGTGGCTCCTCCTGCATGATAGAATGATGATGATAGATGGACTGACTGGTGTCAATCTCTCTGAATCTTAAGTCAATAAAATTCATTTGAAGTTATTCTCGTATTAATGTTCTCAAACTGCTAACTGACAAGCCAAGATTGTAATCTACTCCCTCTTTGAAAGCATACAGCTTAGCCAATTTATCAGTTTTATCATGCATCTGAAGACCAATGTGAGATGGAATCCACAGCATGTGCACTCTGACTCCACTGTCCACAATCTTACCATACCTGTGTCTGGCTTCTGTCACAAGCATGCCACAATTTATACTTAATAAACTGAGAAAATTTATGGATGATAGTGAATCAGTTACAATTAAAGTGTCAGCCATAGATACATGGACACATTTGAGGGTAAGGAATAAGGCAAACAGTTTGAAGGGTAGAGGCCCAGTTATTGGTGCGTGCTCCCATTTCTTTATGAGAGCTATCACTCTCTATAACAAAAGCAGCACTACCAGCTGCACCAGTGGATTGGTAAAGAGAACCATCAACATAAATAATTTGTGTAAGAGTGTGCTGTGTGACTAAGTTGCCAGTACAGCTCAAGGAATCTTGTTTGGCTTGAAGGCGATGCTTTGGTTGTGATTTAAGAAAGATTTTGTGGAGAAATGTAGGTACGGTAGTTTGGAATGGGGTAATATCCCATGAAGCGGGAAAGTGCCCCTGTTGCCTTACTTAATATAGTTCCTGCAGCTAATTCATGCGGAGGTCGGTTCCAGTTTTTTCGATCCATCTGGAGGAGTGTTCACCAAACCAATAGGATTCACACTTATCTATGTATTTTGTTTCTGCTTCAGGTTAGTGATGGCGGGTTTGAGTGTGGTGCGAGGCGTGGCTGCCTCCATGCTGCTGCTGCTGCTGCTGTTGTTTTGTCTCTCTCCCACACTGGTGACAGCTCTCAGTAAGTCAACATATATTTTTTAAAGACAAATACTGAAATGTATTGTAATTCAAATACAGTTTTAGAAAAGTGATGTACGATAGAAAAGTTTAAGCGAATAACGTGAGGATAACAGAAGTGAGTGACTTGACAAAATAATAATATAATAATATGTTTATCACTACAAGTAATGTACAAAGTATACAGTCCTAGCTGACATCAATGACATACTACTATATAAAAAGCCGCTTGTTATGATGAGCATCTCGGGCAAATTAGATCAGTTTTGTGTCAGGATGCGACCCACACCAGTCGACTAACTCCCAGGTACCCATTTTAGTGATGGGGAACATGGACAACTGGTGAAAAGAAACACGCTGGGAATAGAACCAAGATTCTCGCCGTGTGAAGTGAGAGCTTAGCCACCAGACCACGGGTGAATGAGGGACGTGAGGATAACATGAGTATGTGATGTGAGTGATGCTAAGATAGTGAGGATTGGGATGAGAGCGAAATTATATTCTCAGTTATTCCTTTATTTATAACGCTTAATCATCTCAATTACTCTTTTTTTCAGATGATGACAGCACGACGGGTTTACATACCGAGGGAGAGTCAGTGGCAGCTCTCACTCGCCTCCCACGACAAGTAATCAATATAGCAGTTGCTGGTGGTCGTAACGCCGTTAGACCTCTCATTGTAACTATTATTATTATTATTACTATTATTTTTGTTATTTTACATTGATCATTCCTTACAATGGTTTCCACTAGATAATATTAGAAAGCCTCTTGTAATCAACTTCAGAAATTCATCACTGGTTTATTCTGTTTAGAATACAGGTTAATATTGTTAAAAGAGTTTTGAGGTAATATTTTAATACCTTTAACTTCGGAATGGTATAGTAATATTTTGCTTTGCATAACTAAATTATGCTTCATGATGGTAAGGGCTCTTGATCGAAGGAACTGGACTTACATTTCACTTGTTTGGATTGATTCTAAACCCATACAGGTTTATCACTTTACAATGATTAAAATACAAATTAACTTTGATATTTATCTTTAAGAATTAATGCACTGTATAAATTAGGGTGCCCCGGTAGCCTGGTGGCTAAAGCTCTCGCTTCACACACGGAGGGCTCGGGTTCGATTCCCGGCGGGGTGGAAACGTCTTGACGTGTTTCCTTACACCTGTTGTCCTGTTCACCTAGCAGCAAATAGGTATCTGGGGGTTAGTCGACTGATGTGGGTCGCATCCTGGGGGACAAGATTGATGACCCCATGGGTTAACCTGGGTGGCTAACCCTCCGGGGTTAAAAATCAGAAGAAAATCTTATCTTATCTCTTTTTGGGGGTATAGGTTGTGAGGTGTAAATTGTATTAGATTTTGTACAATAAATGGGGAATGAATCTTCCGGTCGTCTTCAAACTTTTAACGCCAAGGAAATTTCACCTTCATTTACGTTTGTGTAAGTTTTAATGTGAAGATTTTATTAATTAAATTGTTTTCTGTGAGACAAGTGGAATATTTCTCCAAGTGGTGGATGTCCTCAACATTATTGTATAAAAATTGATCTAATATTTACCCAAATCTTAAATAAATCTTACTTTCTTACCTACTTACTTACTCTCTTACTTATTTACTTAAAAGCTGTCCTGTAGAAGTCCAAATTTGAATTTTTATGAACAATACTGTGAAAATTGAGATACCGCTTTTAGTGTGATAATTTCTGAGTGCTTCATCCTTTGGTTTCTCTAAGGTAGCTACATTATATTTCTGTCGTTTCCTGAACGGACAAAGGTGCCTCCATGCAAGCGCTTGAAATAGTGCAAAGTGCTACTTAAGTTGGTAATGCAGGAATATATTATTAGCCTTAAAGTTCTGCAGGAAATCAGATGCATTCGCCAAACATCACATAGAAGTTAATATCCAAACGTCTTAAATAAAATTGGTAAATTAGGACAAACAGACCAAATCTAATTCAACCTTTCATAGAGATCATAGAGATGAATATCCTAAATACACAAGCACATTAAGCAGTAGTTGGATTATCAAATTATCAGCCATGAAAAGTTGAAGCTAATTGGAAGTGATACTCCGAAATTATTTTCATTAATTAGCACACTGGCCGATTTCCACCAAGGCAGGGTGGCTCGAAAAAGAAAAACTTTCACCATCATTCACTCCATCACTGTCTTGCCAGAAGGGTGCTTTACACTACAGTTTATAAAACTGCAACATTAACACCCCTCCTTCAGAGTGCAGGCACTGTACTTCCCATCTCCAGGACTCAAGTCCGGCCTGCCGGTTTCCCTGAACCCCTTCATAAATGTTACTTTGATCACACTCCAACAGCATGTCAAGTGTTAAAAACCATTTGTCTCCATTCACTCCTATCAAACACGCTCACGCATGCTTGCTGGAAATCCAAGCCCCTCGCACACAAAACCTCCTTTACCCCCTCCCTCCAACCTTTCCTAGGTCGACCCCTACTCCGCCTTCCTTCCACTACAGATTGATACACTCTTTAAGTAATTCTGTTTCGTTCCATTCTCTTTACATGTCCGAACCACCTCAACAACCCTTCCTCAGCCCTCTGGCCAACAGTTTTGGTAATCCTGCACCTTCTCCTAACTTCCAAACTACGAATTCTCTGCATTATATTCACACCACACATTGCTCTCAGACATGACATCTCCACTGCCTCCACCCTCCTCCTCGCTGCAACATTCATCACCCATGATTCACACCCATATAAGAGTGTTGGTAAAACTATACTCTCATACATTCCCCTCTTTGCCTCCAAGGACAAAGTTCTTTGTCTCCACAGACTCCTAAGTGCACCGCTCACCCTTTTCCCCTCATCAATTCTATGATTCACCTCATCTTTCATAGACCCATCCGCTGACACGTCCACTCCCAAATATCGGAATACATTCACCTCCTCCATACTCTTTCCCTCCAATCTGATATCCAATCTTTCATCACCTAATCTTTTTGTTATCCTCATAACCTTACTCTTTCCTGTATTCACTTTTAATTTTCTTCTTTTACACACCCTACCAAATTCATGCACCAACCTCTGCAACTTCTTTTCGGAATCTCCCAAGAGAACAGTGTCATCAGCAAAAAGCAACTGTGACAACTCCCACTTTGTGTGTGTGATTCTTTATCTTTTAACTCCACGCCTCTTGCCAGGACCCTCGCATTTACTTCTCTTACAACCCCATCTATAAATATATTGAACAACTACGGTGACATCACACATCCTTGTCTGAGGCCTACTTTTACTGGGAAATAATCTCCCTCCTTCCTACATACTCTAACTTGAGCCTCACTATCCTCGTAAAAACTCTTCACTGCTTTCAGTAACCTACCTCCTATACCATACACCTGCAACATCTGCCACATTGCAACCCTATCCACCCTGTCATACGCCTTTTCCAAATCTATAAATGCCACAAAAACCTCTTTAGCCTTATCTAAATACTGATCACTTATATGTCTAACTGTAAACACCTGGTCCACACACCCCCTACCTTTCCTAAAGCCTCCTTGTTCGTCTGCTATCCTATTCTCCATCTTACTCTTAATTCTTTCAATAATAACTCTACCATACACTTTACCAGGTATACTCAACAGACTTATCCCCCTATAATTTTTGCACTCTCTTTTGTCCCCTTTGTCTTTATACAAAGGAACTATGCATGCTCTCTGCCAATCCCTAGGTACCTTACCCTCTTCCATACATTTATTAAATAATAGCACCAACCACTCCAAAACTATATCCCCATCTGCTTTTAACATTTCTATCTTTATCCCATCAATCCCGGCTGCCTTACCCCATTTCATTCTACCCACTGCCTCACGAACTTCCCCCACACTCACAACTGGCTCTTCCTCACTCCTACAAGATGTTATTCCTCCTTGCCCTATACACGAGATCACAGCTTCCCTATCTTCATCAACATTTAACAATTCCTCCGAAATTATCCCATGAAAACAATATCGCAGTTTTCACAATTTCTTCCAAAAATGCAAATTGCAATTTGCAAAGCCAAAATCAGTCAAAAATTTTCTTTAAGATTGCCAGCTTTTATGAAAGAAAGTAAATAAATACAATAAGTAAATGAACAGGAAAATAAGAAATTTCTATTTAAGCTCTGGGTACAAACATTTATATTTTTAATAATGGTCTTAAGGGCACACATATGTTATATGCACATAAATGTACATTATGCACATTTAATCTAGAATAACCAAGTAAAGTCAAACACCGCGGCTTAATAATAATAATAATAATAATAATAATAATAATAATAATAATAATAATAATAATAATAATAATAATAATAATAATAATAATAATAATAATAATATCTTTATTTACTACAAGTACACGTACAAGGTATACAGGCCTAACTGACATCAGTCACTACTATACAGAAAGCCACTTGTTATGTTGAACATTTCAGGCAAATTAGGTGAGTTTTGTCCCAGGACGCGACCCACAACAGTCGACTAACACCCAGGTACTCATTTAACTGATCGGAAACATAGACAACTAGTGTAAAGAAACGCGCCCAATGTTTCTTCCCTCGCTAGGAATCGAACACAGACCCTCGCCGTGTGAAGCGATAGCTTTAGCCACCAGGCCACGTGGCACTGTGAAACTTATTTCTGATCAGAAGAAAGATTCTCATATTATTTCACCGTAAACAAATTGATTAATAAAATTATCACATTATAACTTACACAAGTTAACATCAAGAGATTGTTTTCTTTGAGGAAAACACATCAGCACCGAAAATTTAAAACTGACCAGAAGATCCATTTTCCTTTTATCGAGTAGATTTCATAAAATGCATCAAGCATCAGAGGAAAACTTTAAACCTGCCAGTGATATATTTTTGTAAATTTTTTATTTGATTTGCAAAGTCTAAATTTTGTAATATCTTTTGTTGGTCAGTACATGTGGAAGAGGGGATGAAAAACCTGGAGCCAGCTGGCCTGGAGCCAGTGCCTAGGCTGGCTGGGAGATAGAGAATTGTCAGGTCGGGCATGATGTGTATAGTATTGTGTACTTTGTCAAAGCTCGTAGGTTCGAGTCTCCTCCTGTCTGAGATAAATGTTTGTAAATGTTTTGCTTGTTCTGCTAAATCTAAGCATTCAGATATCTTTCACTGGTTCGTGAATTGGGGATAGATGAAAGACTAATCACAAGCCTGAAGCTGGCTTCTGTGGATCCAACACCTAGCTTGGCTGGGTGCCAGAGTATTGTGCAGTATGGTGTGGCGTGTATAGTACTGCGCACCTTGTGCCATAGTACGTAGGTTCAAGTAAATAGGTATGGATGGAATATAAAGGTGTGGGTGGGGGTGAGAAGAGGAAAGGGGGGGGAGAGGTAGCAAAGGTAAGTGACCCAACTACTTTGGCTTATATTAATAAGATGTGTTTGTGGGTAGAGTTATGCATAATAGTCAGATAAATGGGTATTCCACACTACCCATCAGAGGCACACATGCATAGAAGGTGCATACCTGCATGACAGTGAATTAGTGGTAGGTCTAGGCACTGACCACCCTAATCAATCACCATAAATGTGTATCTGCTGACTGACCACCCTGATCAATCACCATAAATGTGTAGCTGCTGACTGACCACCCTGATCAATCACCATAAATACATTGTAGTTTACCTCTTCTGAACTGTTTCAGAATTTAATGGTTGGTGCATGATAGTACCCATTAAATTTTATTTGCGTGCAGGCAAATTTGTTAATGTAATAAAATAATAAAAAGATCTGGAAATCGATGGAATTCGTACCATAACTGGAGAATAACTCATGTGATCGGCTTAAATTTTTGACCACTAGTGTAGTTCCTGAACACAATGTTTATGTTGTTCTTGGACAACATAAATCCCTACCTGCTATTTTTACTGAATAAACAGTGAAATTCATTAAATGCTTTTCTGCTCGGCTTCAAAATCTTGATTAAGTAAGGTATAGGTAAGTATAAAAACAGTAACTCAAATTACCATACATAGTAACATATTGCAAACAATCGCAGACAGGCGATCTTAATTAATGCAAGACAAGCCACGGGGGAGGGGGAGGAAGTCTGTTGCCATCACTGATTGTATCACTGATTACACCTGGTATACAACTTTAAGTTGTTGCAAACAGTGATGGCAACATGATCAAAACAATTTATTAACATTAATAGTAATTAAGTAAACAGGTAAGTTTATCCAGGTAGTGATGCGCATGGATGGAGTTGCATAAGTTGTTATACATGGCAGCACGTGTGTGGGAGGCAGAGTAACTTGTTTCCGTGGAGGTCCTAAACCCTGCTACGTACAAGCGTACAAAGGTACACGTGGTTGATTGCAACGTGGTGATTGCAACTAGTTCACTGGATTGCAAAGTTTGGCTGTTAGTGGTGTTAAAGAATTTTTGAAATTCTGAATTTTAAAGGAATATTATAGGAATGTTATAGAAGGTTCACTTATAATACAGGCATATTAATCGATACTGAAAATATTGGTAAGTAATATTTAGGTATATATGAAGGGATACTGCAGAATATTTCCTAGAACATTCTAGACCTCGAGACGTACGGCTTTTAAACTGACAAAGGAGTGAATTCATTTCTTTTATTAATTAGGTTACACATAGTAGTACCATTCCGTATATGTATTATCCATATGACTTGTTCTCGGCGACTAGTAAAAGCTTAGGGCTGGCAATTATATCTCCCAGTTTCCTATTTTCCAGTTTCTGCAAACTCAGAGGCCCTCGTCTGCTCCGTATGTGGTTGGCGATGAGAGTGGTGGGGTGGGTGGCAAGCGGGCCGGTGTCTCTCACAGTAGCGCTGTGGGGTGGGTGGCAAGCGGGCCGGTGTCTCTCACAGTAGCGCTGTGGGGTGGGTGGCAAGCGGGCCGGTGTCTCTCACAGTAGCGCTGTGGGGTGGGTGGCAAGCGGGCCGGTGTCTCTCACAGTAGCGCTGTGGGGTGGGTGGCAAGCGGGCCGGTGTCTCTCACAGTAGCGCTGTGGGGTGGGTGGCAAGCGGGCCGGTGTCTCTCACAGTAGCGCTGTGGGGTGGGTGGCAAGCGGACCGGTGTCTCTCACAGTAGCGCTGTGGGGTGGGTGGCAAGCGGGCCGGTGTCTCTCACAGTAGCGCTGTGGGGTGGGTGGCAAGCGGGCCGGTGTCTCTCACAGTAGCGCTGTGGGGTGGGTGGCAAGCGGGCCGGTGTCTCTCACAGTAGCGCTGTGGGGTGGGTGGCAAGCGGGCCGGTGTCTCTCACAGTAGCGCTGTGGGGTGGGTGGCAAGCGGGCCGGTGTCTCTCACAGTAGCGCTGTGGGGTGGGTGGCAAGCGGACCGGTGTCTCTCACAGTAGCGCTGTGGGGTGGGTGGCAAGCGGGCCGGTGTCTCTCACAGTAGCGCTGTGGGGTGGGTGGCAAGCGGGCCGGTGTCTCTCACAGTAGCGCTGTGGGGTGGGTGGCAAGCGGGCCGGTGTCTCTCACAGTAGCGCTGTGGGGTGGGTGGCAAGCGGACCGGTGTCTCTCACAGTAGCGCTGTGCGGTGGGTGGCAAGCGGGCCGGTGTCTCTCACAGTAGCGCTGTGGGGTGGGTGGCAAGCGGGCCGGTGTCTCTCACAGTAGCGCTGTGGGGTGGGTGGCAAGCGGGCCGGTGTCTCTCACAGTAGCGCTGTGGGGTGGGTGGCAAGCGGGCCGGTGTCTCTCACAGTAGCGCTGTGGGGTGGGTGGCAAGCGGGCCGGTGTCTCTCACAGTAGCGCTGTGGGGTGGGTGGCAAGCGGGCCGGTGTCTCCCACAGTAGCGCTGTGGGGTGGGTGGCAAGCGGACCGGTGTCTCTCACAGTAGCGCTGTGGGGTGGGTGGCAAGCGGGCCGGTGTCTCTCACAGTAGCGCTGTGGGGTGGGTGGCAAGCGGACCGGTGTCTCTCACAGTAGCGCTGTGGGGTGGGTGGCAAGCGGGCCGGTGTCTCTCACAGTAGCGCTGTGGGGTGGGTGGCAAGCGGACCGGTGTCTCTCACAGTAGCGCTGTGGGGTGGGTGGCAAGCGGACCGGTGTCTCTCACAGTAGCGCTGTGGGGTGGGTGGCAAGCGGACCGGTGTCTCTCACAGTAGCGCTGTGGGGTGGGTGGCAAGCGGGCCGGTGTCTCTCACAGTAGCGCTGTGGGGTGGGTGGCAAGCGGGCCGGTGTCTCTCACAGTAGCGCTGTGGGGTGGGTGGCAAGCGGACCGGTGTCTCTCACAGTAGCGCTGTGGGGTGGGTGGCAAGCGGACCGGTGTCTCTCACAGTAGCGCTGTGGGGTGGGTGGCAAGCGGACCGGTGTCTCTCACAGTAGCGCTGTGGGGTGGGTGGCAAGCGGACCGGTGTCTCTCACAGTAGCGCTGTGGGGTGGGTGGCAAGCAGGCCGGTGTCTCTCACAGTAGCGCTGTGGGGTGGGTGGCAAGCGGGCCGGTGTCTCTCACAGTAGCGCTGTGGGGTGGGTGGCAAGCGGACCGGTGTCTCTCACAGTAGCGCTGTGGGGTGGGTGGCAAGCGGGCCGGTGTCTCTCACAGTAGCGCTGTGGGGTGGGTGGCAAGCGGGCCGGTGTCTCTCACAGTAGCGCTGTGGGGTGGGTGGCAAGCGGGCCGGTGTCTCTCACAGTAGCGCTGTGGGGTGGGTGGCAAGCGGACCGGTGTCTCTCACAGTAGCGCTGTGGGGTGGGTGGCAAGCGGGCCGGTGTCTCTCACAGTAGCGCTGTGGGGTGGGTGGCAAGCGGGCCGGTGTCTCTCACAGTAGCGCTGTGGGGTGGGTGGCAAGCGGACCGGTGTCTCACAGTAGCGCTGTGGGGTGGGTGGCAAGCGGGCCGGTGTCTCTCACAGTAGCGCTGTGGGGTGGGTGGCAAGCGGACCGGTGTCTCACAGTAGCGCTGTGGGGTGGGTGGCAAGCGGGCCGGTGTCTCTCACAGTAGCGCTGTGGGGTGGGTGGCAAGCGGACCGGTGTCTCACAGTAGCGCTGTGGGGTGGGTGGCAAGCGGACCGGTGTCTCACAGTAGCGCTGTGGGGTGGGTGGCACGCGGGCCGGTGTCTCTCACAGTAGCGCTGTGGGGTGGGTGGCAAGCGGACCGGTGTCTCACAGTAGCGCTGTGGGGTGGGTGGCAAGCGGGCCGGTGTCTCTCACAGTAGCGCTGTGGGGTGGGTGGCAAGCGGACCGGTGTCTCACAGTAGCGCTGTGCTACTCTTCAGGAAACTTTCACTCATTTCTTCAGTTGCTGCTCTTGCAACATTGCATAGCTCCTGTTGACGTACTGAGAAGTGTGAAAGTACTTGAATTAAAGATTTCTACTTCCCACGGCTTGTCTTGCATAGTAACATACGTGTAGATTACCTAAGAGAGCAGCCGGCCAGGTTCAGTACTTTGGAGAGACTGGCAGCTTTCTTTCTGAGAGACTCAAGGAGCACAAATAAAGTGTTTGGCTTTCCAACACCAACAATGCTCTTTTCTGTCATGTAAGAGTTCATAGTCATCCTATTGACTGGCCCTCTGCTAAAACTGCCTACTCTTCTACCTTTCACAGTCACAGTCTTGTTAAATCATCCCACATACCCAACTTTCCCTGTATGACTCTTCGTCCTGGCTTCGTCTCTGTAGCTGCCTTCCTTTCTCATTACATTATCAAATGCTCCAAATTTCAGAACACTCTTGATTTAACCTGATCCTGTCTTCCCCTTCTAACTCTTCACCTTACATTTTTTTTTTCTGCCTAGGATACTCTGTTCAGGTTTTTACCCCGTGTTTTTGGTCCAGCCCCTTTTGGGTCCTTAGCTCTCCTGCAGTGCTCCTTTTTCTTGTCCTTTGACTGACCCCACTTCTATTACTATTACTTCTACCACTACTACTCTACTACCATTTCCACTACTTTTGCCACTACCTTTACTTTTGCCTCCCTTCATCCTTCTCTTTCCGTTTCTATCTCTAGTCCCATTAAAACTACTCTCCCTACTTTCTACTACTACTACTGCTATTACTACTACTACTACTACTACTACTACTACTACTACTACTACTACTACTACTACTACTACTACTACTACTACTGCTACACTACCAGCCTTACCATTACCACTACAACTCCTCCCTTCCTTAATCTTGTCCCTATTAATCTCGCCTCTCTCTCTTTGTTAGTGTGACTTTGTAAATGGTCCAAATCAGACTGAAATGTCGTCACAAGCTTCTCTTTCCTAAGTGCGGTTTATTTGTGCACTGTACAGAATTTAAAAAAAAAATATTATTTGGAAAGGTTTTTAAAATTAAATGACAATAGACTTTCCAATTTTCAGGAAAATAAATGGCTATAACTATGACCTTAACTTTTAAATTGGTGGACCGGTAAGCCAACGGAAGGCCTCGGTCAGATGACGGAAAGCTCCAACGGCTGGTCATCACTGCCAGGAAACACTTGTCCTGTCTCCTGACGAACCTTACCTAATCTAACCAATTTTCAGGATATAAATCTCTTCAAGTAAAAATGTGAATGCCTCTATATTTAGCCTTATAGCTGGTGTTTCTTAATGAAAGGTTTGACATACATTTGGCTTGTGTACGTCCTAATTTGTCATTTTTGCTGAAGAAATTTTGATATTAATTTCCATATGATAACTTGTTAATGACTCGTGTGATTCGCCTCATATCTTCGGTGTTGATATTTAACTGCATTATAAACTTAAGCCCCCCTTTCCACTATTCCAACGAGGTACAAGGGACTGTAGTTACGCAATATGGCGATATCCTCCTCGAATCGTGCGACGACCCAGATACATTTAGTTGTAATAACAATTGTAAATGACATATTACTTATTCATTCTGGAAAACTCGGCTACAAGATCAAACCCACCGTATATCAAGCATAGAAAGAAACTGGTCAACTGTTTGCAAAGGGATTCGTTCCAAAACTAACGGAATAAATTATCAGGAGCTCAGTTTATCAATCCTTGAAGAAACGAGGTCTAGGGAATATAATATTTACACAGAAAATAGTAAGGTTTTATATAGATGAATGTTGAGGGAGTCAGGGCAAAAAGACGGTAGTTACTGATAAAAAGACAAATAAATATATAAATAGGTTATGATGTAGCATGTAGCTGTACCTTCGTGTGTGGGTAAGCGTCAGTTGGGAGGTTCTAACGTCTCTTCTCTCATGATTAATACATATGAATAATTTCATTAATTTTCTGGTACCTGCTAAACCGAAACACAGGATACAAATGCATGGTTTATATTGGTCCCGTGCACAAGCTGTCTACTTATTAGTCGGGAAAATAAAGTGATGTGGATCAAATTAATGATATGAATCAGTGACGCCAGGCTAAGATAAGATAAGATAAGATTTCGTTCGGATTTTTAACCCCGGAGGGTTAGCCACCCAGGATAACCCAAGAAAGTCAGTGCGTCATCGAGGACTGTCTAACTTATTTCCATTGGGGTCCTTAATCTTGTCCCCCAGGATGCGACCCACACCAGTCGACTAACACCCAGGTACCTATTTGCTGCTAGGTGAACAGGACAACAGGTGTAAGGAAACGTGTCGAAATGTTTCCACCTGCCGGGAATCGAACCCGGGCCCTCCGTGTGTGAAGCGGGAGCTTTAGCCACCAGGCCACCGGGCCACTGGCTATTGCTGTGTTGGAGTCGGATATCTGCGCTGGTAAAACTTTTGGCGAAGTATCTAATTTCCTTCAACGAGGTGTTACATTGAAAAATCCGAGTCATACATTGTAACCTGATCATTGTGATCTTTATGACTCTCATGTCTAATTTATTGGCGAAGAATAAGTCTATATCAATGAACATTTTCATTCTCAGGGTGCCATAATAAGGAGACCATCCAGACGAAGACCACCAATACGAAGAGGCCCACGACGACGAGGATAACGAAGACTGCTGTTCACTGTTCCACACTTTGAACTACATATTTGTTGGTACCTCATAGTTAGACTCTTCGATTTACTGGATCACACTTTAAAGATGTTCTTTTTGACCTCCTTATACACCATGTAATACACATTTTATGAAATTATATACATGTAATTAGTATGGAGGATAATACCATAACAACAAATTCTGACCCACCTTAAAACTATACGGAACATGCTAAATAAAACTGTTGTTGAGCTAGAATGATGGTGGTTAGTAACTAAAGAATACTACCTTAAATGCTCCTAATCTCTTAGGAATAACTCTTTACTGCCTTATGAGGGAAATGCTTTTATACTGTTGGGATACCCTTATACTGCTGAAAATGGCATTGTACAGCTTTACACGAGCGGGTACCTTGAAGTGCTTGTCTTATGTTTTTCCTTTCCCTGACGTTCGTGTTTTATCTCGTTCATACCATGGAAAAGCCTCATTCGACTGACATGTGGGGTGACCTAGGATAAATGATGTAGAACCCATTCCATGAATCCTAAAATGGGTCTGGTAATTTAAAACAATGTTTGCTACTTGGCTTCAAACGTTCAAACAACTGATATAAAATTTCGCCTACGGAGGAGTGATAAAGTGTGTAGGTGCACATTTACCACGTTTGTTTATTTTAGTATATTTTTTGAAAAGCTTCAATAATTAATGTTTAATGTTGTTTGTGGACAGGATAATGTCCATTATGTTCAGTTTGGCCTCAACACCGCTTTAAAAAAATTATGTATTCAAAGCTTAAATAAAAATTATTTATTTACCTCTTATTTACTTGTTTACTTTAACATTGAACGCTGATCAGTCATATATTTGTTTGGACTTATTTTATTTTCCTGAAGTCCCATTTTGCCCTTTTTTTTATAGAAGAAATTATGAAAATTTAAATACTGTTTTTTACATGATATCTTGTGAGTGCGTCATTATATTGCTATCAAACAATCAACCATGATAACTTGATAATGCATTTTCTGAGTGCCTTCAAGCATAAAGCATTGGATATTGATCTCTGTGAGATATTGATCTCTGTGAGATATTGATCTCTGTGAGATAACTACCGGCCATGGTTATCCTAGGGTAACCATGGCCGGTGACACCTACGCTACTCTGAGACCTCTCTCCCTGCTTTGGTTGCTCCCTTGCAGCATTGCACAGCTCCTGATGACGCATTAAGAAGTGTGAAAGTACTTGAGCTAAAGATTTCCACCCCCACGTGGTTTGTCCTGCAAATATACATACATATATATATATATATATATATATATATATATATATATATATATATATATATATATATATATATATATATATGTATATATATATATATATATACAGTGGACCCCCGGTTTGTGATGTTAATCCGTTCCTGAGAGCTCATTGTAAACCAAAATTATCGCAAACCAAACCGAATCAATTTTCCCCATAAGAAATAATGGAAATCAAATTAATCCGTGCAAGACACCCAAAAGTATGAAAAAAAAATTTTTACCATATGAAATATTAATTTTAATACACATAAACTGACACTTATCTTTATTGAAGATCTGGTGATGAATGATGGGATGGGAGGAGGGTGTTGATGGTGTTGATGGTGCTAGTATTTAGAAGGAGAATCCCCTTCCATTAGGACTTGAGGTAGCAAGTCCTTTTCCGGGGTTACGTCCCTTCTTCTTTTAATGCCACTAGGACCAGCTTGAGAGTCATGCCACTATGCCATGTATGCCACTACGAATCTTAAATCTTTCAAACCAGCCTTTGCTGGCCTTAAATTCACTCACATCAGCACTAGTTGCAAGCAATTTCTTTACCAAATCGTCATGCAACTGCCTAGCCTTTTCACAAATGATCGCTTGAGAGATGCTATCTCCTGCTATCTGTTTTTCATTTATCCACACCAATAACAGTCTCTCAACATCTAACACTTGCGGTCGCTGTTTCGTAATCACAGTTGCACCTTTTCCACGAACAGCTTCCTTGATTGCCGTTTTCCTGGCCACTATAGTAGCGATGGATGATTGGGGTTTCGTATACAACCTGGCCAGCTCCGACACACGCACTCCTTTCTCGTACTTTTCAATTATCTCTTTCTTCATTTTAATAGTTATTAGCACCCTTTTTCTCGAAGGGTTGGCACCAAAAGCTTTCTTGGGGCCAATGGTGACTTATTTTGCAGAAACAAGCACCAAAAACACAGTGATAATATGGAATGTACCGAATGTATGCTTAGATGCTAGCACACTGGCTGGCTCGCTTGTAAACACTGGCAAACGCGTCTCGGACGAATCCCGTATACCTGGTTTTTTAACGCGAACCGAGACCGAGGCAAAATTTTTGCATTAAAATGTATCGTATACCGGATTTAATGTATAGCAATGCCTTCGTATACCGTATATATATATATATATATATATATATATATATATATATATATATTTATATATATATATATATTTATATATATATATATATATTTATATATATTGGGTCCAATGCCATCGATCTGATCATAGGAAAAAAAGTCTCAGACCTCCGGACGATGGAAAGCAGGATGAAAGACATTGACACACACGATGCCTTCTACCTACTCACCAGGTGCCTGTCAACCCCAAAACTTACCTATTTTCTGAGATGCTCCCCAGCCTTCAGCAGTCCAAAACTCAAGGAATATGACTCTCTCCTGAAGGCCATGCTAGAGAGTGTATTGAATCTTTCCCTTGACGATGGACAGTGGTTGCAAGCCTCACTTCCGGTCAGGCTTGGAGGGCTAGGAGTACGCAGATCCTCCCAGATTGCTCTACCAGCTTTCCTATCCTCTTCCATTGCATCAAACGAGTTGATAAGACAAATTCTTCCTGACACCCTCAGTGACTCAGCAGGAATAGAAGACCCTAGCTATGTCAGTGCCATCACCGAATGGGAGACTCTTGCTGCTCCAGCACCAAACCCTAGTGCAGCACTGGCTCACAAACAGTCAAGCTGGGATAGCCCAATTGCTGAAAAGGTGCTTGCCAACATGCTCAGGGCTGCAACATCAGATAGGGAGATTGCCCGTCTCCAGGCTGTGAGTGCACCTCACTCCGGGGACTTCCTCCAAACAGTTCCCATATCGGCAATGGGAACGCGACTCGACCCTAAGACCCTCCGTATTGCAGTGGCTCTGCGCCTTGCTGCCCCAATTCACACAGAATATATGTGTATTTGCGGCGAAGTGCAAGCAGACCAATACGGTCTACATGGTCTTAACTGTTCCAAAACCAAGGGCTGACATGCAAGACACAATGAGGTCAACGACATCATTAAGAGAACCCTTGCTACAGCTGGATGCCCTGCCGAGAGGGAGCCACGATCACTTGCAGCAAACAATACCCACAACCCAGCAAACCACTCCTACGTGATCACCATCTATCCTTGGAAGAATGGCAAGCTCTTAGCATGGGACTATACCTGTGTGTCCACACTGGCTGACACCTATATCCATCACAGTGTGGGGCGACAGGGAGGAGCTGCTGACCACATGGAGGAGTACAAGATCAGCAAGTACAGGGACATTAGCCAACAGTATCAATTTGTCCCAGTGGGATCAGAGACCTTGGGATCATGGGGAAAAAATGCCACACGTTTCCTTAAAGAATTGGGTTCCAGACTCATCGACACCACCAGGGACCCAAGGGCAGCCACTTTCATGTTCCAGCGCCTCAGCGTCGCCATCCAGAGGGGAAATGCTTGCTGCATACTTGGCTCACGTTCAGCCTCGGAGGAGCTGGAGGAAATTCATCATCTTTGATACATTGTGCCATTGTATTCATGTTTATGTTTTTTTCTGTAAATGTATTTTGTTTATTAATAAATGTTCACATAGAATAAAAAATATATAGGGGGTGGTAGAAGAAAATATTCAAACAGCTCCGGGGAGAAGCTTGAGTTTTCTCTGAGGTACGTTTATTGTCTTCTCTGAGGATGAGGGTCCCTGTAATATATATATATATATATATATATATATATATATATGTAATATATATATATATATATATATATATATATATATATATATATATATATATATATATATATATGCAAAACAACCACTCTGAAAGAATAGAGAAATTCCAAGCGCTTTCGTGACTACTCACATTATCAAGGAACTATGAAAGTAAAGCATCCAAGGAAGCTATATAAGGGGTCTGGCCAGCATCTCACTATCAGATCCCACAACGGTTAAACACCTGACGCGCGCCGACCCAACTTGGATAGGTCCTTTGCACAACTCACCCCACAAACTATTCTACCCAAGAAAATTTAAAAATTATTTGTCCAGTGTATTATTAAATTCTTCCCAAATTCTATTAATTATAAATGGATCTAATTTATATAAACCAAAGGAAATATTCATATTATTGTCAAAACTGAATTTTATGAAACAAGATTCAATTATATTCCTGTCGACCATGGACTTGCTTGATACTACTTTCTCAACTTTTTGAAAATCAATTGGATGGTTAAAATCTCTTACATGAATAAATAGAGCATTGGAATCTTGTCCAGTTCTAATGCTATATTTATGTTGTTTTAATCTTAGTTCGAGATTTTTACCAGTATGACCGTAATAAACTTTATCGCAAATTTTACAAGGAATCTTATAGACACATCCATCAGCATTTTGGGGGGAATTCTTTATCAAAAGTTTTTTTACTGTATCAAGATTTTTTAATACAACTCTAATATTAAAAGTCTTAAGAAGAGAAGGCATATCAACCAAGTTTTCATGGTAAGGGAGAACCAACATATTTTTAGTTGAATAAGGCTGGTTGTCCCTTTTTGGATTGTAAAAAGTATTTCTAGCAACTTTAAAAGATTTATCAGTTACATTTCTTGGGTATTTTAAATCATTACCTATTTCATAAATTTTGGATATTTCCTCATCTATGAACTCAGGACTACAAATTCGTAAAGCTCTCAAAAACATTGATGAGAAAACAGACAGTTTGACTCTATCTTGATGCGAGGAATAATAGTGGACATAGGAACAGTTATTTGTAGGTTTTCTGTAAATTTTAAATTTGAATTCATTATTACCCTTAATAATTAAAACATCTAGAAAAGGCAATGAGTTATTTTCTTCAAACTCAACAGTAAAGTTTATAGAATGGGCTAAGCTATTTAATTTTTCTAGGAAATGGTGTATATCTACATTTTGGGGCATAAGACACAAAATATCATCAACATATCTGAACCATTTAGCTCTATTAGGGAGGATTGTGTTAAGTAACCTTCTTTCAAAAAATTCCATGTATAGGTTACTAAGAACAGGTGAAAGAGGATTTCCCATTGCCATACCAAACTTCTGAGTGTAAAACTTATCATTAAATACAAATTTTGCATCAAAAATGCAAAGTTTAATAAGTTTAATGATAGTAGGAACTGGCAATGGTAAATCATAGTTAACGAGTTCTTCAGATAAGAAACTTAATAAATCATCAACAGGAACTTTCGTAAACAAGGAAGTAACATCAAAACTAACCATGTTAAAATCATTTAAGTCAGTCAAGGAGCTTAATTTATCAACCAAGTCTATGTTGTTTTTAATATTAAAGTTAGAAATTTTGCCAACAATAGGGCTCAAAATATCAACATGCCATTTGGATAATACAATATGGTAGAACAAATATTTCTGTTAGTGGTTGGATTTGAGAAGGTCAGTTTCATTGTTCCTCCTCTATTATGTTCTTGTTTAGTATTAGCAGCAGAGACTGTGATGGCAAGGTTTATTGTTTTGAGGAGGATTTTTGCTAATACTTCAGAGATGATGAAGCTGCCTTTATTTTGTTTGTGTTAGAAACAGCGAATAATGATGATTCAAGGCATTATGCCTGCGGAAATTAGGTTCTCTGATTACTAGTAAGGTATCGTTGAATTTCATGAGGTGATTGGTGGAATTCCGGTGTTGTACACAGGTGTTGTTTAAGTTATCGTTCCTACATGCGCTAATGTGTTCATTGAGACGTGTTTCGAGGTTCCTTGCTGTTTGGCACCCGACTAGTGATCAGAGAACCTAATTTCCACAGACGTAAATGCCTTGAATCATCACTAATCGCTGTTACTAACACAAGCAAGCAAATTAAAGGCAGCTTCATCATCTCTGAAGTATTAACAAAAATCCTCGACAAAACAATAAACCCTGCCATCACATAGTCTCTGCTGCTAACACTGTACAAGAACATAATTGAGGAGGAACAATGAAACTGACCTCAAATCCAACCACTAACAGAAATATTTGTTTAACCTATTTTTATGCTACCCAAGTAATAGTTTTTATAACCTTTTACTCATGTGCAAGTTGAGTGTTCTACCATATTGTATTACTACTACTCCTGCAACTACTACTAGAATGACACCTCACTCTGAGCCTATATATACCCTCTGTGTCCATGTACTGACTCTCAACACATTGCCTCCCTTAGAGCCTCCTGACTCACAACACCATGCCTGCCTCAGAGCCTCTTGACTCACAACACCTTGCCTCCCTCAGAGCCTCCTGACTCACAACACCATGCCTGCCTCAGAGCCACCTGACTCACAACACCATGCCTGCCTCAGAGCCTCCTGACTCACAACACCATGCCTCCCTCAGAGCCTCCTGACTCACAACACCATGCCTCCCTCAGAGCCAAATGACTCACAACACCATGCCTGCCTCAGAGCCTCTTGACTCACAACACCATGCCTCCCTCAGAGCCTCCTGACTCACAACACCATACCTCCCTCAGAGCCTCCTGACTCACAACACCTTGCCTCCCTCAGAGCCTCCTGACTCACAACACAATGCCTGCCTCAGAGCCTCCTGACTCACAACACCATGCCTCCCTCAGAGCCTCCTGACTCACAACACCATACCTCCCTCAGAGCCTCCTGACTCACAACACCATACCTCCCTCAGAGCCTCCTGACTCACAACACCTTGCCTCCCTCAGAGCCTCCTGACTCACAACACCATGCCTGCCACAGAGCCTCCTGACTCACAACACCATACCTCCCTCAGAGCCTCCTGACTGACAACACCATGCCTGCCTCAGAGCCTCCTGACTCACAACACGATGCCTGCCTCAGAGCCTCCTGACTCAACACACCTTGCCTCCCTCAGAGCCTCCTGACTCACAACACCATGCCTGCCACAGAGCCTACTGTCTCACAACACCATACCTCCCTCAGAGCCTCCTGACTCACAACACCATGCCTGCCTCAGAGCCTCTTGACTCACAACACCTTGCCTCCCTCAGAGCCTCCTGACTCGCAACACCATGCCTCCCTCAGAGCCTCCTGACTCAACACACCTTGCCTCCCTGAGAGCCTCCTGACTCACAACACCATGCCTGCCACAGAGCCTCCTGACTCACAACACCATACCTCCCTCAGAGCCACCTGACTCACAACACCATGCCTGCCTAAGAGCCTCCTGACTCACAACACCATGTCTGCTTCACAGCCTCCAGACTCACAACACCATGCCTGCCTCAGAGCCTCCTGACTCACAACTCCATGCATCCTTCAAAGCCTCCTGACTGACAACATAATGCCTCCCTCAGAGCCTCCTGACTCACAACACCATGCTTCCTTCAGAGCCTCCTGACTGACAACAATATGCCTCCCTCAGAGCCTCCTGACTGACAACACCATGCCTCCCTCAGAGCCTCCTGACTCACAACACCATGCCTCTCTCATATCTTTTTTACTCAAAACACCATGCCTGCCTCAGAGCCTCCTGACTCACAACACCATGCCTGCCTCAGAGCCTCCTGACTCATAACACCATTCCTGCCTAAGAGCCTCCTGACCCACAACACCATGCCTCCCTCAGAGCCTACTGACTCACAACACTATGCCTCCCTCAGAGCCTCCTGACTCACAACACCATGTCTCCCTCAGAGCCTCCTGACTCACAACACCATGCCTGCCTCAGAGCCTCCTGACTCACAACACCTTGCCTCCCTCAGAGTTTCCTGACTCAAAACACCATGCCTGCCTCAGAGCCTCCTGACTGACAAAACCATGCCTCCCTCAGAGCCTCCTGACTCACACCACCATCCTCCCTCAGAGCTTCCTGACTCACAACAACATGCCTCCCTCAGAGCCTCCTGACTCACAACTCCATGCCTCCCTTAGAGCCTCTTGACTCACAACACAATGGCTCCCTCAGAGCCTCCTGACTCACAACACCATGCATCCCTCAGAGCCTCATGACTCACAACACCATGCCTCCCTCAGAGCCTCCTGACTCACAACACCATGCCTCCCTCAGAGCATCATGACTGACAACACCATGCCTCCCTCAGAGCCTCCTGACTCACAACACCATGCCTGCCTCAGTGCATCATGACTGACAACACCATGCCTCACACAGAGCCTCCTGACTCACAACACCTTGCCTCCCTCAGAGCCTCCTGACTGACAACACCATGCCTCTCTCAGATTCTCCTGACTGACAACACCATGCCTCCCTCAGAACATCCTCACTCACAACACATGCCTCTCTCAGAGCCTTCTGACTGACAACATCATGCCTCATTCAGACCCTCCTGACTAACAACACAATGCTTCCCTCAAAGCCCCCTGACTGACAACCCGATGCCTCTCTCAGAGCCTCGTGACTGACAACACCATGCCTCCCTCACAGCCTTTTGACTCACAACACCATGCCTCCCTCACAGCCTTCTGACTGACAACACCATGCCTCATTCAGAGCCTCCAGACTGACAACAGAATGCATCTCTCAGAGCCTCCTGACTGACAACACCATGCCTCCCTCAGAGCCTCCTCACTCACAACACCATGCCTCCCTCAGAGCCTCCTCACTCACAACACCATGCCTCCCTCAGAGCCTTCTGACTGACAACAACATTCCTCCCTCAGAGCCTCCTGGCTGACAACACCATGCGTCCCTCAGATCTTCCTGACTTGCAACATCATGCCTTCCTCAGAGCCTCCTGACTCACAACACCATGCCTTCCTCAGAGCCTCCTGGCTCACAACACCATGCCTCCCTCAGATTCTCATGACTGACAACAACATGCCTCCCGGAGAGCCTCCTGACTGACAACACCATGCCTCCCTCAGATCTTCATGCCCGACAACACTATGCCTCCCTCAAAGCCTCCTGACTGACAACACCATGCCTCCTTCAAAGCCTCCTGACTGACAACACAGTGCCTCCATCAAAGCCTCCTGACTGACAACACAATGCCTCCCTCAGAGCCTCCTGACTCACAACACCATGCCTACCTCAGGGCCTCCTGACTCACAACACCATGCCTCCCTCAGAGCCTCCTGACTTGCAACACCTTGATTGCCTCAGAGCCTCCTGACTCACAACACTAGGCCTCTCTCAGATCTTTTTTACTCACAACACCATGCCTGCCTCAGAGCCTCCTGACTCACAACACCATGCCTCACGTAGAGCCTCCTGACTCACAACACCATGCCTCCCTCAGAGCCTCTTGAATAACAACACCATGCCTGCCTCAGAGCCTCCTGACCCAAAACACAATGCCTCCCTGAGAGCCTTCCGACTCACAGCACCTTGCCTCACTCAGAGCCTCCTGACTCACAACACTGTTCCTCCCTCAGAGCCTCCTGCGTCACAACACCATGTCTCCCTCAGAGCCTCCTGACTCACAGCACAATGCCTCTCTCAGAGCCTCCTGACTCACAACACCATGCCTGCCTCAGAGCCTCCTGACTCAAAACTCCATGCCTCCTTCAAAGCCTCATGACTGACAACACAATGCCTCTCTCAGAGCCTCCTGACTCACAACACCATGCCTCCCTCAGAGCCTCATGACTCACAACACCATGCTTCCCTCAGAGTATCCTGACTTGAAACACCTTGATTCCCTCAGAGCCTCATGACTCACAACACCATGCCTCCCTCAGAGCCTCCTGACTCGCAACACCATGCGTCCCTCAGAACCTCCTGACTCACAACACCATGCCTCACGTAGAGCCTCCTGACTCACAGCACCTTGCCTCCCTCAGAGCCTCCTGACTCACAACACTATGCCTCCCTCAGAGCCTCCTGGCTCACAACACCATGTCTCCCTCAGAGCCTCCTGACTCACAGCACCTTGCCTCTCTCAGAGCCTCCTGAATCACAACACCATGCCTGCCTCAGAGCCTCCTGACTCAAAACACCTTGCCTGAATCAGAGCTTCCTGACTCACACCACTATGCCTCCCTCTGAGTTTCCTGACTCGCAACGACATGCCTCCTTTAGAGCCACCTGACTCACTACTCCATGCATCTCTCAGAGCCTCCTGACTCACAACACCATGCCTGCCTTAGAGCATCCTGACTGACAACACCATGCCTCCCTCAGTGCCTCCTGACTCACAACACAATGCCTGCCTTAAAGCCTCCTGACTCACAACACCTTGCCTCCCTCAGAGCCTCCTGACTAACAACACAATGCCTGCCTTAGAGCCTCCTGACTCACAACACCTTGCCTCCCTCAGAGCCTCCTGACTCACAACACCATACCTCCCTCAGAGCCTTCTGACTCACAACACCATGCCTTCCTCAGGGCTTCCTGACTCATAACACCTTCCCTCCCTCAGAGCCTCCTGACTCGCAACACCATGCCTCCCTCAGAGCCTCCTGACTAACAACACCTTGCCTCCCTCAGAGCCTCTTGAATCACAACACCATGCCTCCCTCAGAGCCTCCTGTCTCACAACACAATGCCTCCCTCAGAGCCTCCTGACTCACAACACCATGCCTGCCTGAGAGCCTCCTGACTCACAACACCATGCCTGCTTCAGAGCCTCCTGACTTACAACACCATGCCTGCTTCAGAGCCTCCTGACTCACAACACCATGCCTCCCTCACAGCATTTTGACTCACAACACCATGCCTCCTTCAGAGCCTATAGGCTGACAACAACATGCCTCTCTCAGAGCCTCCTGACTGACAACACCATGCCTCTCTCAGAGCCTCTTCACTCACAACACCATGCCTCCCTCAGAGCCATCTTACTGACAACACCATGCCTCCCTCAGAGCCATCTTACTGACAACACCATGCCTCCCTCAGATTTTCCTGACTGTCAACATCATGCCTTCCTACGAGTCTCCTGACTCACAACACAATGCCTCCCTCAGAGCCTCCTCACTCACAACTCCATGCCTCATTCAAAGCCTCCTGACTGACAACACCATGCCTCCCTCAGAGCCTCCTGACTCACAACTCCATGCCTCCTTCAAAGCCTCCTGACTGACAACACAATGCCTCCCTCAGAGCCTCCTGACTCGCAACACCATGCCTCCTTCAGAGAATCCTGACTCACAACACCATGCCTCCCTCAGAGCCTCCTGACTCACAACACCATGCCTCCCTCAGAGCCTCCTGACTTGCAACACATTGCCTCCCTCAAAGCCTCCAGACCGACAACACCTTGCCTCCCTCAGAGCCTCCTGACTCAAAACACCATGCCTCTCTCAGATCTTTTTTACTCACAACACAATGCCTGACTCAGAGCCTCCTGACCCACAACACCATGCATCACTTAGAGCCTCCTGACTCACAACACCATGCCTCCCTCAGGGCCTCTTGACTCACAACACCATGCCTGACTCAGAGCCTCCTGACTCACAACACCATGCATGACTTAGAGCCTCCTGACTCACAACACCATGCCTCCCTCAGGGCCTCTTGACTCACAACACCATGCCTCCCTCAGGGCCTCTTGACTCACAACACCATGCCTCCTTCAGGGCCTCTTGACTCACAACACCATGCGTCCCTCAGGGCCTCTTGATTCACAACACCATGCCTGCGTCAGAACCTCCAGACCCACAACACAATGCCTCCCTCAGAGCCTCCTGACTCACAACACCTTGCCTCCCTCAGAGCCTCCTGAATCACAACACTATGCCTCCATAAGAGCCTCCTGACTCACAACTCCATTTCTTCCTCAGAGCCTCCTGACTCACAACACCATGCCTCTCTCAGAGCCTCGTGACTCAAAACACCATGCCTGCCTCAGAGCATACTTACTGACAACACCATGCCTTCCTCAGAGCATCGTGACTCACAACGCCATGCCTGATTCATAGCCTCCTGACCCACAACACAGTGCCTCCCTTAGAGCCTCCTGACTCACAACACCTTGACTCCCTCAGAGCCTCCTGACTCACAACACCATGCCTGCCTCAGAGCATCCTGACGGACAACACCATGCCTCCCTCAGAGCCTCCTGACTCACAACACCTTGCCTCCCTCAGAGCCTCCTGACTCACAACACCATGCCTGCCTCAGAGCATCCTCACTGACAACACCATGCCTCCCTCAGAGCCTCCTGACTCACAACACCTTGCCTCTCTCAGAGCCTCCTGACCCACAACACCATGCCTGCCTCAGAGCCTCCTGACTCACAACACCTTGAATCCCTCAGAGCGTCCTGACTCACAACACCATGCCTACCTCATAGCCTCCTGACTAACTACACCTTGCCTCCCTCAGAGCTTTCTGACTCACAACACCTTGCCTCCCTCAGAGCCTCCTGACTCACAACACGACGCCTGCTTCAGAGCCTCCTGACTCACAACACAATGCCTCCCTCAGTGCCTCCTGACTCACAACACCATGCCTGCTTCAGAGCCTCCTGGTTCACAACACCATGCCTGCTTCAGAGCCTCCTGACTCACAACACCATGCCTTTTTCAGAGCCTCCTGACTCACAACACCATGCCTCCTACAGAGCCTAAAGGCTGACAACAACATGCCTCTCTCAGAGCCTCCTGACTGACAACACCACGCCTCCCTTAGAGCCTCCTCACTCACAACACCATGCCTCCGTCAGAGCCTTCTGACTGACAACAACATACCTCCCTCAGAGCCTCCTGGCTGACAACACCATGCGCCCCTCAGATTTTCCTGACTGACAACATCATGCCTTCCTAAGATTCTCCTGACTCACAACACCATGCCTCCCTAAGAGCCTTCTGGCTCACAACACCATGCCTCCCTCAGATCCTCCTGACTGACAACAACATGCCTCCCTCTGAGCCTCCTGACTCACAACACAATGCCTCCCTCAGAGCCGCTTGACTTACAACACCATGCCTCCGTCAGAGCCTCCTGACTTGCAACGCCTTGCCTCCCTCAGAGCCTTCTGACTCACAACACCATGCCTCCCTCAGAGCCTCCTACCTCACAACACCATGCCTCACTTAGAGCCTCCTGACTCACAACACCATGCCTCCCTCAGAGCCTCTTGACTCACAACGCCATGCCTGCCTCAGAGCCTCTTGACCCACAACAACATGCCTCCCTCAGAGCCTTCTGGCTGACACCACCATGCGTCCCTCAGATCTTCCTGACTCACAACACCATGCCTCCCTCAGATTCTCCTGACTGACAACACCATGCCTCCCTCAGAGCCTCCTGACTGACAACACCATGCCTCCCTCAGAGCCTCCTGACTGACAACACAATGCCTCCCTCAGAGCCTCCTGACTCACAACACCATGCCTCCCTCAGAGCCTCATGACTCACAACACCATGCCTCCCTCAGAGCCTCCTGACTCGCAACACCATGCCTCCCTCAGAACCTCCTGACTCACAACACCATGCCTCACGTAGAGCCTCCTGACTCACAACACCATGCCTCCCTCAGGGCCTCTTGACTCACAACACCATGCATCACTTAGAGCCTCCTGACTCACAACACCATGCCTCCCTCAGGGCCTCTTGACTCACAACACCATGCCTCCCTCAGAGCCTCCTGACTCACAACACCATGCATCACTTAGAGCCTCCTGACTCACAACACCATGCCTCCCTCAGGGCCTCTTGACTCGCAACACCATGCCTCCCTCAGAGCCTCCTGACTCACAACACCATGCATCACTTAGAGCCTCCTGACTCACAACACCATGCCTCCCTCAGGGCCTCTTGACTCACAACACCATGCCTCCCTCAGGGCCTCTTGACTCACAACACCATGCCTCCTTCAGGGCCTCTTGACTCACAACACCATGCGTCCCTCAGGGCCTCTTGACTCACAACACAATGCCTGCGTCAGAACCTCCTGACCCACAACACAATGCCTCCCTCAGAGCCTCCTGACTCACAACACCTTGCCTCCCTCAGAGCCTCCTGAATCACAACACTATGCCTCCCTAAGAGCCTCCTGACTCACAACTCCATTTCTTCCTCAGAGCCTCCTGACTCACAACACCATGCCTCTCTCAGAGCCTCGTGTCTCACAACGCCATGCCTGATTCATAGCCTCCTGACCCACAACACAGTGCCTCCCTTAGACCCTCCTGACTCACAACACCTTGACTCCCTCAGAGCCTCCTGACTCACAACACCATGCCTGCCTCAGAGCCTCCTGACTCACACCACTATGCCTCCCTCAGAGTTTCATGACTCGCAACAACATACCTCCCTCAGAGCCTCCTGACTCACAACACCATGCCTGCCTCAGAGCATCCTGACTGACAACACCATGCCTCCCTCAGAGCCTCCTGACTCACAACACCTTGCCTCCCTCAGAGCCTCCTGACTCACAACACCATGCCTGCCTCAGAGCATCCTCACTGACAACACCATGCCTCCCTCAGAGCCTCCTGACTCACAACACCTTGCCTCTCTCAGAGCCGCCTGACCCACAACACCATGCCTGCCTCACAGCCTCCTGACTCACAACACCTTGAATCCCTCAGAGCGTCCTGACTCACAACACCATGCCTGCCTCATAGCCACCTGACTAACTACACCTTGCCTCCCTCAGAGCTTCCTGACTAACAACACCTTGCCTCCCTCAGAGCCTCCTGACTCACAACACCATGCCTGCTTCAGAGCCTCCTGACTCACAACACAATGCCTCCCTCAGAGCCTCCTGACTCACAACACCATGCCTGCTTCAGAGCCTCCTGACTCACAACACCATGCCTTTTTCAGAGCCTCCTGACTTACAACACCATGCCTCCTACAGAGCCTAAAGGCTGACAACAACATGCCTCTCTCAGAGCCTCCTGACTGACAACACCACGCCTCCCTTAGAGCCTCCTCACTCACAACACCATGCCTCCGTCAGAGCCTTCTGACTGACAACAACATACCTCCCTCAGAGCCTCCTGGCTGACAACACCATGCGCCCCTCAGATTTTCCTGACTGACAACATCATGCCTTCCTAAGATTCTCCTGACTCACAACACCATGCCTCCCTAAGAGCCTCCTGGCTCACTACACCATGCCTCCCTAAGAGCCTCCTGACTGACAACACCATGACTCCATCAGATCTTCCTTGCCGACAACACTATGCCTCCCTCTGAGCCTCCTGACTGACAGATAAGATAAGATAAGATAAGATTTCGTTCGGATTTTTAACCCCGGAGGGTTAGCCACCCAGGATAACCCAAGAAAGTCAGTGCGTCATCGAGGACTGTCTAACTTATTTCCATTGGGGTCCTTAATCTTGTCCCCCAGGATGCGACCCACACCAGTCGACTAACACCCAGGTACCTATTTGCTGCTAGGTGAACAGGACAACAGGTGTAAGGAAACGTGTCGAAATGTTTCCACCCGCCGGGAATCGAACCCGGGCCCTCCGTGTGTGAAGCGGGAGCTTTAGCCACCAGGCCACCGGGTCACAACACAATGATTCCCTCAGAGCCTCCTGACTGACAACAAAATGCCTCCGTCAGAGCCTCCTCACTCACAACTCCATGCCTCCTTCAAAGCCTCCTGACCGACAACACAATGCCTCCCTCAGAGCTTCCTGACTCACAACACCATGCCTCCCTCAGAGCCGCTTGACTCACAACACCATGCCTCCGTCAGAGCCTCCTACCTCACAACACCATGCCTCACTTAGAGCCTCCTGACTCACAACACCATGCCTCCCTCAGAGCCTCTTGACTCACAACGCCATGCATGCCTCAGAGCCTCTTGACCCACAACACCATGCCTCCCTCAGAGCCTCCTGACTCACAACACCTTGCCTCCATCAGAGCCTCCTGACTCACAACACCATACCTGCCTAGGAGGCTCTTGACTCACAACACTATGCCTCCCTCAGAGCCTCATGACTCACAACTCCATGTCTCCCTCAGAGCCTCCTGACTCACATCACCATGCCTCTCTCAGAGCCTCGTGACTCAAAATACGATGCCTGCCTCAGAGCCTCCTGACTCACAACACCTTGCTTCCCTCAGAGCTTCCTGAATCAAAACACCATGCCTGCCTCAGAGCATCCTGACTGACAACACCATGCCACCCTCAGAGCCTCCTGACTGACAACACCATGCCTCCCTCAGAGCCTCATGACTCAAAACTCCATGCCTCCCTCAGAGCCTCATGACTCAAAACACCATGCCTGCCTCAGAGCATTCTGACTGACAACACCATGCCACCCTCAGAGCCTCCTGACTGACAACACCATGCCACCCTCAGAGCCTCCTGACTGACAACACCATGCCACCCTCAGAGCCTCCTGACTGACAACAACATGCCTCCCTCAGAGCCTCCTGACTGACAACACCATGCCTCCCTCAGAGCCTCATGACTCAAAACTCCATGCCTCCTTCAAAGCCTCATGACTGACAACACAATGCCTCCCTCAGAGCCTCCTGACTCACAACACCATGCCTCCCTCAGAGCCTCATGACTCACAACACCATGCCTCCCTCAGAGCCTCCTGACTCGCAACACCATGCCTCACGTAGAGCCTCCTGACTCACAGCACCTTGCCTCCCTCAGAGCCTCCTGGCTCACAACACCATGCCTCCCTCAGAACCTCCTGACTCACAACACCATGCCTCCCTCAGAACCTCCTGACTCACAACACCATGCCTCACGTAGAGCCTCCTGACTCACAGCACCTTGCCTCCCTCAGAGCCTCCTGGCTCACAACACCATGCCTTCCTCAGATCCTCGTGACTGACAACACCATGCCTCCCTCAGAGCCTCCTCACTCACAACTCCATGCCTCCCTCAGAGCCTCCTGACTTGCAACACATTGCCTCCCTCAGAGCCTCCTGAGTCAAAACACCATGCCTCTCTCAGATCTTTTTTACTCACAACACAATGCCTGACTCAGAGCCTCCTGACTCACAACACCATGCATCACTTAGAGCCTCCTGACTCACAACACCATGCCTCCCTCACGGCCTCTTGACTCACAACACCATGCCTGACTCAGAGCCTCCTGACTCACAACACCATGCATCACTTATAGCCTCCTGACTCACAACACCATGCCTCCCTCAGGGCCTCTTGACTCACAACACCATGCCTCCCTCAGAGCCTATTAACTCACAACACCTTGCCTCCCTCAGAGCCTCCTGACTCACAACACCATGCCTGCCTCAGAGCATCTTGACTCACAACACCTTGCCTCCCTCAGAGCCTCCTGACACACACCACCTTGCCTCCCTCAGACCCTCCTGACTCACAACACCATGCCTGCCTAAGAGCCTCCTGACTCACAACACCTTGCCTCCCTCAGAGCATCGTGACTCACAACACCATGCCTGCCTAAAAGCCTCCTGACTCACAACACCTTGCCTCCCTCAGAGCATCATGACTTACAACACCATGCCTCCTTCAGAGCATCATGACTCACAACACCTTGCCTCCCTCAGAGCCTCCTGACTAACTACACCTTGCCTCCCTCAGAGCTTCCTGACTCACAACACCTCGCCTCCCTCAGAGCCTCCTGACTCGCAACACCATGACTCTCTTAGAGCCTCCTGACTTACAGCACCTTGCCTCCCTCAGAGCCTCCTGACTCACAACACTCTGCCTCCCTCAGAGCTTCCTGACTCACAACACCATGCCTCCCTCAGAGCCTCCTGACTCACAACACCTTGCCTCCCTCAGAGCCTCCTAACTCACAACACCATGCCTGCCTCAGAGCCTCCTGACTCACAACACTATGCCTCCCTCAGAGCCTCCTGACTCACAACTCAATGTCTCCCTCAGAGCCTCCTGGCTCACAACACCATGCCTCTCTCAGAGCCTCCTGACTCACAACACCTTGCCTCCCTCAGAGCTTCCTGACTCACAACACCATGCCTGCCTCAGAGCCTCCTGACTCACACCACCATGCCTCCCTCAGAGTTTCCTGACTCGCAACAACATGCCTCCCTCAGAGCCTCCTGACTCACAACACCATGCCTGCCTCAGAGCATAGTGACTGACAACACAATGCCTCCCTCAGAGCCTCCTGACTCACAACACCTTGCCTCCCTCAGAGCCTCCTGACTCACAACACCATGCCTGCCTCTGAGCCTCCTGACTCACAACACCATGCCTGCCTCAGAGCATAGTGACTGACAACACAATGCCTCCCTCAGAGCCTCCTGACCTACAACACCTTGTTTCCCTCAGAGCCTCCTGACTGACAACACCATGCCTGCCTCAGAGCCTCCTGACTCACAACACCTTGCCTCCCTCAGAGCCTCCTGACTCACAACACCATACCTGCCTCAGAGACTCCTGACTTACAACACCTTGCCTCTCTCAGAGCCTCCTGAGTCGCAACAACATGCCTCCCTCAGAGCCTCCTGACTCACAACACCATGCCTGCCTCAGAGCCTCCTGACTCACACCACCTTGCCTCCCTCAGAGCATCCTTACTCACAACACCATGCCTGCCTCAGAGCCTCCTGACTCACAACACCTTGCATTCCTCAGAGCCTCCTGACTCAAAACACCATGCCTGCCTCATAGCCTCCTGACTCACAACACCATGCCTCTCTCAGAGCCTCCTGACTCACAACACCTTGTCTCCCTCAGAGCCTCCTGACTCACAACACCATGCCTGCCTCAGAGCCTCCTGACTCACAACACTATGCCTCTCTCAGAGCCTCCTGACTCACAACTCAATGTCTCTCTCAGAGCCTCCTGGCTCACAACACCATGCCTCTCTCAGAGCCTCGTGACTCAAAACACCATGCCTGCCTCAGAGCCTCCTGACTCATAACACCTTGCCTCCCTCAGAGCTTCCTGACTCAAAACACCATGCCTCCCTCAGAGCCTCCTGACTCACAACACCATGCCTGCCTCAGAGCCTCCTGACTAACAACACCTTGCCTCCCTCAGAGCCTCCTGACTCACAACACCATGCCTCCCTCAGAGCCTCCTGACTCACAACTCCATGCCTCCTAAAAAGCCTCCTGACTTGCAACACCATGCCTCCCTCAGAGCCTCCTGACTCACAACACCATGCCTCCCTCAGAGCCTTCTGACTCACAACACCTTGCCTTCCTCAGAGCCTTCTGACTCACAACACCATGCCTCCCTCAGATCCTCCTGACTCACAACACCATGCCTCCCTCAGAGCCTCCTGACTCACAACACCATGCCTCCCTTAGAGCCTCCTGACTCACAACTCCATGCCTCCGTCAAAGCCTCCTGACTGACAACACAATGCCTCCCTCAGAGCCTCCTGACTCACAACACCATGCCTCCCTCAGAGCCTTCTGATTCACAACACCTTGCCTCCCTCAGATCCTCCTGACTCACAACAACATGCCTCCCTCAGAGCCTGCTGACTCACAACACCTTGCCTCCCTCAGAGCCTCCTGACTCACAACACCATGCCTGCCTCAGAGCCTCCTGAATAACAACACCTTGCCTCCCTCAGAGCCTCCTGACTCACAACTTCATGCCTCCTTCAAAGCCTCCTGACTTGCAACACCATGCCTCCCTCAGAGCCTCCTGACTCACAACACCATGCCTCCCTCAGAGCCTCCTGACTCACAACTCCATGCCTCCTTCAAAGCCTCCTGACTTGCAACACCATGCCTCCCTCAGAGCCTCCTGACTCACAACACCATGCCTCCTTCAGAGCCTTCTGACTCACAACACTTTGCCTCCCTCAGAGCCTTCTGACTCACAACACCATGCCTCCCTCAGAGCCTCCTGACTCACAACACCATGCCTCCCTCAGAGCCTCCTGACTCACAACACCTTGCCTCCCTCAGAGCCTCCTGACTCACAACACCATGCCTGCCTCAGAGCCTCCTGACTCACAACACCTTGCCTCCCTCAGAGCCTCCTGACTCACAACACCATGCCTGCCTCATAGCCTCCTGACTCACTACACCTTGCCTCCCTCAGAGCTTCCTGACTCACAACACCTTGCCTCCCTCAGAGCCTCCTGACTCACAACACCATGCTTCCCTTAGAACCTCCTGACTTACAACACCTTGTCTCCGTCAGAGCCTCCTGACTCACAACACTATGCCTGCCTCACAGCCTCCTGACTCACAACACCTTGCCTTCCTCAGAGCCTCCTGACTCACAACACCATGCCTGCCTCATAGCCTCCTGGCTCACAACACCCTGCCTCTCTCAGAGCTTTCTGACTCACAACACCTTGCCTGCCTAAGAGCCTCCTGACTCACAACACCTTGCCTCCCTCAGGCCCTCCTGACTCACAACACCATGCCTGCCTCAGAGCATCCTTACTGACAACACCATGCCTCCCTCAGAGCCTCCTGACTCACAACACCTTGCCTCCCTCAGAGCCTCCTGACTCACAACACCATGCCTGCCTCAGAGCCTCCTGACTCACAACACCTTGCCTCCCTCAGAGCCTCCTGACTCACAACACCATGCCTGCCTCATAGCCTCCTGACTCACTACACCTTGCCTCCCTCAGAGCTTCCTGACTCACAACACCTTGCCTCCCTCAGAGCCTCCTGACTCACAACACCATGCTTCCCTTAGAACCTCCTGACTTACAATACCTTGTCTCCGTCAGAGCCTCCTGACTCACAACACTATGCCTGCCTCACAGCCTCCTGACTCACAACACCTTGCCTTCCTCAGAGCCTCATGACTCACAACACCATGCCTGCCTCATAGCCTCCTGGCTCACAACACCCTGCCTCTCTCAGAGCTTTCTGACTCACAACACCATGCCTGCCTAAGAGCCTCCTGACTCACAACACCTTGCCTCCCTCAGAGCCTCCTGACTCACAACACCATGCCTTCCTCAGAGCATCCTTACTGACAACACCATGCCTCCCTCAGAGCCTCCTGACTCACAACACCTTGCCTCCCTCAGAGCCTCCTGACTCACAACACCATGCCTGCCTCAGAGCCTCCTGACTCACAACACCTTGCCTCCCTCAGAGCCTCCTGACTCACAACACCATGCCTGCCTCATAGCCTCCTGACTCACTACACCTTGCCTCCCTCAGGGCTTCCTGACTCACAACACCTTGCCTCCCTCAGAGCCTCCTGACTCACAACACCATGCTTCCCTTAGAACCTCCTGACTTACAACACCTTGTCTCCGTCAGAGCCTCCTGACTCACAACACTATGCCTGCCTCACAGCCTCCTGACTTACAACACCTTGCCTTCCTCAGAGCCTCCTGACTCACAACACCATGCCTGCCTCATAGCCTCCTGGCTCACAACACCCTGCCTCTCTCAGAGCTTTCTGACTCACAACACCATGCCTGCCTCATAGCCTCCTGTCTAACTACACCTTTCCTCCCTCAGAGCTACCTGACTTACAACACCTTTCCTCCCTCAGAGCCTCCTGACTCACAACACAATGCCTGCCTCAGAGCCTCCTGACTCACAACACCTTGCCTCCCTCAGAGCCTCCTGACTCACAACACAATGCCTGCCTCAGAGCCTCCTGACTCACAACACCTTGCCTCCCTCAGAGCCTCCTGACTCACAACACCATGCCTGCCTCAGAGCCTCCTGAATAACAACACCTTGCCTCCCTCAGAGCCTCCTGACTCACAACTTCATGCCTCCTTCAAAGCCTCCTGACTTGCAACACCATGCCTCCCTCAGAGCCTCCTGACTCACAACACCATGCCTCCCTCAGAGCCTCCTGACTCACAACTCCATGCCTCCTTCAAAACCTCCTGACTTGCAACACCGTGCCTCCCTCAGAGCCTCCTGACTCACAACACCATGCCTCCTTCAGAGCCTTCTGACTCACAACACTTTGCCTCCCTCAGAGCCTTCTGACTCACAACACCATGCCTCCCTCAGAGCCTCCTGACTCACAACACCATGCCTCCCTCAGAGCCTCCTGACTCACAACACCTTGCCTCCCTCAGAGCCTCCTGACTCACAACACCATGCCTGCCTCAGAGCCTCCTGACTCACAACACCTTGCCTCCCTCAGAGCCTCCTGACTCACAACACCATGCCTGCCTCATAGCCTCCTGACTCACTACACCTTGCCTCCCTCAGAGCTTCCTGACTCACAACACCTTGCCTCCCTAAGAGCCTCCTGACTCACAACACCATGCTTCCCTTAGAACCTCCTGACTTACAACACCTTGTCTCCGTCAGAGCCTCCTGACTCACAACACTATGCCTGCCTCACAGCCTCCTGACTCACAACACCTTGCCTTCCTCAGAGCCTCCTGACTCACAACACCATGCCTGCCTCATAGCCTCCTGGCTCACAACACCCTGCCTCTCTCAGAGCTTTCTGACTCACAACACCTTGCCTGCCTAAGAGCCTCCTGACTCACAACACCTTGCCTCCCTCAGACCCTCCTGACTCACAACACCATGCCTGCCTCAGAGCATCCTTACTGACAACACCATGCCTCCCTCAGAGCCTCCTGACTCACAACACCATGCCTCCCTCAGAGCCTCCTGACTCACAACACCATGCCTGCCTCAGAGCCTCCTGACTCACAACACCTTGCCTCCCTCAGAGCCTCCTGACTCACAACACCATGCCTGCCTCATAGCCTCCTGACTCACTACACCTTGCCTCCCTCAGAGCTTCCTGACTCACAACACCTTGCCTCCCTCAGAGCCTCCTGACTCACAACACCATGCTTCCCTTAGAACCTCCTGACTTACAATACCTTTTCTCCGTCAGAGCCTCCTGACTCACAACACTATGCCTGCCTCACAGCCTCCTGACTCACAACACCTTGCCTTCCTCAGAGCCTCATGACTCACAACACCATGCCTGCCTCATAGCCTCCTGGCTCACAACACCCTGCCTCTCTCAGAGCTTTCTGACTCACAACACCATGCCTGCCTAAGAGCCTCCTGACTCACAACACCTTGCCTCCCTCAGAGCCTCCTGACTCACAACACCATGCCTTCCTCAGAGCATCCTTACTGACAACACCATGCCTCCCTCAGAGCCTCCTGACTTACAACACCTTGCCTCCCTCAGAGCCTCCTGACTCACAACACCATGCCTGCCTCAGAGCCTCCTGACTCACAACACCTTGCCTCCCTCAGAGCCTCCTGACTCACAACACCATGCCTGCCTCATAGCCTCCTGACTCACTACACCTTGCCTCCCTCAGGGCTTCCTGACTCACAACACCTTGCCTCCCTCAGAGCCTCCTGACTCACAACACCATGCTTCCCTTAGAACCTCCTGACTTACAACACCTTGTCTCCGTCAGAGCCTCCTGACTCACAACACTATGCCTGCCTCACAGCCTCCTGACTTACAACACCTTGCCTTCCTCAGAGCCTCCTGACTCACAACACCATGCCTGCCTCATAGCCTCCTGGCTCACAACACCCTGCCTCTCTCAGAGCTTTCTGACTCACAACACCATGCCTGCCTCATAGCCTCCTGTCTAACTACACCTTTCCTCCCTCAGAGCTACCTGACTCACAACACCTTTCCTCCCTCAGAGCCTCCTGACTCACAACACAATGCCTGCCTCAGAGGCTGCTGACTCACAACACCATGCCTGCCTCAGAGCATCCTTACTGACAACGCCATGCCTCCCTCAGAGCCTCCTGACTCACAACACATTGCCTCCCTCAGAGCCTCCTGACTCACAACACCATGGCTGACTCAGAGCCTCCTGACTCAGAACTCCTTGCCTCCCTTAGAGCCTCCTGACTCACAACACCATGCCTGCCTCATAGCCTCCTCACTCACTTCTCCTTGCCTCCCTCAGAGCCTCCTGACTCACAACACCATTCCTGCCTCATAGCCTCCTGGCTCACAACACCCTGCCTCTCTCAGAGCTTTCTGACTCACAACACCATGCCTGCCTCATAGCCTCCTGTCTAACTACACCTTTCCTCCCTCAGAGCTACCTGACTCACAACACCTTTCCTCCCTCAGAGCCTCCTGACTCACAACACAATGCCTGCCTCAGAGGCTGCTGACTCACAACACCATGCCTGCCTCAGAGCATCCTTACTGACAACACCATGCCTCCCTCAGAGCCTCCTGACTCACAACACATTGCCTCCCTCAGAGCCTCCTGACTCACAACACCATGGCTGACTCAGAGCCTCCTTACTCAGAACTCCTTGCCTCCCTTAGAGCCTCCTGACTCACAACACCATGCCTGCCTCATAGCCTCCTCACTCACTTCTCCTTGCCTCCCTCAGAGCCTCCTGACTCACAACACCATTCCTGCCTCAGAGCCTCCTGACTCACAACACCATGCCTGCCTCATAGCCTCCTGACTCACTTCACCTTGCCTCCCTCAGAGCCTCCTGACTCACAACACCATTCCTGCCTCAGAGCCTCATGACTCACAACACCATGCCTGCCTCAGAGCCTCCTGACTCACAACACCATGCCTGCCTCAGAGCCTCCTGACTCACAACACCATGCTTGCCTCAGAGCCTCCCTCACAGTGCAGATACTGTGCTTCCCACCTCCAGTATCTACGTCCGGCTAAGAGGTTTTCGCTGAATCTTTACATAAATGTTACCCTCCTCACACTCTAACAGCATATTAACATGCCCACACGAGCCTGCTAAGTGCTTAAGTTTCCCATCCCCATCCTCTTATTAATGTTCTCATATTTTAATCAACCATTGTATGTAGATGAGAGCCTAACAAGAAAGCGACAGTAATTATTGTATGGGCTACGTAAACCCCAATGTGTTCATAAGGACAACATTCACCAATGTTTTACCCGTGACGGTAAAATCATAGCAAGAAAAACAGACACGGGTCGCAGGTATGAAATAACTAATGAATAAGATTTATCGAGTTTCCGTAGAGACGCTGGCCTGACCGAGCCTGGGTAGTCCACAGTTCAGATCAACACTGCCCAACTTATAGGGTCATGTGCCCCGTTCCTTTTGTTGTTGCGACAAACAGAGCCATACTTCACTTGTTTTGTTATCAATTAGCTTTTATTTATTATTTAAAATTCACTTAATTCACCATATTAAATTATTATCCAAATAACAGCATTTTCCGTGGTTTATTTGTCAAGTGATACCCTGATTCCCAAGTAAAGTGATACTGAGAAGTATTGATCATTGTTTGCTTAGTTAAGAACTGTATACATTATTTTACTGTCTTCTGTAAACAGTCTTATTTTCATTATACTCTTATAATTTTATTATATGTTTAACATACATCGGTATACATTATTTTCTACTGTCTGTAGTATACAGTTTATATTGTTATCTAACTCTTTCAAGATCCTTTTGTATAGCATAAAGCTGTATACAGTATTTTTCTACGGGATACTGTTAACAGTTTATGTTAGCTGTTTGTTATATCAGGTCCTAAACCAGGTGTTCAGTCAGGTACTAAATTCGTATCTAATCTAGTATAAATAATATATTATACTTAACAAATCATTAATATTTGCTTTGTATATTGTCTCTATCCATATAATCACACCAGTTATTAGTTATTATTATTCATTCAGTAACTGCAACATGTGGAGACTTTTTACTTAATTTTCGTAAATGTAGAACAAATAAATGAATATAATAATTTCATATTGAAATGTGATGCTGTTTGGACCCTCCGAGAAATTTAAAGGAAGGAGGGTGTGGAACAGCTGGGGGAGTGACGCGGCAAGAAGACTCCATAATGAATTTATTGTGTGAATACTGGACTGAATTGTGCAATGTAATCAGGCGTTCTTGAAGGTCAATTGGTGTATATCAGCCCCAATTCGTAATTTAGAATTTTTTTTTTTTTATATTTTTATTTAAGGACACAGTATACAATCTACATGTTATACATAAAACTTAACTAAAAAAAAACCTCAACACTGAGAAAAAACAAGCCTAACTAGGAATGAAACAGAAGAACCTACACCTGAGTATTCCTTAACAAAAAAAGCTACATAACAAAACCTGTTACACTTATGCATATTTTGTACAAAACTTTATATACAAAACATTAAGTATACACCAAAACATTTCTCATACAATTATTTGGTATAGTAACATATTATGTACATAGATCCTCGAAAACTAAAACCTCCTGACAATGTTTTCGAGGAGACTAAATCATACTCCCCACACCCCATATAACCCAAATACACATCATATTGAACTTTGCATACTCTAGAATAAATGATAACTAAGAAAAAAAAATTCTAAGATGTGTGCCACCTCCCATCCCCCACCAGGTACACAGTATGAACAGGTGAAATATACCCTTAATCCTTGTGTATATACGTTCCTACCTCATTAACTTCCCAACAGGAAGGAATACTGAATAGTGCAATGTACAATGCCCACTCTCGTACACAGAACATCTCACATTGACAAAGTTAAATATACAGGAAATTCATGAGCCTGATGCACGCAGGCACCTCGCCCGTACTACATTTGTTAAATAGGCTAGGAATCCTAACAATAGTCTCTGGGGCAACAAAAACAAACCCCGCATCTTTTACAACACAAATAATTCTTCGCTCATTATTTCCTAAAAAAAAATTGTTAAAAGTATCGAAAGGACGCCTTGGCGAACCCACAGAATCAAGAAAATCTTACCAAAAACCTCCACCTCTCTCACAGAAGCCCCATTTCAATAACCGATCACCCCACCCACACACACAGACTCTCACACAGACACGCACACAGACACACACCACACACACCCACCACACGCAACAACACACACACACTCAACACACACACTCAACACACACACTCAACACACACACTCAACACACACTCACACACACACACACACAAAAGCCTTCACACAGACTGGCTTTACATCATGTTATCTCACATACACCACTGGAGCATCCACCATCTCTTCTCTTCCTTACTACAATCATCTCCAAGTATTCATCACTCACCTCCGGAAGCCAACCCCTTGCTGCCTTTCCCCGGCACCAACTGTAGTAGTCGTGCCACAGTCAGTCCCCGATAACTCTCCGGAAAAAGAGCAACCCACTGACACCCATATAAGCTCCTATTCCTACCCACCGACCTATAAAAACTCGCCGCTAAGGCCTTGATCCTGACATTACCCCCCACCTCCCTCATTACCCAAGAAACATACAAAAAATCAACCATTATATACCTTAATGCCCTCGCTACCTCATCAGACACTCCTCCCACTTCTAAAAGTAAAGCCCTAAGGACCCCCACCCTTCCCCCTTCCAATAATCCAAAAACACCCCTCAACCACACCCTTACATTTTCCAAAAAAGGACAAAAGTACACCACATGGAAAGCATTTTCCACGTCGCCACAATGCACACATGAAGCATCACTCACATATCCCATCTGCCTCAACACCTGTTTTGACGCTAATGTCCCCATGAGGAATCTGTATACCACTTCTCTCACCCTTGCTGGCATTCTTAGCTTTCGAAATTCCTCCCATATTACCCTCCAATTATATGTGGGGAAGACAGCCACCCCTTGCAGTGTCTCCCGATGATACTCTACTCCCACCAGCCTCCCTATTCGCAAATGGCGCACATCTCGCACTCTTAACATATACCTCAACATATCCTCACACACCTCCCACACACCAACAACGTAAGTCCCACATCACCTCCCCCACACGCCGCCCCCAGACCCCCCCCGCACTGAGGTATCTCACCTTGACATATATTGCCCTCACCCTGGGCCCCAGTGCCAACAAACCCAATCCCCCCTGACGCACCCCAGTCATTACTACATCACGTCCCAACCACGCCCTCCCATAACCCCATATATACCTTAATGCCCTCCTCTGTATGTCTGTTACATCACAATTTCTCAAGGGATATACTGCTGCCACTCCCCAAACCTTACTGTATACCAACGAATTCACAATCACAGCCCTTTGGTGCAACGTAACATCTCTGGCCCGAAGGCCACGTAGCCTACCCACTGCCCTGTCCCTAACTGCCTCTGAATTAATCTTTCTACTTTCCTGCCTGTCCGCTGTGTACCAAATCCCACAAATCTTAATCTGTTCTACTACATTCCATCCAAACCCCTGACCCAATCTCCCGCCTACCCAGGTGCCCACCTCTAACAACATCGACTTGCTTTTGTTTACCCTCATTCCTGTTACGGCCCCAAACTTCTCGATGACTCTACCCACCCTTGAAAAATCCTCCCTTCCACTAAGTAAGATCGTCGTATCATCAACGTAACCCACAACCCCCCCCCCGTCATTCCCCTCAACCCCCTCCCCACACAACTCTCGGTCTACAAGCTCATAAAATGGGTTCTGAACGCAAGCAAATAAAAGCTGTGAAAGTGGGCAACCCTGCCGCAAACCCCTCTCCATACGAATCCCAGAACCCAACCTACCGTTCACCTGCACACACATGATCGCCCCCGCATACAATGCATCCACCCACCCTACCACCCTGGCACCAAAACCCAAAACACACAAACTCTCATGCAAAAACACCCTGTCCACACAATCATACGCATTCTCCCAATCAACCCCTAGAATCCCCTCCCCCTCCACAGCCCTCTAAGAAATCCCTTATGCACCCGTGTCCATCCCGCATACTCCTCCCTGGAATCCCAAACTGACCTCTGTGTAAAAGCGCTCCGAGAACTGCCTTCATTCTATTCCCTAGAATCTTTGCGAATACCTTATAGTCTGTGCACATTAAGGAAATTGCCCAGAAAGCACTCAGTGCCCGCGCCCCTTCCTTCTTTGGTACTAATACAACTATGCCTGTACATTGTGACTCACCCATTCTCTTTCCATCTAGCATATTTTTCAAAACCCCAACTAAACAATGCCTCATGCACCCCCAATGAGCCCTATAAAAGTCAATAGGCAAACCGTCAATGCCTGGCACCTTACCCGTATTCATGCTGAAGACCGCATCTGCCACCTCAGCCTCACTAATATCAGCCTCCAACCCCACCCTATCCTTTTCTCCTATAGCCTTATGAACCCCCCTACCGAAAGACGCCTGCCAGGTGCCCCGCCTCCCACCCTCTCTCCATTTTCTCCTGAGCCATTCACCTGCATAAATGCTCATACTCTCAGTGGAGATGAGGACCTCACCTTCCGGGTAATCCCCCACTCCTGCACTAGTCTCTAACTGCAATAACGTGGTCACTCTCCTACGCTCCCTAAACTTACGCAGCACATACCCAGTCGGTTTATCCCCCCACAACACATCGTCCAACCCTGAACGAAAACGTATCGCATCAAAACATTCATTATGAATCTCCTCAATCCTACCTCGAAGCAGTGCTATATCTTCCCCCTCCCCAACCCCCCTCCCGTAACATGCCTGCAACTGTCCCTCCAAATAATTCTGCAAACCATATCTCCATCTCGCTTCCTCATGGCCCTTGACTCTATAAAAATTTGCGATCCCAGGTTTCGCCCGCAACTCCCACCATTCTACAAGCTCCATAGCCCGATCCCTATCTCCCCAAAACCCATTCTACCACTCATCAAGACCCATTCCCCCCCCTTCCCCCCGAGCAGCCGCACATTCAACTTCCAATAGCCGGGGTAAATATGCACGGCACCTTCCCACGACAGATCCATTATCACCGCCCTATGGTCCGAGAAACCCACATCAAAAGTCTGTACCCTCCCGACCTCCAAACCCTTCATGACGTAAATCCTGTCGTCTTGCAGCATACCCCTTGCGAATGAACGTGTGCTCCACCACATAACCTCCTCCCCCTGCAACATCTACGACACCCACGTCCCTCAACACATCCCTCAGAACACGTAATACACAACTCGCCCCCCTCGGTTCAACATCCTGGCCCCGAATTACACAATTCCAATCCCCACCAATAATCGTGATGGCAGGCAATCCCCGCAGATGGTACAATAAGTCTTCCCTCACAAAATCCACTTTTACTCGTGTATTGCTCGACGCCGGCATATACACTCCTATGAAACATGCCCTTCTATCACCCCATACACCATCTACCCGCACAACCCTCCCCCCTGCCTCCTCCCAACCCATGACACGCAAGGGGCTGGTCTCCTTAATCGCTATCGCCACCCCCCCTTTCAACTGCCAAGCACAACTAACATACAACTTATACCCATGCAACAACAACTCACTACCAATCTTATGATTGTGTTCCTGCAAGAAACACACATCCACCTGGAACCTATGTAAGAACCATACTAACCACACAGTTTTGATCTCAGCCTTGAGACCGTTCACATTTATAGTGACACACCTGAAATTTATAAGAACGGCGGCTTCCCTCTATGCCTCTGTGGCTTGCCTACCATCCCTTTTCCTGTGCGTCGACCCGACGCCTCACCAGACTTTCCCCTGTCTCCCTCCCCACCTTTTACCCTTTCACTACAGAAATCAGGATCCACTAGATCCTTTTGGTCCAACAACTCCTCATCCTTTGCCCAAGCTTTTTTGCCTGGCCTCTGCCCCGGCGTGAGTACCTCCTCGGCCTCAACCGTGCCAGCAGGCCTTTTCCTAGAACCACTACCCACACACATGTCTTCATCCGACAAATGCTCCTGATGGACCTCCACCTCCACCACTTGCTCTAAGCGAGTTCCACACAATGTTTGTACCACAGACTGCTGTTCCTCCCTCACATCAGCCTCGGCAGCACTTAAGGTGGAGGTCCCCGACCCGTCCAAAAAACCTCTCAACACGTCCTCCAGTAAATCTTCCTGAGGACCATCTTTCCTTCCTGATGGAGCCCCCGACGGTCCTGTCTGCTCCCCCGAGCCTACCGGGAATGTAACACAGGTACCGACCGTCGGTACTTCCCGATCAACCTCTTCACTCCATCGACCACTCGTCCCTGCTCCCTCCTCTCCCAACTCAGGCATCAACTCACAAGGCCGCTGCTCCACTGCCAACGTACCAGGAGCCCTGGTAGGCTGCCTCCTAGGACACTGTGCTGCCATATGGTCGTAGGAGCTACATAATCGACAGGTCCTTCTCTGGCCGGCATAGTGTACAAAGACCTGCGTCCTGGAATCCACGAGCATGACGTAGGACGGTATAGGCCTAGCCAACGTCATTTTGAGGGTATAAGAACCCTCAGGTCGTCCCTCATATGACCCATCTTTCCATACTCCCATCGTAGCCGAATGAACTTTACCATAACTGTTGAAGACCTCCTGTATACTATACGCAGTCGCCTCGAAAGGGACGTTTCTCACCTTCACCCACGTATAGTACCTAGATACGTCGTGCAAGACGACGTCCACTGCCGAATTCACAGTCACCTTCCTCTCCTGGTACTCGTCAACAAGTCTGTCGTAGACGCCGGTACGATTCAGTTTCAGGAATACTCTGGTCAGCCCATTTAAGGCTACACCATATACTTCATCGTTGGGGACACCATAGACGTCTCTGATGATAGCTGGTGGCAAAGTATTCATCGTTTCTCCAGTGAGCGTGCCACGTACCAGCTGTATACAAACAGTGTTGATCCGCTAACCCACTCGATACGCCATTTTGCCGTCCAGTTGCTAAAGGTCACCACCAGAGGGCAGGTGTAGCTACTAGGCGTGCATCCTCTCTCCCCGGAGGTCGAGAGATGAATGCAAATTTAGAAATTGGGGTAGTGTGGAAAACCCTTATAATTCGGCAACAAGGACAAAAAAATAAAGGACACTAATTCTCCTAGGAGCACACCTCATCTAAGTGATGCTTACCCATAATGTACAGTAGTTTTTACTTTGGCCATCGTAAATACTAGCTGTTAGGGTAAGGGTAGGGTGTGTTCCATCAGCATTAAGTTGATGTGTATAAAAATTTATTGTTTTAATGATATGGTTAGGAGAAAACCTTCCCTAGTCTCTGTAAAAATATTCCCATTAAACATTCCTAACAATCAGCTCCTAAAATCACATGTTGGTATTAATATTCTAATTATTAATTTAATGTTAGGTCTAACTTTTTGTGAGAGTGGTGAAGAAGTGGGTATCGAGGGAGGAACAGTTCGGCGACCTACCGTGACTTAAGTCTCTTATCTCACCCAGATTATTTGCACGTAATAATTCAGGTTATACCTTGTAAACCTCATTCAGGTAATTTACTCACATAATAATAATTCACCAAACAACAGCTATATTTTCTATTTACCTATTTATAGTGCATACTTGAATTCTTCTACCAACAAATATCTATCCAGATATTAATTTCTTGTTAAACGGTGATAACAATCCTGAAAATAATTGTCAATAATAAACAGCAAGTCAGGAAAAAACTGTACTAAGTGTCACCAAGTACATTTTTTTAACAAACCGACTGTTTCCCATTGAGGCAGGGTGGCCCAAAAAGGAAAACAAAAGATTCTCTTTATAAATTTAGTAATTGTTATGGGGCTATAGGACCCAACATGTATTTATAAGTAGCAGTTACTCTGGAATACCTAATTATATTGAATTGATGGGGACTTTGCTCTAAATGTCAGAAGGACTGATCAACCTTATGACTGAGAGGCAGCTGGGTCAAGCCTATTTTTCTCAATATAATAGGTTATACTATAGACACATAAACACACAATTTAAATAAGTAGTTTATAAAGTTGTATTTCTTTTTGTAAAAGTAAAATTAAGGTGTGGTAGAATTGTGGTAACTGGAGAATTGTGCTTGGCAACAGTCTTTTGTTTTGGTGGGAGGAGCTTAGCCAGGCTCTCTCTCTCTCTCCCTCTCACTGACTCTCTCTCTCTGTGGCTGACCTTCAACCTGGCAGAATCTCTGGGTCCTTCTTCTATCGTTTGGGGCATTATGTGTGCTCCAGGGGTGAGTTTTTATAATTTAAGTTGTGGCCACCATACCCAGGGTGACTAAAGTGTGTCAAAACACTGGTTAGCCCAGAGTTATGTCAAGAGAGAAGGACAAAAGTTAATAAGGTACACCATGTGGGAGAACAGCTATGGAGTGTGTAGATTTTGTTTTAAAAATGTGAGGCTGTGATTGTATATTCTGTATATATCCATTGAGAATACAGTTATATTTTTATAGTAGTAGTTTACATAACCTGTGAAGAGGGCTGGTGAAAGGGTATCAGAGACACTCAGGATGATCAGCCATAATGTAAGTATTACCCCTAGACAGATAAGGCCATTAAGTAAAAAGCTACCCCCACACTAGAACATGTAGTGAGAACCTTACTATCAAAAAAGTAATAAGGGACAAACCAACGTAACAGTAATGTATACAGGAGAAAGGGTTACTAGCCCCTTGCTCCCGGCATTTTAGTCGCCTCTTACGACACGCATGGCTTATGGAGGAATAATTCTGTTCCACTTCCCCATGGAGATAAGAGGAAATAAACAAGAGCAATAACTAATAGGAAAAAAGAAGAAAACCCAGAGGGGTGTGTATATATATGCTTGTACATGAATGTGTAGTGTGACCTACGTGTAAGTAGAAGTAGCAAGATGTACCTGAAATCTTTCATGTTTATGAGACAGAAAAGAGACACCAGCAATCTTACCACCATATAAAACAATTACAGGACGGTAGTACCTCCCTGGGCGGTTGCTATCTACCAACCTATTACTTAATTACTATTTAATTACAATGTTAGATCACTAAGTAAACACTATCATGACCACTTATCTGTTCATAATTCTCTAAATGTTAACATGTTTATCATTATTCTTACTGACTGAGACATGACTCAAGACATCTTTGCCTTACCTGGTTACACAGCCATACAAAGCTGCAGCCTGGTCAATTAGGGGGTGGTACAGGAGGGCCCCGCTTATACAGCATGGTAGGTTCCAGGCTTCTACTGTAAAGCTAAAATCACTGTAAAGTGAACCATAGCTTTTTTCACTTTCAAATGCATATAAAAGCCTGATAACATGTTTACACTTCCATATATTAAGTGAGCAATATAGCTAGGCCTAAAAAAAATGCACATTCAGTGTACACATTACTTACCTTAAAATAGGTTCGTGCTTAGCTTATAGTGAGTGGTGAATATATTTACTGTAGAAAATCTGAATAACAGGAAGAATGAGTATAATACATAATGCTGAATTTGCTAAACACTGTAAAGCATAGCACTATAAAGTGAGGCCTTCCTGTTTCGCTATCTACTACTCTAATGAATTAGAATTCAGAATGAGAATGGTGAATAAATATTTGAAAATCTTTCAGCCAAAACCCTATTCCAGTTGAGACAGTATATAGGCTACCTCACACAAATTCCTACACATTCAGTGATAACCTAAAAAAAAATCATAATTGACAAGATATAAGATTAGAAGTATCAGACACAGAATCTGTTTGGCTACAGTTTCTCGAAAGTTGTGACAAATTAATTTTGGGTGTGATTTACAGGCCCCCAAACCTTGATAGGGAGTGCGGTAAGCTGTTATGGGACGAAATTCATAAGGCATCTAAATATGAAAATGTCGTCTTAATGAGAGATTTTTAACTTTAGACAAATTGATTGGAACTATATGACAGGAAATCCTGAATCTAGTGGCTTTCTTGATATGGGTCAGGATTGCTTTTTAAAACAATTTGTGACAGAACCAACTAAAGGAAACAATCTGCTTGACCTGGTTCATGCCAACAAGGAATCACTAATTAATAATATTGAGGTTAATGACGAACTTGGGGAAAGCGATCACAAATCACTTAGTTCCAGTATATCATGGAAGTACCCAAATAACTGCAATCAAGTCTCTGTCCCAGACTTCTGCTTGGCCAATTTCATGAGACTGAGAAATTATCTGGGTGGGCTATGTGTCAGATGGGTGGTGATGGTTGCCAATATGACGCTTTTCAGAGCATAGTTCTAGGTGCCCAGACAACTTATGTTCCAAGTAGGGAAATCAGATCAACTAAAAATTATCCAATATAGATAAACAATAGATCAAAACATCTCATTGGTCAAAAGAGAGGCATATATAGAAGTATCCAAAGAGGGGATGGGCAGTTTAGAAATCAATATATTCAATTAAAGATAGAAATAAAAAAGGGAATAAGAAAAGCTAAAAGAGATTATGAGGCTAAAGTGGCAAGGGATTCGAAGGTTTCTTTCAGGTATATAAAAGTAAGATTAGGGACAAGACTGGCCCACTCAAAAATAACTCAGGTCAGATCACTGACAGTGATAAGCAAATGTGTGAAATTTTTAACTCTTATTTCCTCTCAGATTTTACGCAGGAATTTAGTAGCGAAAATCCAGAAAAAACTAAATTATGTAAAACAAGACGATAATGAGCTATGCACGACTAGGGTAACTAGTGACAGTCCTCAGACAAATAGAGAAATTAAAACAGATGAATTGTTTGCAAGGGTTTTAAAGGAATGTAAAAAGGAGCTTAGCAAACCTTGGGCTAGTCTTTTCAATATATTACTACAAACTGGCATACTGCCAGACAAGTGGAAAATGACAAATGTAATACCTGTTTACAAAGCAGGAGACAGTTCCTTAGCTTCAAACTATAGAGCACGGTTTTTACAAAGGGGCTCTCCTGCCTTACAAATTTATTAACTTTATTCATTAAGGTATTTGAGGAGGTAGATCATGGTAATGAATATGATAGTGTGTATATGGACTTCAGTAAGGCTTTTGATAAAGTTCCACATCAGAGGCTATTGAGGAAAATTAAGGCACACGGAATAGGAGAACTTTTTTCCTGGGTAGAGGCATGGTTGACAGATAGGCAGCATCAGTGGGGAGAAATCAGGGTGGGGGTGCATGACGAATGGCGTTCCACAGGGGTCAGTGTTGGGCCCTATCTTGTTCACAATTCATATAAACGACGTTGATGAGAGAATAAATAGTGACATTAGCAATTTTGCTGATGACACCAAAATAGATTGTCTAATTCATTCTAATGAGGACATTAGAGCACTCAAGGAAGATTTGAATAGACTGATGCAGTGGTCGGAGAAGTGGCAGATGCTGTTTATTTTTTTTTTATCACACTGGCCGATTCCCACCAAGGCAGGGTGGCCCGAAAAAAGAAAAACTTTCACCATCATTCACTCCATCACTGTCTTGCCAGAAGGGTGCTTTACACTACAGTTTTTAAACTGCAACATTAACACCCCTCCTTCAGAGTGCAGGCACTGTACTTCCCATCTCCAGGATTCAAGTCCAGCCTGCCGGTTTCCCTGAACCCCTTCATAAATGTTACTTTGCTCACACTCCAACAGCACGTCAAGTATTAAAAACCATTTGTCTCCATTCACTCCTATCAAACACGCTCACGCATGCCTGCTGGAAGTCCAAGCCCCTCGCACACAAAACCTCCTTTATCCCCTCCCTCCAACCTTTCCTAGGCCGACCCCTATCCCGCCTTCCTTCCACTACAGACTGATACACTCTTGAAGTCACTCTGTTTCGCTCCATTCTCTCTACATGTCCGAACCACCTCAACAACCCTTCCTCAGCCCTCTGGACAACAGTTTTGGCAATCCCGCACCTCCTCCTAACATCCAAACTACGAATTCTCTGCATTATATTCACACCACACATTGCCCTCAGACATGACATCTCCACTGCCTCCAGCCTTCTCCTCGCTGCAACATTCATCACCCATGCTTCACACCCATATAAGAGCGTTGGTAAAACTATACTCTCATACATTCCCCTCTTTGCCTCCAAGGACAAAGTTCTTTGTCTCCACAGACTCCTAAGTGCACCACTCACCCTTTTTCCCTCATCAATTCTATGATTCACCTCATCTTTCATAGACCCATCCGCTGACACGTCCACTCCCAAATATCTAAAAACATTCACCTTCTCCATACTGTCTCCCTCCAATCTGATATCCAATCTTTCATCACCTAATCTTTTTGTTATCCTCATAACCTTACTCTTTCCTGTATTCACTTTTAATTTTCTTCTTTTGCACACCCTACCAAATTCATGCACCAATCTCTGCAACTTCTCTGCAAAATCTCCCAAGAGCACAGTGTCATCAGCAAAGAGCAACTGTGACAACTCCCACTTTATGTGTGATTCTTTATCTTTTAACTCCACGCCTCTTGCCAAGACCCTCGCATTACTTCTCTTACAACCCCATCTATAAATATATTAAACAACCACGGTGACATCACACATCCTTGTCTAAGGCCTACTTTTACTGGGAAATAATTTCCCTCTTTCCTACATACTCTAACTTGAGCCTCACTATCCTCGTAAAAACTCTTCACTGCTTTCAGTAACCTACCTCCTACACCATACACCTGCAACATCTGCCACATTGCCCCCCTATCCACCCTGTCATACGCCTTTTCCAAATCCATAAATGCCACAAAGACCTCTTTAGCCTTATCTAAATACTGTTCACTTATATGTTTCACTGTAAACACCTGGTCCACACACCCCCTACCTTTTCTAAAGCTGTTTAATATAGACAAATTCAAAGTTCAAAATATTGGACAAGAAAATTACCATGCCATTTATGAACTAAATAATATAGATCTTAATACTACTGATTACGTAAAGGATCTGGGAGTTCTGGTTAGGAGTGATCTAAATCCAAGACAACAGTGCATAAGTGTTCGCAATAAAGAGAGCAGAATCCTTGGCTTAATATAAAGGAGCATAAATAATAGGAGTCTTAGGTTGTGCTTTAACTCTAGATATCCTTGGTTAGGCCTCATTTAGATTATGCTGGACAGTTCTGGTCACCGTATTACAAAGTGCATATAAATGCAGTGGAAAACGTACAAAGGAAGATGACAAAGTTGATCCCATGTATCAAATTTTCCCTGTGAAGATAGACTGAGGGCACTGAATCTACACTCTCTAAAAAGGCGTAGAATTAGGGGGGATATAACTGAGGAGTATAAATGAAAAGCAGGAATAAATAAAGGGAATATAAATAGCTTGCTAAAAATATCTAGCCAAGACAGGACTCGCGCAACAATGGATTGAAGTTGGAAAAATTCAGATTCGGCAAGGATATAGGTAAGCAATGGTTTGGTAGCAGAGTTGTGGATGAGTACTGTCACTGAAGCTAAAACGTTGTGTAGTTTTAAAAATAGGTTAGATAAATACATGAGTGGGTGGATATGAGTTGGACCTGACTAGCTTGTGCTAATAGGTCTGATGCCGTGCTCCTTCCTTAAATGGATGTGATCTGACCTGACAAGGTGGGTCATTGGTTTAAGCCGGGAGGTGACTTGGACCTGCCTCGCATGGGCCAGTAAGCCTGCTGTAGTGTTCCTTCTTTCTTATGTTCTTATGAGATGAAGAAACACCACCTAATTCTTGCTTGTGACTTCAGCATAAACCTCATCCAAGTAGATGACCCTCAAGTAGCTAACTTCACAAACACTATGAACAACTGTTGCTATTAACATCTATAACTAAACCAACAAGAATCTTTGACGCAAGTGCCTCATTACTTATCCATATCTGGACCAATACTATATCCCCACTCAAGGCATGGATAATCACGGATAACACCACAGACTATTACCCCACCTTCCTCATAAACAACTTACGTAAATTGCCTCAAGATACTAGTAAGATCTCATTTCGTCTTCATGATGAGCTATCAGTAAATAACTTTATTTCAGCATTAAGGGATATTGACTAGTACAGAGGGTTAGCTGACAGTCAAATATTAATGGTATCAAAATTTTCCTTCAAAATGCTCAAAACCTCTATAGACATTATCTAATTAAAACTAAGCAGAAGACAGCTAAGAGAATCAACAGCCCGTGGTTTACAAATACCATCCTCAAATATATTGTTAAAAAGCATCAACAGTTCAGACTGGACTTAATAACGAAAGAACAGACTGAACGATATACATCATTACTTTCTAATCTAATAAAGAAGTCTAAACAACTTTATTATGCAAGCAGATTTAATGAAATAGAAGGGGATATGAAAAAGACATGGGAAATCCTCTCTGAAATCCGGGCTCTCGTAAACTGTTTAGAAATAGATATAAAAGCTTAACAAAATAAGATGAAACACACATCCAGCCTGCAGACACTGCCAACACACTTTATGTTTTCTTCTCTGCGTCCTTGATCTGTGAGTCTTCCGTTGTAATAGATATATCATCAGATCATTTCCCAAGATTAACCACTCTAGATATATGGTTAATGATATCCTCCTTGATGGGATATTCAAACGAAAACACTTTCATGTTTCCCCTGATCGGCATGACTAATTTGTCGTGCATATTAGTATAGAGTGGTATAATTTCTATAAATATTCTTCTGTTGAGACCTTTAACAATAACTTTGTAAGCAATATTTAGAATTATTTAGAACTGCCACTGAAACCTCCTGGTACTGCAAACTCAATTAACTTCCTTAATAATCATACCTTCTATAATAATCATACCTATTACAAAGATCTTAAACTTCGAACATTGAAATGCACTGTTCGTAGACTAGGCCTATAGAAAATATCATACCCCTGAACTGCTGAAGCTCTTTCAATCTGCCCTCGCTGCGACCAGGGAGCGTATGACACAACTTCGGCAAACAGACTGGGAAAAATTTGTCATTGGTCTCCACACTCCCCACTCTGCCAGACAGGGAGGAACATGAATAGAATTAAGAGTAGCAGAACCGGTGAGATCACGGACCCTCATCTCTTACACAGGGCAAATGAGTTAGAACTTGGACTGATACATCTAGCTATGACAATCTTCTCAGTACCACACAGACAAAATTAATGGACGAACACGATAAAAGGGAGAGACTGATTTATTTTGTGCTCAGCAAGGAAGATAACTAACATTTCTTTCACTAACTTTGAGCTCGACGCAGCACTAAGAGGAATTTCACGTCGCCTGGGGAGGATACCTGGAGGGGGGTTCGAGGGTTGTCATATATGTGGGGTAAGAAACGAATGGATAATTGAGCAATAACGGGAATAAGGAGAATAGGGGAGTAAAGGAAGGGGTGGGAGGGGATGGGGTAGGCAGGTAAGTAATGTGACAGGTCAGTGGTGACCACCACGACCCTCTCATTAACTCTAGACTACTCACTACCGCACGCCTCGCCCACTCTTCACTCACTCCACCTTATATAAAGTATAAGAAATAAAAATAAATAACGGGGACACTGCATATTACTATTTCACTCAACACAGTTTATTATTAAGTTCTTGTATAATAACATATTTGGAAACAGCGAGACAAGGGTTACAATTAAACTGATGAAACAGAATATAACTTACAATATAGTTCAGAGGACAGTTCATAACAGGAACTCAGTCACACACTAGCCACAGGTCCCAAGACCTACACAGCATGAGCACTGCTTAAAGCCAGTACTCTGCCCAGTCTCCATCAGTCTGCCCCAGAGAGTCTCCAGCAGCATTCTCCGAGAGTTGTGCCCACGGGCATCAGCTCTGCCAGAACCTCCTCTCTAGCTGTTTCCTTGAGATTATATGGTCCTTAAAGCACCCCCTCCCCCCCAAAGAGACGTACAGCACGTGTTTTAAGACCTGAACAGAAGACCGGTGGCCTGGTGGCTAAAGCTCTCGCTTCACACACGGAGGGCCCGGGTTCGATTCCCGGCGGGTGGAAACATTTCGACACATTTCTTTACACCTTTTGTCCTGTTCAACTAGCAGCAAATAGGTACCTGGGTGTTAGTCGACTGGTGTGGGTCGCATCCTGGGGGAAAAGATTGAGGACTCCAATGGAAATAAGTTAGACAGTCCTCGATGACGCACTGACTTTCTTGGGTTATCCTGTGTGGCTAACCCTCCGGGGTTAAAAATCCGAACGGAATCTTATCTTATCTTAGCCGCGAGGCGTGCCTGACACCTATTTGCCAAGGCAACGGGTGTGACAATTTACTGGTTAGTTACCTGGGGGTTATTCCGGGGATCAACGCCCCCGCGGCCCGGTCCATAACCAGGCCTCCCGATGGATCAGGGCCTGATCAACTAGGCTGTTACTGCTGGCCGCACGCAGTCCAACGTACGAGCCACAGCCCGGCTGATCCGGCACTGACTTTAGATGTCTGTCCAGCTCTCTCTTGAAGGCAGCCAGGGGCTTATTGGCAATTCCCTTAATGCTTGATGGGAGGCTGTTGAACAATTTTGGGCCCCGGACACTTATGGTGTTTTCCCTTAGTGTACCAATGACGCCCCTACTTTTTATTGGGGGCATTTTGCATCGCCTGCCCAGTCTTTTACTTTCGTAGGGAGTGATTTCTGTGTGCAGATTTGGGACCATTCCTTCCATGATTTTCCAAGTGTAGATTATGATATATCTCTCCCTCCTGCGTTCCAACGAGTACAAGTCAAGTGCTTCCAAGCATTCCCAGTAGTTAAGGTGCTTGACAGAACTTATACGTGCAGTAAAGGATCTCTGTACACTCTCTAGATCTGCGATTTCACCTGCTTTAAATGGAGATGTTAATGTACAGCAGTATTCCAGCCTAGAGAGAACAAGTGATTTGAAAAGGATCATCATTGGCTTGGCATCTCTCGTTTTGAAAGTTCTCATTATCCATCCTATCATTTTCTTTGCATGTGCGATCGTGGCACTGTTGTGATACTTGAAAGTGAGATCCTCAGACATTGCTACTCCCAGGTCCCTTACATTACTTTTCCGCTTTACTGTATGGCCGGAGTCAGTAGTATACTCTGTTCTAGTTATTATCTCCTCCAGTTTTCCATAACGGAGTAGTTGGAATTTGTCCTCATTGAACATCATATTGTTTACCGTTGCCCACTGGAAAACTTTGTTTATATCTTCTTGGAGGTTAACCGCGTCCTCAGCAGATGACAGCCTCATGCAGATCCTAGTATCATCCGCAAAGGATGATACGGTGCTGTGGTGTATATCTATGTCTATGACTGATATGAGGATAAGGAATAAGATAGGGGCGAGTACTGTGCCTTGTGGAACAGAGCTCTTCACTATGGCAGCCACCGATTTAACTCTGTTGACCACTACTCTTTGTGTTCGATGTGTTAGGAAGTTGAAGGTCCATCTCCCCACTTTCCCAGTTATTCCTTTAGCACGTATTTTATGGGCTATTACGCCATGATCGCATTTGTCAAATGCTTTTGCAAAGTCTGTGTATATTACATCTGCATTCTGATTTTCTTCCAGTGCATCCAAGGCCATGTCATAGTGATCCAGTAGTTGTGAGAGGCAGGAGCGACCTGCCCTGAACCCATGTTGCCCTGGATTGTGCAGATTTTGGGAATCCAGGTGATTTGCAATCCTGCTTCTTAGCACTCTTTAAAAGATTTTTATGATGTGGGACGTCAGAGCAATTGGTCTATAGCTCTTAGCTAATGCTTTGCTGCCACCTTTATGTAGTGGGGCTATATCCGTTGTTTTAAGTGACTGTGGAATTTCACCCATGTCCAAGCTCCTCCTCCATAGTGTACTTAGGGCACGTGAGAGGGGTTTCTTGCAGTTCTTACTGAAAACAGAGTTCCACGAGTCTGGGCCCGGGGCTGAGTGCACAGGCATGTTGTCAATGGCTTTTTCGAAATCTATCAGAGTTAGGGTAATGTCGGAAATCTGGCATATATTTATGGAGTTTTGAGGCTCATTCATGAAGAAATCATTTGGGTCGTCGATCCTCAGACCGATTAGTGGTTCACTAAACACAGAGTTGTACTGGGATTTCAATATTTCACTAATTTCCTTGTTGTCATCTGTGTAAGTCCCATCCTGTCTGAGTAAGGGCCCGATACTAGATGAGGTATTTGCCTTGCTTTTGGCATATGAAAAGAAATATTTTGAATTTCTTTCAATTTCACTAATAGCTTTAAGCTCCTCCTGCCTCTCCTGGTTCCTGTAAGAGTCATTTAACTTAAGCTCGATAGTTTCCACTTCCCTGGTCAGCGCCTCCTTTCGTGTATCAGATATTCTAGCACTCCTGATGAGCTCAGTGACTCTTCGCCGTCTTCTGTAGAGGGAGCATCTTTCTCTCTCCAGTTTACTCCTGCTCTTCTTCTTTCTTAGGGGAATATGCCTAGAACATGCTTCGGCTGCCAGGAAGTTGATCCTTTCAAGGCACTGGTTTGGATCCGTGTCATTTAAGACATCTTCCCAACATGTTTCGTTTAGGATATGGTTTACCTGGTCCCAGTTGATGTTCTTGTTGTTGAAGTTGTATTTTGTGAAGGCACCTTCACAGGTACATGCATTCTGCTGATCAGGACCCCTATGCATGTATGTCTGGACTTCGATTAGGTTGTGATCAGAATTATATTTTATTTTATTTTATTATCACACTGGCCGATTTCCACCAAGGCAGGGTGGCCCGAAAAAGAAAAACTTTCACCATCATTCACTCCATCACTGTCTTGCCAGAAGGGTGCTTTACACTACAGTCTTTAAACTGCAACATTAACACCCCTCCTTCAGAGTGCAGGCACTGTACTTCCCATCTCCAGGACTCAAGTCCGGCCTGCCGGTTTCCCTGAATCCCTTCATAAATGTTACTTTGCTCACACTCCAACAGCACGTCAAGTATTAAAAACCATTTGTCTCCATTCACTCCTATCAAACACGCTCATGTATGCCTGCTGGAAGTCCAAGCCCCTCACACACAAAACCTCCTTTACCCCCTCCCTCCAACCTTTCCTAGGCCGACCCCTACCCCGCCTTCCTTCCACTACAGACTGATACACTCTTGAAGTCATTCTGTTTCGCTCCATTCTCTCTACATGTCCGAACCACCTCAACAACCCTTCCTCAGCCCTCTGGACAACAGTTTTGGTAATCCCGCACCTCCTCCTAACTTCCAAACTACGAATTCTCTGCATTATATTCACACCACACATTGCCCTCAGACATGACATCTCCACTGCCTCCAGCCTTCTCCTCGCTGCAACATTCATCACCCACGCTTCACACCCATATAAGAGCGTTGGTAAAACTATACTCTCATACATTCCCCTCTTTGCCTCCAAGGACAAAGTTCTTTGTCTCCACAGACTCCTAAGTGCACCACTCACTCTTTTTCCCTCATCAATTCTATGATTCACCTCATCTTTCATAGACCCATCCGCTGACACGTCCACTCCCAAATATCTGAATACGTTCACCTCCTCCATACTCTCTCCCTCCAATCTGATATCCAATCTTTCATCACCTAATCTTTTTGTTATCCTCATAACCTTACTCTTTCCTGTATTCACCTTTAATTTTCTTCTTTTGCACACCCTACCAAATTCATCCACCAATCTCTGCAACTTCTCTTCAGAATCTCCCAAGAGCACAGTGTCATCAGCAAAGAGCAGCTGTGACAACTCCCACTTTGTGTGTGATTCTTTATCTTTTAACTCCACGCCTCTTGCCAAGACCCTCGCATTTACTTCTCTTACAACCCCATCTATAAATATATTAAACAACCACGGTGACATCACACATCCTTGTCTAAGGCCTACTTTTACTGGGAAAAAATTTCCCTCTTTCCTACATACTCTAACTTGAGCCTCACTATCCTCGTAAAAACTCTTCACTGCTATCAGTAACCTACCTCCTACACCATACACTTGCAACATCTGCCACATTGCCCCCCTATCCACCCTGTCATACGCCTTTTCCAAATCCATAAATGCCACAAAGACCTCTTTAGCCTTATCTAAATACTGTTCACTTATATGTTTCACTGTAAACACCTGGTCCACACACCCCCTACCTTTCCTAAAGCCTCCTTGTTCATCTGCTATCCTATTCTCCGTCTTACTCTTAATTCTTTCAATTATAACTCTACCATACACTTTACCAGGTATACTCAACAGACTTATCCCCCTATAATTTTTGCACTCTCTTTTATCCCCTTTGCCTTTAAACAAAGGAACTATGCATGCCCTCTGCCAATCCCTAGGTACCTTACCCTCTTCCATACATTTATTAAATAATTGCACCAACCACTCCAAAACTATATCCCCACCTGCTTTTAACATTTCTATCTTTATCCCATCAATCCCGGCTGCCTTACTCCCTTTCATTTTACCTACTGCCTCACGAACTTCCCCCACACTCACAACTGGCTCTTCCTCACTCCTACAAGATGTTATTCCTCCTTGCCCTATACACGAAATCACAGCTTCCCTATCTTCATCAACATTTAACAATTCCTCAAAATATTCCCTCCATCTTCCCAATACCTCTAACTCTCCATTTAATAACTCTCCTCTCCTATTTTTAACTGACAAATCCATTTGTTCTCTAGGCTTTCTTAACTTGTTAATCTCACTCCAAAACTTTTTCTTATTTTCAACAAAATTTGTTGATAACATCTCACCCACTCTCTCAGAATTAGTTGTTTTTTATATTCTTATCTCTCTTATCAGGTCCTCATTATTTGTGAAGATAAGGTCAAGTGTGTTTTCTAGTCTTGTTGGCTCCACTATCTGCTGGCTTAAGGTGTGTTTTTCGCAGAGACTTAGTAGCTCATGTGTGTGTGACCTTTCATCTGCGCTACCTCCGGGGATTGTTTCAGCTATAACATTATTTGCTACATTCTTCCATTTTGTATGCCTTAGGTTGAAATCACCAAGCAGTAAGATGTTTGGGGATGGAGCTGGAAGGTTTTCCAAACAGTAATCAATTTTCAGTAGCTGTTCCTTGAACTATTGTGAGGTTGCATCTGGTAGCTTGTATACAACCACAATGACTAGGTTTTGGTTCTCGATCTTTATTGATAGAACTTTAACTACCTCATTTGTGGTGTTCAGCAACTCCGTGCAGATAAGGGACTCTTTGACATACAGGCCAACCCCCCCCCCTTGTTGCCTGTTTTTTCTGTCGCATCTAAAAAAGGTTGTAACCACTTATCCGTATTTCACTGTCAAAGTGATCTTTTGTGTGAGTCTCTTTGAAGGCTGCAAACATTGCATTAGACTCCTCTAGAAGTCCACTGATAAAAGGTATTTTGTTGTTGGCGGATGGCTTAAGGCCCTGTATATTAGCAAATATGAACGAGGTTGTATTCTGTGTTTGTTGGGGGGATTTTGTTATTGGCATCAGTAGTTGTAATTCTGGAGGGCCATGGGTGGCCACTGGCTGCGCCTCCAGTCCAACAAGGCTCCGAGGTGGTGGACTATTTTTGTTATTTCCTTCTATTTTCTTTTTCCGTTTCCTGCCACTAAAAAATCACCTGGAGTTGGGTTGTCGTAGCTACTATTGTTTGTCTTGTGGGGTCTGTGCCTCCTGGTCCCTTTTAGATGGTATGCAGGGCAGTCGATGTTGTAACACTGCTTCTGGAGGACCGAGGAGTGGCACATTTTTGGGTGAAAGAAAGTACAGGAAGAAGAACGACACACTCCTTTAGACAGGAGGTCGCTACATTTTTTGGGATGCTCAAAGTTGCATGTCCCATTTTTTTTTTCCCTGTTATTCCATGCTTACAGATGCCCAAAGCATAATATTTGCACAAATTCACCTTTGGTTGAGAATTGTTGGGAGGTGTGTTGTCAATTTCTGCAGGTTCTGGGACTGCAATATAATCCTCAGTATCCAAGCCAGGGCCACCCCGTCCTGGATTCCATCTACTTTCCCCAGTAGAGGAAGAAGGAGGAGACTCCTCTCCAACATCTGAACTGTGGGCCACGGTCTTGTGCAATGATGGTTGTATATTTACGGTTTTAGATGGTTGTATATTTACTGTTTTTGTGGTGGTTTTGGTAGTGTCCCTAGGAGAGTCTGGGCTGGCAGTAAGGCTGGGGGCTGGGTCTGGGTCAGCACCGGGGCTGGGGGCTGAGCCTGGGCCAGCGGCTGGGCCTGGGCCAGCACCAGCACTGTGGGTATTAGTGCTATGACTGGGGGACCCTGGGCCAGCACCAGCACTGTGGGTATTAGTGCTATGACTGGGGGATGGGTCTGGCTTAGCACCATGTGGGTGACTAGATAGTTTCGAGTCATCTGTTGTGGTATGGACATTCTGCATTTTTTGATACACTATCTCTTGCTCCCATGTTTTATATATTTTTGGTAGACTATCCAAGAGGTCATCCTTGTTTTCTTGATTATTTTTATCATTTATTACTCTCCTTAATACCTTTCTGATATCTGCCCAAAGTTCTACATCTTTATTGCACAACCAGAAGCGCCTTGCTAGTTCGAGGTCATTTTTTGAGGCTGTATTTAGTCTAGTACAAGAGATATGGTGTTTGGAAGAGCAAAGATTGCATGTGATTCTGGATTTCCTTCCAAGGATTTTTTTACAAGTCCCACAGATATGCTGTGCTGACATCCTGTCTGTATCCTACTACACTCTGTATGCCATGGAAGAAAACTGATTTCCACTTTACCTTTCTCTTGCTGGTGCCAGTAATATGCAAGATGTATTTATACAAACCAAGTTTGCAGTATGTGGGTGGTGGTGTAGGGTGGGTGGTGGGTGTAGGGTGGGTGTGAGCCGGGCAGGACTTACCCGCACTGCCACACTTCACTATTATTTTTATTACTATTATTATTATTATTATTATTATTATTATTTAAATTCCATTTATGTAGTACTGTACACTGTTTATCTCAAGGATATACACTGTATTCTTTCAAAATACACTTTTCACTGCGCTATACTGGGATCATTGTTTTATTATTTACACAGCAGCTAGGTCTACGCTAACTTTCCCCTACACTTCTATGGAAAAGATTATTTCCTGTTTAGTAGAGGTAACGGTTGTATGCTCAATTTATGTATGCTGTGATTCCCTGCACCTCAATGCTACCACCACTCGTTTCATCTCTTATGACTATAGTAGTTACTTATCCGTTATTAACAGTTCACTGGACCTCTGGCAATAGTTCGCTAGTGCCAGTCGCTTGTAAGATTTTCCCCTATCTACACTATATATTGTACACTATACTGGGGGATAATTAAGATTACTCTTATCTACAATTTAGTTCACTATGTCACTGCACATATATATCCTTGTCACTCAATATATTACTTATAGATAGATCAATATTTGTTTATTTCCACTTGTGTCGACATCCGGCAATAATTCACTAGTGCTGGTCAGGTCTATTTCCCACAGTAACCGTTCCTCCACCGGCACTCTCCATGTGACACTATAATCCATATTTTCCTATTTAGTGTTCACTGATATTCCTTTTTTGTTTGTTCAAAGGAGTATATGCACTTTATGGTTGCACACGCTTATTTCCCGCATTCTGTTCCCTCTGCTACTATCAAGACATGCAGTTTTTGACGGAGCACAAACGCGCGCGACTGTCCCCTCTGGGTGCGGGCGTCTCCCTTAGTGACCTCACAAGCATAGTTGAACTACATCACATCCCCCTTTCTCCCCAGGTTAAAATATCTGAGAAACAGGACAATTTGTCCTAAGTTAATAGACTATTTTAATCCTAACCCCTTAATACTACTACAATACAAAGACCAAATTACACATAACAGAATACAAAATTATTCAGCTACAAGTATTTCCCTCAGCCTCCTCAACTACCACAAGGCAGCATAAGCAGTACACCTGGCAGTTGATCAGCATAACAGCTGTTCCCTGGTGTAAAGCCTCCTTACCCTTCATTTCTCCTTAAAACTAAATAACTGGCTCCAGTGCCTTCCCTACTCCTACTAGAAATGCACTATCCGGTACTAGTCACTTTCGCATGTTAACCACTAGGCCAAACCTGCGCTTCGTTGGCGTGGAAAACGGCTCCTACGGGTAGCATTCTTTACGACCACTTTACGACCACCAAGGTCGCATTTCAATACACTTTCACATAGACACATCAACATGTGAAAGTCGAGAGAGAGCAGAGGCATTGCAGCTAAGACCCACCGCTGAGAGAGTACAGGATGGTGTGTGGGAGTGCTCTGGGAGAGTACACGATGGTTGTTGAAGTGCTCTAGGAGAGTAAAGGATGGGTATGGGATTGCTCTGGGAGAGTACATAAGAACATAAGAAAGAAGGAACACTGCATCAAGCCTACTGGCCCATGCGGAGCAGGTCCATTTCCTCTCCCCCCCCCCCCCCCCGGATTAGACCTGTCACTTGCCTGGTAAATAGGTATTACATTCGCCATTTTCCACTTATCAGTACATGATGGGTGTAGGAGTACTCTGGGAAAGTATAGGATGGGTGTGGTAGTGTTCTGGGAGAGTACAGGGTGGGAGTGGGAGTGCTATGGGAGAGTATAGGACGGGTGTGGGAGTGTTCGGGGAGAGTACAGGATGGGAGTGGGAGTTCTCTGGGAGAATACAGGAAGCGTGTGGGAGTGCTCTACGAGAGTACAGGATAGTGTGGGAGTGCTTTGGGACATTTCAGGATTTGTGTGGGAGTGCTCTGGGAGAATACAGGATGAGTGTGGGAGTGTTCTTGGAGAGTACACAAAGGGTGTGGAAGTGCTTTGGGGGGAAGAGGAAAGGTGTGGGATTGCTCTGGGAGAGTACAGGATGAGAGTGGGAGTGCTCTGGGAGAGAACTGGATGGGTGTGGGAGTGCTCTGGGAGAGAACTGGATGGGTGTGGGAGTGCTCACGAAGAGTACAGAAAGTGTGGGAATGCTTTGGGAGAGTAGAGAATGGGTGTGTGAATGCTCTGGAAGAGTACTGGAAGGGTGTGGGAGTCCTCTGGGAGAGTACAGGATTGGCGTGGGAGTGCTATGGGAAAGTACTGGATCGGTGTGTGAGTGCGATGCGAGAGTACAGGATGCGGGTGAAAGTGTTCTGGAAGAGTACAGGATGAGTGTGGGAGTGCTCTAGGAAAGTAGAGGATGGGTGTGGGAGCGCTCTGGGAGAGTATATGATGGGAATGGGAGTGTTCTGGGAGAGTAGAGGTTGGGTGTGTGACTTCTCTGGAAGAGTATAACAAAGGTGTAGGAGTGTTCTGGGAGAGAACAGAATGGGTGTAGGAGTCCTCTGGGAGACTACAGAAAGTGTGGGAGTGCTCAGGGAGAATGCTGAATGAATGAGGGAGTACTCTGGGAGAGTACAGGATGGGTGTGGGATTACTCTGTGAGAGTACAGGATGGTGCGGGAGTGCTCTGGAAGAGTACAGAATGGGTGTGGGAGTGCTCTGGGAGAGTGCAGAATGGGTGTGGGAGTGCGCTGGGAGAGTACAGGATGTGTGTAGGAGTGCGCTGGGAGAGTACAGAATGTGAGTGGGAGTGCTTTGGGAGAGCACAGGATGTGTGTAGGAGTGCTATGGGAGAGTACAGGATCGGAGTGGGAGTGCTCTGGGAGAGTACAGGATTGGTGTGGGAGTGTTGTGGGAGAATAGTGGATGGGTGTGGGAGTTCTTTGGGAGAGTACAAGATGGTTGAGGAGGTGCTCCGGGAGAGTACAGGAGAGGTGTGGAAGTGTCCTGGTAGAGTACAGGAAGGGAATGGGAGTCCGCTGGGAGAGAACAATAGGTGTTGGTGTGCTCTGAGAGAGTACAGTGTGCGGGAGCGCTCTAGAAGAGTACAGGATGATTGTGAGAGTGCTGTGGAAGAGTACAGGATTAGCGTGGGAGTGCTCTAGGAGAGCACATGGTGGGTGTAGAGGTGCTGCGAGAGTACATAATGTGAGTGGGAGTGCTCTGGGAGAGTGCAGGATGAGCGTGGGTGTGTTCTGGGAGAGTACAGAATGGGTGTGGGAGTGCTGTGGGAGAGTAGAGAATGATTGTGGGAGTGCTCTGGGGTAGTACAGGATGAATGTGTGAGTATTCTGGGAGAGAACAGGATGGATGTGGGAGTGTTCTGGGAGAGGTCACGATGGGCGTGGTAGTGTTCTGGAAGATTACAGGATGAAAGTGGGAGTGCTATGGGAGTGTACAAGAAAGTTGTGGGAGTGATCTGGGATAGTTTAGGATGGATATGGGGGTTCTGTTGGAGAGTACAGGATGAAAGTGGGAGTGCTCTGGGAGTGTACAAGAAAGTTGTGGGAGTGATCTGGGATAGTTCAGGATGGATGTGGGGGTTCTGTTGGAGAGTTCAGGATGGGTGCGGGAGTGCTGCGAGAGAGTACTGGAATGGTGCGGGAGTGCTGTGGGAGAGTATAGGATGGGTGTTGGAGTGCTCTGGGAGAGTACAGGATGGATGTGTGAGTACTCTGGGATAGAACAAGATGAGTGTTTGAGTATTCTAAGAGAGTAAAGGAAGGGTGTGGAAGCACTCTGGGAGAGTACATAGTGGGAGCAGGAGTGCTCTGGGAGATTACAGGATGGGTGTGGAAGTGCTCTGGGAGAGTACATAGTGGGAGTGGGAGTACTCTGGGAGAGTACAGGATGGGAGTGGAAGTGCTCTGGCAGAGTACATAGTGGGAGCGGGAGTGCTCTGGGAGAGTACAGGATGGGAGTGGAAGTGCTCTGGGAGAGTACAGGATGGGAGTGGAAGTGCTCTGGGAGAGTACATAGTAGGAGCGGGAGTGCTCTGGGAGAGTACAGGATGGGTGTAGGAGTGTTCTTGGACTGTTAATGAAGGGTAAGGGAGTGCTCTCTGAGAGTACAGGATGGATGTGAGAGGAGTCCTCTGGGAGAGTAGAGAATAGGTGTGAGGGTGCTCTGGGAGAGTATAGAATGGGTGCAGAAGAGTTCGAGGAGAGTACAGAATGGGTGTGGGAGTGCTCTGGGAGAGTACAGGTTGGCTTTTGGAGTTCTCTGGGAGAGTACTGGATGGGCGTGGGAGCTTTCTGGGACAGTACAGAATGGGTGTGGAACTACTCTAGGAGAGTACAAGGAGGGTGTGGGAGTGATCTGGTAGAGTACAGAATTGGTGTTTGAGTTCTCTGAGAGAGCACTGGGTGTGGGAGTGCTGTGAGAGAGAGAATGGGTGTGGGAGCACTATGGGAGAGTACACAATGAGTGAGGGAGTGTTCTGGGACAGTACAGAGTGGGTGTGGAAGTGCTCTGGGAGAGTACAGAATCGGTTCTAAACCCATGCTGCCCAGGGTTGTGCAGTTGTTGGGTGTCGATCTTGCTTCATAGAACCCTCTCAAATATTTTTATGATACAGGACGTTAGTGCTATCGGTCTGTAATTCTTTTCAATTGCTTTACTCCCACCTTTGTGGAGTCCGGCTATATCTGTTGATTTTAGTGACTGGGAATGACCCCCGTGAATAGGCTCTCACTCCATAGAATATTTAAAGCACACGAAAGGGGGGTTTCTTTGCAATTCTTGCTGAACACAGAGTACCACGTGTCTGTGCCTGTAGTTTTAAAGTTATATTAGTAATTCTGATATTAACCAAATTTTGGTCTGGGTCATAAGTACAATTAAACACCTAAGTCCCTTGACCTGTACTCCTTGGAATGCAGTCGAGAAAGATACATGATAATACACACGTGTAAAATGCTAGAGGGTCAAATCCCAAAATCTGCACACGAAAATCACTCCCTACGACAGCAAAATACTTTAATGGCGATGAAATATCCCCCAATGAAAAACAGAGGTGCTATGAGTACACTAAGAGTAACACAATAAGTGACAGAAGCCCAAGACTGCTCAACTCCCTCCCAGCATGCATAAGGGTGACTAACAAGAGACCCTTGGGTGTCTTCAAGAGGGAGCAGGACAGGCACCTAAAGTCTGTACATGACAACCAGGGCTGTGGTTCGTACCTCGGTTTGTGTGCAGCAGGCAGTAACAGCCTGGTTGATCAGGCCACGATCTACCGCGAGGCCTGGTCATGGACAGGGCCACAGAGGCATTGACCCTTGAAACACCGTCCAGGTATACAACACACAATACACTACACACTACACCTCACCACACACACTACAGTACACAAGACGCTACACATTACACATCAAACACTCCACCACAAACACTAAACACTACACCACACACAGTACACACTATACTACACCACACACACTATACATTATACTACACCACACACACTATACACTACACTACACCACATACACTAAACACTTCACTACACCACACACACTGAGCACGCGAGTCACGCCTTCCGTGCTCCGCGAATATAAGTGTTTTTAAGGGCTACCCAAGTGTTCTGCAAGGGTTGGAAAGTGTGTCAGGGTAGTGAACAATCCTAGAAGCGATTTACAATCTGCCTGAGCCATGTAAGTGTGGGGAGAGCCACAATTTTGTAAGTGATCTAGAAAGTAAAATGTGGTGGCGCAGTCAGAGCGGGCAGGCTAGTGTGGGTGGTAAGGCGACGTTGTCACGTGTCACCCAAGAAAGATAATAAAGTGAAACAATCGTGTGCAGTGAGAGAAATACAGTGAATAGGGTACATTATTAACGAGAAGAAATTGAGGTGGATCTACGCCAGGACGTCACATCGAGCTGGACAATCTACAGGCTGCTACAGCTGCATTGCAAGTACTGTATTCACCTATGAGTGGTTGTTTGGGTGTGGGGTTCCAGGTTCCAATTAACCACCAAGCTGATTGTGAATGGTCTCTCATAGCACAATAAAGAATAGGCACTCAAGTATTCAATAAGGAATAACAATTGGTAATTCATTGAACAAGGCGAGTAACTTACTATAAGCTAGGTGGCAGGACAAGCATAAAGGACAACATTGTAAGTAGGTGCAGGTCAAGTCCCAGGAGGGTGGGGGTCAGGTCACAAGAGGTTTTGGTCACAAGCGACCACTGAGACTCCACATTACACTCCAACGCACAAGTCACCTACTTTTCAGACATATAATAAACCCACACATAATTCCACACATAATTACACACACACACACACACACACACACACACACACACATGCATGTGTGCACTCACACACACACACACACACATATCCAGACTCACACATACACTCCCCCCCTCCCCACCAACATCTCACTCCTTCCCCTGATCCCACCCCTCCCTCTTTCACCCTCCCCCTCCCCACTTCTCCCTCCTTCCCCCTCTCCCTCTCCCACTCACCCACTTGCTTCTCCCTCCTTCCCACTCCCCATATTCCCCCCTAAATCCCCCTCCCCACTCCTCTCCCACATAGTCACAGTTTCTCCTCTACCTTCCCCCCCCAAACTCTGATATACACACTACTAACCTAACACACAGAATTACATAGGTTTCCCACTCTGAGGCAATCAGGATAAAACAAAAATGGGTTGCCAGAGAGCAGGAAGAAAAACCAAGGGACAGGAGGAGGAAGCTGCAAAGGAAGATTGGGCAGCAGAGCTCATAAAAAAGGAACATGAATGGGAAAAGAAACTAGAAGAACTTAGCATGAGAATGGAAGAGAGGATAGATATGGAAAGCAGGAAGTGGGAGGTGCAAGTCAAAGCAGCAGAGGCTAGGATACAGAGTTTAGAAGAGGAACTGAAAAATCTGAAACAGCCTAAAGAACTAAAGAACATTTTGGGATTGACATCAGAGACTGCTACCTCAGTCACAATTAAGGGGACTGTAGGGAAAGAAGGAGCAAAACTGCATGTAGAAGCTCTATCAGAGGAGACTGTAGTAAATGAAAGAGCTAAGCTATATGTGGAGGCCCTAACAGACCACAGCAAAGCCCAGGGTAAGCCGAGAAGGGAAAATGACAGGCCACTGAGCCCAAGTACATTAGCTAGTGAAACTGAAGAAAGGAATGCTGCAATGGAGGAAAAATCAAATTGAATGAGGGGATATACAAGGATATGCAGTGGGAGAATGAAAGGGTGAGGCCAGTCTTTGTGTATGGGCTCCAGGAAATTGGAGGGGAAACATATGAAGCAAGAAAACAAGGGAAAAAAAGCAATTGAAAGCATCATAAAAGCAATAGGAGAAGACGACATGACTCAGCTGGAAAATTTTTGGAGAATAGGGGGGTTTGTAAAAAAAAGAACCCGGCCAGTGAAAGTGACCTTCAAGGCAGAATCGACTCGGGACAGGATCCTGCAGGAGAAAAAACGATTAAGGGACATGCCGGCATACAGGAAGGTGTATCTCGACCGCAACAGAACACAAGAAGAAAGGCAGAAACTGAGAGAGATGGTACAAAGGTGAAAGGAGGAAAGAGAGGGGATGGAGAAGACAGACAGGAGATCCCAGACCCAGGAAGAAGATCAAATACAGAATCCCTCACAACTTCCTATAGAAGCCTCCCAACCAGGTCAACCCCAGTGCAACCAAACACTCTAAACCAAAACACCCATGCCACATCCAATGCCCCCACCCACTGCATTACAAACTCCACCCCAACAGCAACCACCCATAGTTCCTTATCAGGTCTCCCATTTCCCCAACCCCAATATACCTCCCAGACCACAGTCTTAGAAAAGAAGTTGAAGGTGTGGTATACAAATGCAGATGGAATAACAAATACGTATGAGGAGTGGAATGAGAGAATCAAGGAGACATCCCCAGGCATAATAGCACTCACAGAAACAAAACACACAAGAATAATAACAGATTCAATCTTTCCATCCAGATATCAAATCCTCAGGAAAGACAGAGGGAGGAGAGGGGGAGGAGGAGTTGCACTGCTCATTAAAAACCAGTGGGGGTTTGAGAAAATGGAAGGAATGGATGGCACGGGCGAAAGGGACTACTTAGTAGGAACAATCCAGTCTGAGGGACATAAGGTGATAATTGCAGTAATGTACAACCCACCACAGAACTGCAGGAGGCCAAGAGAAGAATATGATGAGAGCAACAGAGCAATGGTCGACACACTAGCCGAGGTGGCCAGGAGAGCACACATGGGGGGAGCAAAGTTACTAGTTATGGGTGATTTCAATCACAAGGAGATTGACTCGGAAAACATGGAGCCCCATGGGGGTCCCAAAACATGAAGAGCCAAGATGATGGATGTGGTACTGGAAAACCTCATGCATCAACATGTTAGAGACACTACCAGAGAGAGAGGAGAGGATGAAACAGCAAGACTGGACCTTGTATTCACCTTGAGTAGTTCGGACATCGAGGGTACCATGTATGAAAGGCCCCTGGGAGCTATTGATCATGTGGTTCTGTGCTTTGACTACATAGTTGAGCTCCAAGTGGAGAGAGTAGCAGGAATAGGGTGGGAAAACCAAACTACAAAAAGGGGAACTACTCAGGCATGAGGAACTTCCTTCAAGACATTCAGTGGGAGAGGGAACTGACAGGAAAACCAATACCAGAAATGATGGACTATGTGGCAACAAAATGCAAGAAGGCAGAGGAGAGGTTTGTTCCCAAGGGAAACAGAAATAATGGGAACAACAGAACGAGACCTTGGTTCACCCAAAGGTGTAGGGAGGAAAAACTAGGTGTATTAGAGAATGGAAAAGGTACAAAAGACAGAGAACTCAGAAAAATAAAGAGATTAGCTGAAGAGCCAGAAACGAATATGCACAGATAAGAAGGGAGGCTCAGCGACAATATGAAAATATAATAGCATCGAAAGTCAAGACTGACGCGAAGCTGTTGTACAGCCACATCAGGAGGAAAACAACAGTCAAGGACCAGGTAATCAGACTGAGGAAGGGTGATAGGGAGTTCACAAGAAACGACCGAGAGGTATGTCAGGAGCTCAACACGAGATTTAAAGAAGTATTTACAGTGGAAACCAGTAGGACTCCAGGAAATCAGAACAGGGAGGTACACCAGCAAGTGCTGGATGAGGTACATATAACCAAGGAGGAAGTGAAGAAACTGCTATGCGAACTTGACACCTCAAAGGCGGTGGGACCAGACAACATCTCTCCATGGGTCCTTAAAGAGGGAGCAGAGATACTGTGTGTGCCATTAACAAAGATCTTTAACACATCATTTGAAACTGGGCAACTCCCTGAGGTATGGAAGATGGCAAATGTAGTCCCAATTTTTAAAAAGGGAGACAGACATGAGGCACTAAATTACAGACCGGTATCACTAACATGTATAGTACGCAAGGTCATGGAGAAGATCATCAGGAGGAGAGTGGTGGAGCACCTGGAAAGAAACAAGTGTATAATTGACAACCAGCACGGTTTCAGGGAAGGAAAATCCTGTGTCACAAACCTACGAGAGTTTTATGACAAGGTGACAGAAGTAAGACAAGAGAGAGAGGGGTGGATCGACTTCATTTTTTTGGACTGCAAGAAGGCCTTAGACACAGTTCCTCACAAGAGGTTACTGCAAAAGCTAGAGGATCAGGCACACATAACAGGAAAGGCACTGCAATGGATCAGAGAATACCTGACAGGGAGGCAACAACAAGTCATGGTACGCGACGAGGTGTCAGAGTGGGCGCCTGTGACAAGCGGGGTTCCACAGGGGTCAGTCCTAGGACCTGTGCTGTTCTTGGTATATGTGAACGACATAACGGAAGGGATAGACTCAGAAGTGTCCTTGTTTGCAGATGATGTGAAGTTAATGAGAAGAATCAAATCGGATGAGGATCAGGCAGGACTACAAAGAGACCTGGACAGGCTACAAGCCTGGTCCAGCAACTGGCTCCTTGAGTTTAACCCTGCCAAATGCAAAGTCATGAAGATTGGGGAAGGGCAAAGAAGACCGCAGACACAATATAGTTTAGATGGCCAAAGACTGCAAACCTCACTCAAGGAAAAAGATCTGGGGGTGAGTATAACACCGAGCATATCTCCTGAGGCGCACATCAATCAGATAACTGCTGCAGCATGCAGGCGCCTGGCAAACCTACGGATAGTGTTCCGATACCTCAGTAAGGATTCGTTCAAGACTCTGTATACCATTTACGTCAGGCCCATACTGGAGTATGCAGCACCAGTTTGGAATCCACACCTAGTCAAGCACGTCAAGAAATTAGAGAAAGTGCGAAGGTTTGCAACAAGACTAGTCCCAGAGCTACGGGGATTGTCCTACGAAGAAAGATTGAGGGAAATCGGCCTGACGACAGTGGAGGACAGGAGGGTCAGGGGAGACATGATAACGACATATAAAATACTGCGTGGAATAGACAAGGTGGACAAAGACGGGATGTTCCAGAGAAGGGACACAGAAACAAGGGGTCACAATTGGAAGTTGAAGACTCAGATGAATCAAAGGGATTTTAGTAAGTATTTCATTAGTCATAGAGTTGTCAGGCCGTGGAATAGCCTAGAAAGTGACGTAGTGGAGGCGGGAACCATACATATTTTAAGGCGAGGTATGATAAAGCTCATGGGGCAGGGAGAGAGAGGACCTAGTAGCAATCAGTGAAGAGGCGGGGCCAGGAGCTATGACTCGACCCCTGCAACCACAAATAGGTGAGTACACACTATACACTACACACCACACACACTATACACTACACACCACACACACTATACACTACACCACACACTATACACACTACACCACACACACTATACACTACACCACACACAGTATACATTACACTACATACACCTTATACTCCACAAACACTAAACACTATACCACACACAGTATACACTATACTACACACATACTATACACTATACTACACCACACACACTATACACTACACTACACCACATACACTATGCACTACACCACACACAGTATACATTACACTACGCCACACACTATACACTACGCCACGCACACTATGCACTACACCACATACACTATACATTACACCACACACACTATACACTACACCACACACACTATACACTACACCACACACACTATACACTACACTACACCACACACACTATGCACTACACCACACACAGTATACATTACACTACGCCACACACTATACACTACGCCATGCACACTATACACTACACCACATACACTATACATTACACCACACACACTATACACTACACCACACACACTAAACACTACACCACACACACTATACACTACAATACACCACACCACACCCACTATACACTACATTACACCACACACACTATACATTACACTACACCACACAAACTATACACTACACTACACCACACACACTATACACTACAGTACACCACACACACTATACACTACATTACACCACACACACTATACACTACACTACACCACACACACTATACACTACACTACACCACACCACACACACTATACACTACATTACACCACACACACTATACACTACACTACACCACACACACTATACACTACACTACACCACACCACACACACTATACACTACATTACACCACACACACATTACACTACACTACACCACACACACTATACACTACACCACACATACACTACACTACACACACACTACTGACTACACTGTACCACACACACTATACAGTACTCCGCACAATACACCACACACTACACCACACACTACACCACACACTACACCACACACTACACTACACTGCACCACACAATACACATCACACACGATACTAGACAATACACTACACCACACTGTACACTACACTACATACAATATACACTACACTACATACACTATACACTTCACCACGCACACTATGCACTACACTACACCATACACACTACACAATACACAAATCCACACAATACACTATGCACACTTTACTACACTACTCCACACACTACATTACAAACACACTACACCACATCACACATGACACTAAACAATACACTACACACACACACTACAACACACACACTGCACCACACACTACACTACACAATACACTACACTACATCATGCCATAAGATACAGATCCCACAAACCTTGGGAAACAAACCATGGTAGTTACAACCACATATCAAATTTTTTAGTGAGGGAAGAAAAAAAACTGGTTGGAAATGACAAAAATACTACACCACCTCAGACCACTACAGGAGTGTAGGTACAGACAATGGCCCTTACTGTCATGTTGGTTCGATAAAGTGGATGGGGTAAAAACACTCACGTAGGCTGGTTAGTACATATAATTATAAGGGAAAGTATGGGATGCACCATCAGCCACCCTGCCTCTCTCTGTTCTCTATCTCAGACTGGCCCATCAGTGTCTAGGGGGTGAGCGGCATTCAAAAACATGCTATGGTCAGCAGCAACGTGAATAGTCAGTGATTCACACAGACGGTTGGTAGTGAGTCATCTACTGATAACTGGTTACTGGTAACTGGTACTACTGAGAGCTCGGCAACACTAACGTATGTCGTCCCAACATACAGCTAATACAAACTAGAGATGGCTGGCGTATGGCTTGGGCTGATTCTATATAATGTCAAAGTACACAACAATTGAACATTATATCATACATAAGTAGAATATTGGAATGGAAGCTTACATAACTGACTATAATGAAACTTACTGTAATGAAACTGTAATGCATTACAAAGTGTGATATAGCACAACTCATCGAATGAAACTCAACATTGGGATTACACAATAGAAGTGATAAAAAAAATTTGATGGATTGATCTGTATTCATGTGATCTACGGATTCTGAGGAAGAAATATATACAAAGAAAGAAGTGTTTAACAGAAAGGCAGATTCGGTGCACTCAAATCTAGACTGTTAAATCTCAGAATTCGGAGAGAACGTGAACACAAAAAAAAATTCTTGAATATTAATAAGTTGACACTCTAATTATTCATCCACACAGGTTATTTACATTTAACCCCAACTCTGCTAGGGTGAGATTGACATATGCAGAATGGGTGTCATCTCTGGGAGGATCAAACTCTGTTGCACTGGCTAACTCATGCTGTATTTGAGGCAAATCTGAATTGGTAGTTACAAATGATACTTGAGGATTTCTCAATACCTGTCGTGTACGTAGGGAATAACGACATTCAGGTTGATCGTCTGACTGAGTCTCAGAGGTAGAGAGTACAGGATCAGGAGGATTGTCAGAATCTGTCACATTAGTCTGGGTTTGAACATCACTATCATCATATACTAACTTCATATGATGTAAATGCGATTCTTTATACTGACCAGTACTAATTTCTCTAACATTATACTTATTGCCAGTGATATGTTCAACTACTCGATAAGGACCAACAAACTTTTGATCAAGCTTAGGCATTGCAGACGTTTTGTTAAAGTTATTCAGCATAACTCTCGGACCTACTTTGATTTTGGATGGCTTTGCTCGAGTGTTTGCGACTCTTGTAAATTCTGCTGTTGGTTTATGAAATGTTTCACGGATTCTTCTAAAGACGCTATGAGCTAAGCTAATACGAGTTGCTATGAAATCATCAGGGTTGTAATTTGGTTTTGGATTAGAATATAGCAACTCATAAGACAAGCATTTATCTGCACCGTACAATGCATAATGTGGAGTGTCACTTATAGAAACATTGTAAGCAGAATTTATAGCACACTGCACATCAGGTATAACTTCATCCCAAGTTTCACTGTTGGGATTGATAGTGGCTCTCAAGACATTGGTTCGTTCTGCTAACCCATTGCTGGCAGGATGATGAGGAACAATGGTGGATTTAGAGATCTTGTACAAGGTATACAAATTTTCAAGAATCTCATTACAGAATTCACCTCCATTATCTGTTACTAAGGACATAGGGGTGGTATGCCTGCAGATAATGCGTTCTTTAAACGCTTTAGCTACTGTCTTGGCAGTCTTATCTGCAATAGGAACTAACTCACAATATCTGGTGAAATGGTCTACCATAACACACAGATGTTTGTTGCCCTGGAGGGAACATTGGAAATTAGTTAACAAATCTAGCGCAACTCTTTCCCATGGTTCACTAGTAGTTAGATACACTTGGATTGGATTAGGACCATTAGCATTACCTTTATGTTGCATGCAGACACTACATTTCTTAACATACTCAGAAATATCAGTTACCATATGAGGCCAAAGTATTTCAATCAGGCTTGTTTTACTGAACGATCCATACCAGGGTGCGCAACACCTGGTACATCGTGAACTAGCTGTAAGGCTACATTCAGGGCCAGATTAAGAAGTCTCCGGGCCCTAGGCTATTCAGATTGGCGGGGCCCCTTTGAGTTACGGGTAAGCGAAGCGACCCCTTCCAGCTTGGGGGTGGGGGAGTCGGTGTGAGCCTGTTTAAGGTCTAATTAAATACATTCTGGCTATTTAGATTAAATTTAATAAGGAAAGTACATCAAGACAACCAAAACTATTTACCAACAGCCATTATAACTATCTTGGTTAGGTTTATTTATTTTTATTTTATTTTATTTCATTATTTATTTTTGTTTTGATTAATTTTTAAAAATCAATTTTACTCTACAAACACTTGAACTTTTTAGGTAGGGACCCCTTTGCACTTGCACCATGTGCGCAGTCTTTGATGAGCCCCTGAACCCCTTGGACTGCGGGGCCCCCAAATGCGCGGGGCCCTAGGCAAATGCCTAGTTTGCCTATGCGGTAATCTGGCCCTGGCTACATTCACTAGTGACTGTGGAATTACTAACTGGTATACCCTTCTGCTAGGAGTACCCAACTCGGCTGTTCGATACAGTAATTCTTGGTTCATGACAAAGTCACAGATGGGTGCTGGTGGCTTCACAGTCAGAATAAGATCTTCCTGGAGCAGGAATCGAATCACACCAGACCACATGGCATCTGTTCGTTCTTATTGGAGGAATGAACAAACTCGGTGGAGTGGATGACTCTCCCAGGTTGAAAAAATAGCACTATAACACAAAATATGAGCAAGGGAGAAAACGGATCTATCACACTGCAAACACAGGGGAAAAGAAATGAACACAGTCGACAATAATGGTATTCATTCGAGTCGCACACAGTGACATGAGGTATCAGCTATAAGGAGACTAAATTTACAAACATTAACAACATGTGAAGGTTACTCGAGAAACAACTTTTTACATTACACGGATTACTGTCAACGAGGATAGTATCACCATCTGGAACACAAGGAACAACAACAACACTCGAGTGAGTACACTAGCCACAGAAACGTCTTTCTGCAACGACTTGTGACATCAGCAAGAGATGGCATAACTCATTACAAGTAACGTTCTTCACAAAGCGTCCCCTGGAAGGAACGACTACTTGAACAAGTCGCCATCGCAGGGATAGTAGTCTCAGCACCCAGGGTTGTCTGAGGTTTCTCTGAAACCCAAGGTAACTGTACACTATCCAGCGTGCACGATATTGTGGCTGGATTCCAGACAGGAGTGACAGTATTACTAGTGCCTGACCGCTCGGCTACGTTAATAAGTAATTCACAGAGGAACTTAATCTGAACTTCACATTCCGCAGCATTTTAACATGTCTCAGATACAAGCTGTAAGAACAAACACGTTGTCTAAGAGCTAGGTATTGTCTTTCAGTCAGTAAGGGAATATTAGGACTGTGGACTGATTCATGTTTACTTGGACTGGCATGGTACACTAAGTGAGCATTCGAAAGTGACTGGGACAGTCTGTCAGCCGATAAGAAACTAGAACTGATGACAGGAGCAGCAGTAGCCTGAGAGGTCTGAGTGTCACCATTCACTAAAGTATCACTTGAAGGTATGTGAGGCATAATGGCAAAGAAGTTGCACAAAAACAAATAAGGCAAAAATAATGAATAATAAAAATTATACAAAATGCTAAAATTGAAATAAAGGAGATGTAACTAATTCTGCAGAAGTAATAAAAAAAATATCTAAGGTACACAGGAAGAGGAATAACAACTTAATGTAAGGGACTGCTGGGCAAGATAAAAAAAAATACATTGAAATTTACAAGTAAAAATTTTACTGGAGGCTGAATGAAATGCAAAATGAGCTGTCTGTACTCTTGCTAATAAAGAAATTAACTAAAAAAACTTTAAATCAATGTAAAAAGTATAAAATAAAATCACTGAATTGTATACAAAGAGAGATAACTGGGAAATTTAAATATTTTCTAAGAGTGCATAAAGAAAATTAAAATATAATGCAAAATAGGACACACAAAGAATAACGAACTGAGAATAATAATGGGTAAAAATATCAATAAAAGAAAATAATTCACTGCAGAACAAGTGCAACAAAATAAGGCGCAGAAATAATAAATGCAGCAATAAAAATTACACTGGGAAAATGCAGGTTAAATAATAAAAATAAAAATATGAAGAAAGACTGAACACTTTAACTCTTAGTTGTAATTTAAGCAAAACAATTTACTCAAACAGAGAAAAAGAAAACAGTTTATGCTAAAAAGAAATTAAAATTACAATAAGAGTGAATTTGTTCAAAGAAATATGAAAAATATGAATAAAATTAAAACAAGAAACAAAACTGGAAGTGTAACACTTACAAGTGGCAGGGCACACAACACTTACAAGTGGCAGGGCACACAACACTTACAAGTGGCAGGGCACACAACACTTACAAGTGGCAGGGCACACAACACTTACAAGTGGCAGGGCACACAACACTTACAAGTGGCAGGGCACACAACACTTACAAGTGGCAGGGCACACAACACTTACAAGTGGCAGGGCACACAACACTTACAAGTGGCGGGGCACACAACACTTACAAGTGGCAGGGCACACAACACTTACAAGTGGCAGGGCACACAACACTTACAAGTGGCAGGGCACACAACACTTACAAGTGGCAGGGCGCACAACACTTACAAGTGGCAGGGCACACAACACTTACAAGTGGCAGGGCACACAACACTTACAAGTGGCAGGGCACACAACACTTACAAGTGGCAGGGCACACAACACTTACAAGTGGCAGGGCACACAACACTTACAAGTGGCAGGGCACACAACACTTACAAGTGGCAGGGCACACAACACTTACAAGTGGCAGGGCACACAACACTTATAAGTGGCAGGGCACACAACACTTACAAGTGGCAGGGCACACAACACTTACAAGTGGCAGGGCACACAACACTTACAAGTGGCAGGGCACACAACACTTACAAGTGGCAGGGCACACAACACTTACAAGTGGCAGGGCACACAACACTTACAAGTGGCAGGGCACACAACACTTACAAGTGGCAGGGCACACAACACTTACAAGTGGCAGGGCACACAACACTTACAAGTGGCAGGGCACACAACACTTACAAGTGGCAGGGCACACAACACTTACAAGTGGCAGGGCACACAACACTTACAAGTGGCAGGGCACACAACACTTACAAGTGGCAGGGCACACAACACTTACAAGTGGCAGGGCACACAACACTTACAAGTGGCAGGGCACACAACACTTACAAGTGGCAGGGCACACAACACTTACAAGTGGCAGGGCACACAACACTTACAAGTGGCAGGGCACACAACACTTACAAGTGGCAGGGCACACAACACTTACAAGTGGCAGGGCACACAACACTTACAAGTGGCAGGGCACACAACACTTACAAGTGGCAGGGCACACAACACTTACAAGTGGCAGGGCACACAACACTTACAAGTGGCAGGGCACACAACACTTACAAGTGGCAGGGCACACAACACTTACAAGTGGCAGGGCACACAACACTTACAAGTGGCAGGGCACACAACACTTACAAGTGGCAGGGCACACAACACTTACAAGTGGCAGGGCACACAACACTTACAAGTGGCAGGGCACACAACACTTACAAGTGGCAGGGCACACAACACTTACAAGTGGCAGGGCACACAACACTTACAAGTGGCGGGGCACACAACACTTACAAGTGGCAGGGCACACAACACTTACAAGTGGCAGGGCACACAACACTTACAAGTGGCAGGGCACACAACACTTACAAGTGGCAGGGCACACAACACTTACAAGTGGCAGGGCACACAACACTTACAAGTGGCAGGGCACACAACACTTACAAGTGGCAGGGCGCACAACACTTACAAGTGGCAGGGCACACAACACTTACAAGTGGCAGGGCACACAACACTTACAAGTGGCAGGGCACACAACACTTACAAGTGGCAGGGCACACAACACTTACAAGTGGCAGGGCACACAACACTTACAAGTGGCAGGGCACACAACACTTACAAGTGGCAGGGCACACAACACTTACAAGTGGCAGGGCACACAACACTTACAAGTGGCAGGGCGCACAACACTTACAAGTGGCAGGCCACACAACACTTACAAGTGGCAGGGCACACAACACTTACAAGTGGCAGGACGCACAACACTTACAAGTGGCAGGGCGCACAACACTTACAAGTGGCAGGGCACACAACACTTACAAGTGGCAGGGCACACAACACTTACAAGTGGCAGGGCGCACAACACTTACAAGTGGCAGGGCACACACAACAAAGATTAATTGTTTATCAGTTATGTTCTTACAAGAAAATCTTGCTGTGACTGATTCGACAAAAATTGCTGGCAAAAATAATGGTACACAAGTCTGCGAAAAAATCAAGGGAATGAGACACTGCTGGGAATATGAAAAAAATAAAAAGGTACACATAGAAATAAATGGATAATTTAGTATACTGGGGTGAATAACACTGCAGGAACCACAATAATGACAAATACTGGAGAATACAATGCTGAAAGAACACAAGATAAAAAAAATTAATGAATTACTTCACACGCAGTGAATGACTGGGGTAAGGAATAAAATACTGCACAGAAATGAGGAATACACTTGAACACTGCAAAATAATACTTACTAAAGGCAGGGAGTAGCATAAAAAAACACAGCTAAAAAATTATAAAAGTGAAACACGAAAGATGAGCGATAACACTGAAAAATATTGCAAAAATAATGAGTCAAAGAGACACTGAGTCTATATTGAAAACTCAAGGCTTAGAGTACACAAGAAACTGTAAATGTCTCACACACGCAAATGTCTTTAAATGCAGGAAAATGTCTCAAAACAGAAAATTATCACTGAATTCTGGAGTGGTAGACAGGCGGTGAGGGGTGATGAGGTGAAGATGTTGTCCTGTGGGTGGGTGGTGTTTCCTCCTACACTCACACTGTTGTCGTGAAGAAATGTGCTTTCTAGGTGAACTCACATAACTGGCTTTATCGTTCGTGCACAGCTACAATCTCTTGACCAATTATGTGAGCCAAAACAGTGCTAGGACCAGGGTGGAAAAACCCACAGGTAGATGAGGAGAGTGGGTGGCGGGTGGGTGAAGGGAGCGTGACTCAACTCGCTGGCGCTCACTGGCGCACAGTCTCACCACTCACACTCCAGGTGGCTTAACTAAGCCACACTATGCCACAGTGATGGTGAAGACCACTCCTAGCATCCAACTGGGAGCACAAAGCGATATATAAGACAATACTTCAGAGGAACTTGCGTGGCTTACTTCTCTCTCTCAGCTGGGTTAGGAAACTGGGTTGTCATGCTGGCTTAACCCACGACAATAGCTGACTGGAAGACGTGCAACAATGCACACAGCATGAAGGAGCAGGTGGATGACAGGAGACAGGTTGGATGATAGGCTGAGGCAGGCTGACTGGCATTCACTTCCACAGTCTGGCTTACAGGCTGGCTTAATTGCAAAATCCGGGTCAACCCCTCGGAGACTGAAGCAATTAGCACACGAACTAAGCCAGGACGCTTGAAAGACGGCTGCAACTTGCTTGCAGGCTGGAGTACACAGAGTGGAGGTGAGTGAGGGTAAGCGGCTAGCTAGAGGTGGCAGACGGTTCACCTCTGACCTGCCAGCACCCCACAAACAATCTTCTAAATTCGGAAATATCCGTAAATCCACGCCCACACCGCTGTCACCAAATTGTCATGTTGGTTCGATAACGTGGATGAGGTAAAAACACTCACATAGGCTGGTTAGTATGTATAATTATAACGGAAAGTATGGGAAGCACCATCAGCCGCCCTGCCTCTCTCTGCTCTCTATCTCAAACTGACCCACCAGTGTCTAGGGGGTGAGCGGCATTCAAAAACATGCTATGGTCAGCAGCAACGTGAATAGTCAGTGATTCACACAGATGGTTGGTAGTGAGTCATCTACTGGTAACTGGTTACTGGTAACTGGTACTACTGAGATTACTACAGGAGTGTAAGTACAGACAATGGCCCTCACTACAGGAGTGGAGGAACAGTAAATGGCCCTCACTACAGGAGTGGAGGTACAGACAATGGTCCTCACTACAGGAGTATAAGTACAGACAACGGCCCTCACTACAGGAGTGGAGGAACAGTCAATGGTCCTCACTACAGGAGTGGAGGTACAGACAATGGCCCTCACTACAGGAATAAAGGTACAGTCAATGGTCCTCACTACAGGAGTGGAGGTACAGTCAATGGTCCTCACTACAGGAGTGAAGTCATAGTCAATGGCCCTCACTACAGGAACGAAGGTACAGTCACTGGCCCTCACTACGGGAGTGGAGGTACAGTCAATGGCCCTCACTGCAGGAGTGGAGGTACAGTCAATGGCCCTCACTACAGGAATGGAAGTACAGTCAATGGCACCTCGCTAGAGGAGTGGGGACACAGTCAATGGCCTATCACTAACGGAGTGGAGGGATAGTCAATGGCTCTCACTACAGGATTGGAGGCATAGTCAATGGCTCTCACTACAGAAGTGGAGGTACAGTCAATGGCCCTCACTACAGGAATGGAAGTACAGTCAATGGCACCTCGATAGAGGAGTGGAGGCACAGTCAATGGCCCGTCACTAACGGAGTTGAGGGATTGTCAATGGCTCTCACTACAGGATTGGAGGCATAGTCAATGGCTCTCACTACAGAAGTGGAGGTACAGTCAATGGCCCTCACTACAGGAGTGGAGGCATAGCCAATGGCTCTCACTACAGGATTGGAGGCATAGTCAATGGCTCTCACTACAGGAGTGGAGGCATAGTCAATGGCTCTCACTACAGGACTGGAGGCATAGTCAATGGCTCTCACTACAGGAGTGGAGGCACAGTCAATGGCTCTCACTACAGGAGTGGAGGCACAGTCAATGGCTCTTACTACAGGAGTGAAGGCACAGTCAATGGCCCACACTCCAGAACAACTGATGCTAGTGCCAGCAAATAAAATCCCCAACATACAATGTACACAACTACATTTGTATATGCAAATATGCCCCATTAACCAACAACAAAATGATTTTCATCAGTTGACTCCTCATAGAGTCAAATGCAATGTGGCGTGAGCCTTTATGTCAGTCACTCGCTTGCACAGAGGTACTGAACAAACCTTGGGCAATAAACTATGGCAGTTACAATCACGCAACAGATTTTTTAGTTCAGGAAAAAAATAAAAACTGGTGGGAAGGAAGCACTAACCAGGGAAGTGGAAAATATTGAGCTTAAGTTAAATTTGATTCATACAGGATGCAGGAGAGACAAGAGGAGTTAAAAACAATTAGTGAAATTGAAAGAAATGTCAAATATTTATGTTCATATATCAAAAACAAAGCAAAAACCACATCTAACATCGTGGTCCTTGCTCAGGTAAAATGGAGCTTACGCTGATGACAACAAAGAAATGAGTGAGATACTGAAGTCTCAGTACCACTCTGTTTAGTAAGTCATTACTCAGTCTCAACATCGACAATTCAAATTATTTTTTCATGAATGAGCCTCAGAACCTTACCAATGTATGCCAAATTTCTGATATAACCCTAACTCTACTGGACTTCGAAAAATCCATTGACAACATGTCCTTGCATTCAGTCCCAGGCCGAGACTCATGGGACTCTGTATTCATTAAGAACTGCAAGAAACCCCTTCCGCATACCTTAAGTATGCTATTAAGAGAGGGAGCATGGACACAGGTGAAATCCCACAGTCGCTAAAAGCAACAAATATATTCCTATTCCATAAAGGTGGCAGCAAAGCAATGGCAAGGAAATATAAACCAATAGCTCTAACTCCCCACATCATAAAAATCTTTGAAAGAGCTCTAAGAAGCATGATTGCAGATCACTTGGATTCCCAACAACTGCATAATCCAGGACATCATGGGCTTTCAGCAGGTCGATCCTGCCTCTCGCAACTACTAGACTACAATGACGTGGTCTTGGATGCACTGGAGTTAGTCACCAAACTAACTCAAGAAATGCAGGAACTAAAGGCTAGCAATGCAGATTACCTCAACAAGATCACTGCTCTAGAACATAAGCTAGACACTCTAGAACAACAAAGCAACACCCACACCCGGTCCCTAGACACCATCAACACTCTAAAAGACCAAGTCACCCTACTTACTACCAACATTACAGAGGAAAGATCAAGAGTGGACCAACAACTTGCCAATGTCATAACCAACTTCCAAGACCATAATGACCAACAGCAGCTATCTGACGCTGTTGTAGTTAACAGCAAACATCTCCCAGCCACAGTCACCCAAGAGACCTGCATGGAGACCACCCTACAGCTTATCAAGGACCACCTTCGCCTTAACATACGAAGTGATGACCTAAAGGATTGCAAACTGATGGGCTACCAAGCAGGTAAAAAACAGTGCTGTTAAAATTCCAAACTAGCCTACAAAGAAACAACCTACTAAAAACATCTATTTCTATGAAAACTGATGTTTACGTCAATGAGTGCCTTACCAAAACAAGACAAAACCTTCTTTATCGGCTAAGAAAATTGCGCTATGCCCAAAAAATCCACCAGTGCTTTGTGAGGGATGGAAAAATAGCAGTTAGGAAACAGCCCACTGGGAAGAGATACTTCATCTCTACAGAACATGACCTTAAAACATTCCTAAGTGAGGCTGGACTAACAGAATCAGAGTAAAGTGCAGATAATACCCATAGTCCACCGTTAGTGTTATATTGTCATAAATTTGTGCCCCCCTAAAATTCTAATACCCCAACTACTTTTGATTGTCATTGTTGTATTCAACGACCATTCTACCTCATAGTCTTAATTGTGTTTAATATCTACAGAATCTATCTCCTTTTTTACAACTTACCACACCACTGTTCCATCTTATTTTATTATAAACTAACCATAACTTGTCTTCAATAATTCTACCTCACTTTAAAAAATACTCAATTGCCCAATTTTATTCTAAATCCCTATTATTGCCCAATTTTACTTTAAACTATATTGATCAAACTTATTGTAAACTTCTTTTATTGACCATTTTTATTCCATACTTTTTTAAACTAGTATTTTCAACTACAACTTTTATATTATCCTGTCTACCATCTTACTAGCATACTATAATCAAGTCATTGCCATTTTTATTTTTATCATTTTTTTTTTATTAATCTTTTGCTACCTTAATTTGTGTATTTTATCCTGTCAATTTAAATCTAATTATACTCTAATTCTTGTAAACAACTTATATAAGACCTTAGTGCAATTACAATTGAGTCTTGTTCCTTTATTATATTATTAGATTAATCACAGTTTTACTCTAGCTCATTCTAGCTCAATACATAGTCAATACCAAATTCACTATACTAGACCATAGTGCAATTACTAGTGAGAGACTGGTGCTATTTGTAATTTGTATTTTTATATTATTAGACTAAACCTAGTTGTACTATAGCTCTTTCTAGCTCAATACATAGTCAATACCAAATTCACTATATTAGACCATAGTGCAATTACTAGTGAGAGACTGGTGCTACTTTTAATTTGTATTTTTATATTATTAGATTAAATTCAGTTGTACCATAGCTCAATCTACCTCAAGACATAGTCAATACCAAATTCACTATATTAGACCATAGTGCAATTACTAGTGAGAGACTAGTGCTATTTTTAATTTGTATTTTTATATTATTAGATTAAACCTATTGTACTATAGCTCATTCTAGCTCAAAACATAGACTCCACAAAAGTCATTATTAGACCTTAGTTCAATTACAAGTGAGAGTCTTGCTCTATTTTTAATTTGTATTTTTATATTACTAGTTTATACCTAGTTGTACTTTAGTTCATTCCAGCACAACACATAGACAACATCAACTTCATTATGTGTAGTAGTGACTATACCCTACATGACCAAAATACTCTAGCTATATACTTGTCCAAACTTCCTACCACTACAGATATCAGTACTAGAACTCAACACACAACTCAGGATATAAATAACCATAATTTAAACCTAGAAGATGATTGATCACGTTGACCCTGATCTAAACCTCCATAATCTGACACCCAATCAAAACCTATTGGAAAGTAACTGCCTTTATTACACAGCATCACAAGCCACCACTATCCTAAACAATGCTAAAAGTCTATCAGTACTTAACTACAACATCAGGTCCTTAAGCAAACACTATGATGACCTCCTAGCACTCCTTGAATCACTAAAGACACCCTTCTCCTGCATTATTCTTACTGAGACCTGGCTTAAGCAGGACACAATAGATATCTACCCTCTACCAGGATACACAGCAATTCACAACTGCAGACCAAACCAAGTTGGGGGTGGTATTGCAATCTATTACTCTAACCAATTATCTTGTCTTAGCACCACTTGCTTTAGTGATGAATATGGGGAATACATTTTTGCTAATTTTACTGTAAAAAACCTTAAGACGCCTATAACAATCGGTGCCATTTACCGGATACCTCACACAAACATCCCAAATTTCAGTGAGAAATTAAAGTCACTAATAACAAACAGACAAATGAATAAGCACCACCTTCTCTTAGCTGGAGACTTCAACATCAACCTTGGCTTACTAGATGATCAGCCTGTAACTGATTTCATCAACAATATGAACAACACACTTCTCATACCAACAATAACTAAACCAACCAGGCTCACTGAGACAAGTGCAACCATAATAGACCACATATGGACCAATATACTAGCCACCCTTAAATCAGGGATAATCACAGATAGCACTACAGACCACTACCCTACCTTCCTCCTGACAAACATTAGTAAACCACCACTTGAATACAACAAAGTCTCATTTAGACTCCATGACGAGGCCTCAGTAAGGAAGTTCACAGCTGACCTAGAGACTGTTCATTCGCCTACAGAATTCTCCAAGGCCAATGGTATTGATGACTGGACAGACATTTTTCTTAACAAATTACTTAGACTATACAACATTGTCCTATAAAAACAAAACAGATCACAAACAAACGGCTTGGTTGCCCATGGCTAACCAGCACCATTCTGAAATCCATTGACAAGAAACACCAATATGAAAAGCAATATAGACAGGGCTTAATACACAAAGATATTCTTATACACTATTCATCAGCTCTTACCAAAGTAATAAAGAAAGCCAAACAACTATACTACTCCAGCAGATTCACAGACACTAGAGGAGATATAAAAAAGACCTGGAAAACACTCTCTCAGATTCTAGGGACCCACAAACTGAGAAAAACCAAGAATATTGTCCTAACTAAACCTAATGAAACACCACTACATCCCACTGACACAGCTAACAAGATAAACGACTTCTTCTCAACCATAGGATCTAATCTCGCCAGTAAAATCCCACATACCAATGCCCATGCCGGGGACTACCTAGATGGGAATTTCCCTAATTCCTTCTATCTTGCACCAACTGAGCCCACGGAAGTCACTGAGATTATAAAGTCACGTAAAAATAACTCGGGGAATCTGTCTCATGTCCCACCATTACTGAACAAGCGAGCGGCCCATGTCCTTTTGCATGCTATTTCATTACTTTTTAACAAGTCACTAGAGACTGGCACCTTCCCGAAACTACTCAAGATGGCAAGGGTTACACCAATACATAAAGGTGGTGACCCTACAGACTTAAACAACTATAGGCCAATATCTAACTTACCATTGCTATCCAAAATCTTTGAGAAACTCGTGCACAGGAGACTGTATTCATTTATAATGGCTCAAAACATACTCAACCCCTGCCAATTTGGATTCAGGAAAAATAAAAGCACTAATGATGCAATCATAAAAATGCTAGATCTGCTTTGCACAGCATTGGAAAATAAGGAATATCCACTAGGAATTTTTATTGACCTAAGAAAAGCTTTTGACACAGTAGACCACGACATCCTACTCCACAAACTTGATCGTTACGTTATAAGAGGCCATGCGCTTGCTTATTTCAAATCTTACATTACTAATAGGTATCAGTACGTCACCATTAAAGACACAGCATCAGCAACACGGCCACTTGATACTGGAGTTCCGCAGGGAAGTGTCCTTGGTCCCCTGCTCTTCCTCATATACATCAATGACCTTCCAAATGTATCCCAACACCTGAAACCCATTCTCTTTGCTGATGACACGACTTATGTCATCTCTCACCCTTATCTTGCCACCCTCAACACCATTGTGAATGAGGAGCTGATTAAAATATTGACTTGGATGACAGCCAATAAACTTACGCTTAACACTGACAAAACTTACTATATTATGTTTGGTAGCAGAGCAGGAGATGCACAAATTAACATTAAGATTGACAACACTCTAATTACCAGAAATAATGGGGGCAAATTCCTAGGCTTATACCTTGACAACAACCTGAATTTCAGCACCCATATCCAGCATATAACCAAAAAAGTATCCAAAATGGTTGGGATCCTCTCCAAGATACGATACTACGTGCCGCAAAATGCCCTTCTCACACTATACCACTCACTTATTTATCCATACCTCACCTATGCTATTTGTGCTTGGGGATCAACTGCAGCAACACACCTAAAGCCAATAATAACCCAACAAAAAGCTGCAGTAAGAATAATCACTAAATCCCATCCCTGGCAACACACCCCCCCACTCTTCATAGACCTAAACTTACTCCCAGTTCAGTACATCCACACTTACTACTGTGCAATCTACATCTACAGGGCCTTAAACTCTAATATCAACCTTGACCTAAAACGCTTTCTTGATAGTTGTGACAGAACCCACAGGCATAACACCAGACACAAACATCTCTACGACATTCCCCGTGTCCGACTAAACCTTTACAAAAATTCAATGTATGTCAAAGGCCCTAAAATCTGGAATACCCTACCTGAGTACTCTAGAACTGCAGACACATTCATCACCTTCAAAACTACCATTAGAAAACATCTTATCTCCCTGATACACCCCGTCAACTAACTACACGAATACCACCTGGTGGTTCACACTTACACTCACTCACTCATTTGACCATAAACAGAAATATTAATCTCAATCTTATAATAATGAATCCTGTGATACTCCAATACTGAAACTATGTACTGTGCCAAAACAAAAGCATTCACATTGCTAAACTCACAAACTAGTATTAGTCACTTAGCCATAATACCAACTTACCTCATAATTTGTAATATTTTACAATTAAGAATAAAACTAAGTCTGCCCGAAATGCCTAGCCATGCTAAGCGTTCTAGTGGTACACTCTGTAATCACAATTTTACTACATGTAAACCACACAATAACCAAATTTCTGTAAACTCAGCATTGTAATCCTTATAGAGAATAAACTTTGAATTTGAATTTGAATTTGAATGTAGCACACACAAATGTCTTTGACAAGTGCAATCATGGTGAAATAGCGCAAAAAAGGCGTTCAAAGGGATAACTGGAAAAGTGGGCAGAAGGATTTTCAACTTTCTAACTAATCGAACACAATGAGTATAGGTAAAAAGAGTTAAGTCGGAGGCTGTCACAGTGAAAAGCTCTATTCCACAAGGCACAGTACTCACCCTAACCTGTTCCTCGTCCTCATAACAGACATAGAGATGTAAACTACAGCACCATGTCATCCTTGGCATTATTATTATAATCAAGGGGGAAGCGCTAAACCTGGAGGATTATACAGTGCCTGGGGGGAATGTGGAAGGCATTCAGGATTAATTCAGGGAACTGGAGCACAGATCCAATTCCTTAAATCAAGAGCCCCTCACCAACATCAAGGAACCTTCCTTGAGGGGTCATCCTTAGCAGACATTACTAGAATCTGCATGATACTGTCATCCATTGAGGGCACGATAAATCTCCGATCAGATATAAGTTTTCCAATGGGCAACAGAAAACAATGTTCAATGAGGACAAATTTCAACTACCCCATTAAAGAAAACTGGAGGAAATTATAGCTAGATCGAAGTATACTACAAACTCTAATCCCACAGTAGAGCAAAAAGCATCTAATATTTTATTTTTTGATTCGCTGACTGACCACGGTAGAGTGCAGTTGTGCTCTGCACCCCTCTGCAGTTTTCAGGCGAGCTACCTTGAACCAACATGGCGCTGAGTGTGAGGAGGCACGTAAATACCATCGGTATATAGAGCTGCTTCATGGGTCAATTTCACCCTCTTCAGCACAGGTGTTACTCCCGACCATCATTAGGGAGACGTATGGTATCCAGGACGATGAGGTGTATGGTGTTGCCCTGAATGGGGCATACAGAATCTTCGTCAATTTGAATTCCACGTCTGTGTACGAGCATTTGGTGACGAGATTCCATGATGTGAGTCTTGACGCTACTCTGGCTGTGAAGGTGCGTTTGATCGACGTATCTCGCCACTCTCCGTGGGTTAAGATTCGTAATGTCCCATTTGACGCTGATGAGGCTGACATCAGGAGTGTTTTCCAGGTATATGGGACAGTACATCTGGCACATCAGGGCAAGTGGACGGCTGGTGCTTACATGGGTCGTCTGGAGGGAACCTTTTCCCTGAAGATGACTCTGAGACATCCCATACCGTCATACGTCGTGTTGGAGGACTTCAGGACGCAAGTTATGGTTTCGTATGCCAGACAAAGACGTACATGCAGGTTATGTGGGGTGTACGGCAAAATGGCGGTTGCGTATGTGAAGCTGAGGAGGGCGCCTGCACAAATTGGTGAAGCACCAGTTACCAGTGTGGTAGCTGTTGTTGAGAGCCCCACGCGAAAGCAAGGGCTTGGGCGCTTGTGGAGTGAAGTGGTAGAGGATTCCATAGAGGAGACTGGTGTGTGTGAGGCAAGCTGTGACATAAGAGGAACTGTTTCTAAGCAGGAGAAAAGCGCAGAAGAGCAAGTGCAGGAGGAGGTACAGGCTCTAGAGGAAGAGCTTCAGGAAGTGTTGAGGACATTGATGCCACCTGCAGAGGATGTTGTTCCTGAGCTGGTGAGAGGTATGGCATTGCCTGTGGAGGAATGTGATGATAAAAACCATAGCAGGGATGACGGGCCAAGCAGTAAGCGTGAAATATCGCCGTGTGCCATGGAACGGGGCGTGGTGGAGGTTGAGGTTCATCGTGAGGGAACCTCAGAAGACAACATGGAAGTGGAGGGAATCACGAGGAAGAGAGCAGCGGCGTCAGACTCAGATGATGTTCTGACACCGGCGCAGAGGTCTGAGAGGAAGGAGGAGTACTGTCGAGGTAGTCAGGATAAGAGACATCGCAAGAAAGGGGGGGTTGATGGTGTGAAGCCCTGTGCTGGCTCTGGGGCAGGAGGCCCTGGGATGAATGAAGAGAGGAGGAAGTTTGTAGATGAATGGTTCACAGAACCGAGGAGGAAGTGTTGGAAAATATAAAGAGGCCTTAGGTGTATGACTGTGAACGTAAATGGACTGTGTAATAGTTTGAAGAGGGAATGGTTTCGAATGTTTCTGTGTAAATATAGAGTGGATGTAGTGTTTCCTGCAAGAACACAATTTCAAGGAGGGAAGAAAGCTGGAGGTGGCGGGGTTTCAGGTTATGACTCTGCCATCTGCATATTTGAAAGGTGGTGTGGGTATATTGATCAGGGAGGCGAGCCCGTTTGTGTTGATAAGTAGTGAGGGGAGAGGGGGGAGGGTGTTGCGTGTGGATGGGTGGTGGATGGGGCAGAGGGTAACCTTTGTTAGTGTGTATGTGCCTACTGAGAACGATGTGAAAGTAAAGCAAGAATTTTTATGTGATGACCAAGTTTTCTTCTTACGTGGTTTACCTGCGGAGGCCATCGTTGGTGGGGACTGGAACTGTGTTATCAGGAGGGCTGATGTGGAACCAAAAGGGTCGGGGCACATGTCGGCGGCCTTACGAGACCTCTTGAGGGATATTCAGTTGAGGAATGCAGTTGGAGGGGGAGTGTGGGAGGTAGAGCACACTTTCGTGAGGAGGGGTTATGCGGCTAGGTTAGATAGGTTGAACATTTCTCAAGGGGTTTTGGTAAAGTTTTTCCGCACAATAGAGGTAGCTTATTTGGATCATAGGGTGGTCGTGGCAGATCTCTGCCTGTCTCGCCTATGTAGGCGAGACAGGCAGAGATCTTGCAGTCCGCCTGAATGAGCATCGAAATGCCTCTAACAGAGACGATGTAAGGTACGCCTGTGTCCTCCACAGAGACTCCACGGGGCATTTGATGAACTGGAACGAGGCACAACTCGTTCTCACCGAACCAGACCTCAGACGCCGACGGTGCCTAGAAGCCTCACTAATCACCGTCACCGACACTATAGAACGCAACACTGGAAACTACAAAATTTCAAAAACATTGGCATACATGATACTTAAGCAGCACCAACCCAACAACACAGGAGTCACATGATTTCATCGTCTACCCGTCCTCATCATAGGTAGAGGTTGTTTTGATAAGGACCTGCCTCGCATGGGCCAGTGGGCCTTCTGCAGTGTTCCTCCATTCTTATGTTCTTATGACATTCCTCAGGTCACGTGCGTCACATCTCACTCTCCGCCTATATATAATGTCTTTCTACCTCTGTGTGTTAGAAGTGATCAAGGTCCCAGGACCGAAACGTTTTCTAATAAATATGTTATAGTGTTTGCTTACGTGTCTTTCTAAACCAACTTACATGCATACAGGACCCCTGTTATAGGATGATGGAGAAGCGTATGTGCAATAGGGGGGTAAAGGGAGTAGAGTAAGAGGGTTTGGCCAGTCTTAATAGGGTATGTTGATGACACTACTGTTCTGGTTAGGGAGGGGATGTCAATGGATACCTTGGATAGGGTAGTACAACTGTTCTCGGATGCAACTGGTATGAGAGTGAATTCAGAAAAGTCCATGGTTATGGGGTTAGGAGCTTGGGCTGGGAGGTTTGAGTGGGGTAGTGCAGTTGTGGGGAGGTGGGTGAATTTGTTAAAAATTTGTGGTCTCATCTATGCAGACGATCTGGATGTAGCATGCAGGGAAAACTCGATTAGGTTGGTGGATAGGATTCAGGGACAATTGGGTGCATTGAGGCTTTATCATTTGACCCTTGTACAGTGGGCCATTGTCATTAATGTCTTATTGTATAGTAAGGTATGGCACGTGGCAGCCATGTTCCCATTAACACTGACGGCGATAGCAGACATACTTAGGAGGGTTTTTAAATTTTTGTGGGGCTCCAGATGTGATTGGCTTAAAAGGGACGTGGTAATGTTACCTGTGTGGCAGGGGGGGCTGGGTTTGCTGAACTTAAAGAGAAGGTTCAAATGTGTCTTTATTAAAAGGGAGGTGGTGAGGGAAGGTGCGGGTGGTGGGGGTATGGTCAGGATTCATGAAAGATTGAAACTAATGTATTCGGGAGTGGAGTTGCGGGAGTGTGAAACTGTTTTGAGGGCTATGGCGTGGGCTCGAGATCCTGGGAAGGTCAAAAAAGGTGCGATGTGTCGATTGTTGGTGGGGAGGGTTGTGGCGACTGTAGAGGGAAATTTCCCCATGTATACATGGGGAAGTATATGGAATAGGTTAAGTAGGATGAGGTTACAACCACAAGCACGTGACATAATGTATCGGTTTCTGCATGGGATTTTGCCATCGGGTACGGTTCTGAGGAATAGACGTGTGGTTGAGGGGTGTGTGGAATACGTGAAGGTGAGGAGTCGGCATTTCATGCTGTATATTTTTGTGAGGGGATGGGTAGTGCCAGGGGTTGGTTGAGTAGAGTACTCTGTAAAGGAATTTCTGTTCTGAGAGCTTTGAGTCTTGATGTGGGGGGATTGGATGAGAGTATAATAAGGGCTGTGGGGTACATTATGGTAGATTATATATACATATCGTGGGGAATGAGGGGGAAAGGGGTTAGTGAGGTAAAGAGGCGGGTTTTAGTGGTTATGTGTTATAAAACGTTGTGCCGTAACAGGGAAATTTATGGGAGAAGGTGGGAACAGGCTTTCTCAGAGGGATATAGAGAACTTACATTAGAGGTTTTATTAGATTTGTAAATCAGATGGGAGGGGCAGGGTAGGGATGGTAAATGCTTCTGTAGGATGGTGATGTCAGGGGTAGAAACGGGGTCACCTCCTTGGGGTTGACAGTTGCAAAGAATGTGCGCGAGTGTTGGGATAATGTAACGTGTGAATGTGTATGAACCTGTTGCGTATGGGATGTGTAACGGCACATACAATGTTGTGGCTGTCTGCGCCTGCGTGCGCCTTAGATACGCTGTTGAGATTAAGGATTGGTTGAACTTCATTGTGGCAATGTTCCTGGACTTGTTAAGCACTAGATGTGTATCTTAACCGGGTTGAAGTGTCAATGTGTAAGACTTGGTCATGTTTCCCTTATGTTAATATTTGTTATTAAATGTACTGTGTCTTTGGTAAAAAATTAGGGACAAAGGAATTAATGTACAATTGCTATGGATCCCATCACACATTGGATTACTCCTTCATGATAAAGTTGATATGTTAGCCAAGAAGAGTACCTAGGAGAATGTAGAATATAACTTTGGTATAACTGTGTCTAGCATTAGGAATAATATTAGGAGGGAAGTAAATAATGAAAATGATTGTTATAGGAATGCAGTTAGAAGCCTGAGTAGATCTATAACCCACTATGATAACATGAACGTAGATAAGTATGTTTATGGAGCAACGTGCAATGTGAACATACTGACTGATGTTGTAGTGGCCAGGCTTAGGCTTGGTTACAAGTACTTCTGGCAGTTTGGGAGACACACAGATGGTGATCAAACTAAATGTAATTTTTTTTTTATATATTTTATTTAAAACATTATAAATTACACACAGTATACCAAATGATAAAATATCTGACACATACACACAAAACTGTTGGGGGGGAAGCCCCCCATTAAAACCCATCTATAAATACATCCACATCATTCGCACACTTAATGATCACAGCAGTGATCAAACATTAGTTTATGTAACTTTTATATAGACATGCAACTGTTTATGAGATTTTACTTAAAAACAAACTCTAGCATTTATTCTAAAACATGACTCCATAACAAAAATAAACATTATACAAATTACACAATCACATAAATCATCAACAACTGCAAAATTTATACAGCATATGTATAATCTTGGAACCTTTTGATCACAGACGAATTACTCACAGCAGATTCCACAGAATGGTTAAGTATTTATATTAGGAGAAATCCAGACATTTTTAAAATAATGAATTTATAATGTGTCTCCTTAAAAGCTTTATGCAGTAAAGGGGAAAAGTCACAACATACTCACATTGAAATATTCATTATTACAAAATAACTGGACTCTTACTAAAGCATGGCTAAATTGATACATTTCAGTGAAATTTTGTTGAAAGTAATCTCTGAACTTTCAAATGCATCACTAATTATTATATCATTACAGCATTATATCTTATTAACCTTAACTAAGCAGTCTTCTGAAACTAACCAAGCTTAACAAACAACTCACCACACACCACACCTTTACTTATCAAAAGCATCACTCATGCCCATGCATACCTCAAGAAGCCAGCCTCATTTTACCCCTTAAGCTTGCAACGCCCATAAGTCCCTGACGCGGAAGCTACAATATCCCTCCGAAAAGGTTAAATGCCACCTGCTCCCAGTGATGTCCTTATTCCTCTGTTGCATCCCATAAAATATCGCTGCCAGTGCCCTGATTCTCTCCCTTACTGACACATGTCTGTAAACCCATGACGTATAAGTCTGTGACTAGATAACCCATTGCATTCTGTGCCAGCAACCCCACCCTCCCACATCTAAACTTAACGTTCTTAAAACACTAATCCCACCTCCACCCACCATACTTAAAACCCTACTAAATCACTCCCTCACTGGTTCCAACCTCGCACAAAAAAATACCGCATGAAAGACAGTGTCAATGTCCCCACACACACAACACTCCCCACCCTCCTGCACACGCCTATTTGCCAACACTTCTCCAGACGGTAATATATTGTGGAGAAATTTAAACATTACCTCCCTTACCATTGCCTTCAATCGTAACCCTTTTAAACAGCCCCATATATCACTCCACGCATACATCGGATATATACCTTCAAGCTTAGCAACCACCTCCATACCACCCACCTGAGCCAGTCTTCCTATCTTGACCCTGCGTGGGTCCCGTGCATAAATTAATAACCTCAACATTCTCTCACACATCTGGACATCTCTACCCCTCATCCAACGCTCTAAATCCCTTCAAACCCATGCCAAACCTGTGCCTGCAATCCTACCCCCCATCAAATAACTGTGTTTAACATACATGCCCAACATCCTTCGATGCAACGCCATTAACCCCAACCCTCCCCGGCATGCCGGAAGACAAACAACATCTCTCGATAACCAGTCTCATCCCGAACCCCAAATGTATCGATATACACGCTTCAACAGACGCTTCTAATCACACGGATTCAATGGATATATACCTACCACATGCCACAGCTTATCATACAAAAGCACATTCACCACAATAGCACGCTGATGTAACGTCAGTCCTCCTGTACGCAATCCCGCCAATCTACCCAGAACCCTATCCACAGTTTCTCTCGAATTCACCTCCCTCGCCTCCTGAAGGTTTCCCATATGAACAACCCCACACACCTTAATTTGACACACCAGGGGCCAGCCTTCTTTCTGTCCTAGAGCCTCACCCACGCCATCCCCCACCCTCATATGCATAGATTTTTCCCTATTAACCATCATCCGTTGCCCTTCCGAAACGTTCCACCAATTCACCCACCTTTCGTAAGTCCTGTGACCTCCTAAATAGAACCATGGTATCATCCACATAACCCACGATCCCTGGTTCCACCGCCACTTCATCTCTCTTCACTCCCTCCCTCACACTTCCTCGCACAGCCCTGTAGAACGGATCCTGAATCAACGCGAAGAGAAGCTGCGACACAGGGCACCCTTGCCTCAAGCCCCTTTCCATCCTAACTAGTTTTCCTAGCCTACCATTTACCTGCACCCGAACCATAGCCTGCTCATACAACACCTTTGCCCAACTGACGATTTCCCTCCCAAACCCTTGCCACTGCATTAACTTCCACAGTGCCTCACGCTTCACACAGTCATATGCCGCATGCCAATCCAATGCTAATACCTCACCTTTATTTTTCCCCCCACTTTCGTCTATAAACCTATGTATGATCCCTTGCCCCACACACATTGATCGCCCAGGCACACAATATTGACCCTCATCCAAAACTTTGTCAAGAACCCTTTTCATCCTATTCCCTAACATTTCAGCAAAGATCTTGTAATCACCACACATTAAAGATATTAATTGATAATCATGTACATAATCACAAGACTTCTTTTTCAGGACCATGACCACCACACCCGTACATTGCTGTTCCCCCAATCTACCTTTGGTTTTCATAGCATTAAATAAAACCACTAAAAATTCACGCAAACATTCCCAGTTTTCCTTATAAAAATCACAAGGAATACCATCAATCCCCGGTGATTTTCCCACACTCATACTCTCCACTGCCAATCTAATCTCCTCCTCGCTTATAGGTCCACTCAGATTCAACCGATCCTTATGCTCGAGATTACAACATACCCATTCACCCATTTCCCCTAGCACCTCATTATTAACCCCCACGCTTTTGCCATGCATCTCATACCATGCATCCATGTAGCAACCCATACCCTCTATTGACATGAGCACCTGCCCCTGACAATACCCCTCCAATTGCTCCTGAACACTTAAGCTCATTAATTCCATCGCCCTGCGACGTTTTCCCTGCTCTCTCAAGACATATGCCGAAGGACAGTCACCCCATAAAACCTCATCTATTCCTCCCGCGATTCGTGCTGCATCAAATTCACGATTTTGAATGTCCCTAATCAATTGTTTTAAACCCTCAATCTCAGCCACTGGATACTCACCCCCCCTCCCTCCAATATAGCATTCCTGCAGTTGACCTTCAAGGTAATGTAAAACACCATATTGAAATCTCCGCTCTTCCTTTCCCCGCTTCTGATAAAAATCCCTCACCTTCCCCTTACTGACCGTGTACCACCACTCAAGGATGTCTACCCCCGCCCAACAATCTGCCCACCATCTCCTCCAAGCACTCTCAAAAGATTCCCTCCCACCCCCTTTGCGCAATAACCCAACATTCAACTTCCAATAACCCCTGAAACGCTTTGGCAATCCCTCCCAATCCAAGTCCTACAGAACCCCTCTATGATCAGAGAAGCTCACATTCAATGCACAAACACTGCTTACCCTCACTCCCCGAGAAACATAGATTCGATCCAGCCTCGCCGCATAATCACGCTTAATGAACGTATGCATGACCCTACTCACCTCCTCCCCTCCCACATTCACTACATTCACACCTCACAACAGATCCCCTAAATACCCCGGAAAAAAAACCCTTCCTCTAGGTTCTACGTCCTTACGTCGAACAATACAGTTCCAATCGCCTCCTAAAATCGTTACAACTAGCAGCGATCTTAAATGGTAAACAAGGACATCCCTAAAGAACTTATTTTTGACGCCCATGTCTCCTTCTGCAGGCCCATACACCCCTGTGAAACCCACTTGTACCCCACCCTATGCGCCATCCACCCAAACCACTCGCCTCTCCTCCCCTACCTCACATCTTTGCAGAGAAAACAGGCTAGCTTCTTTAATTAACAATGCCACACCACCTTTCAATCATGCAGAGCAACCCACGTACACATCGTATCCATCAATCATTAACTCTCCCAATGATTTGTAATTGTGTTCTTGCAGGAACACAACGTCAGGTACATATCTCTTTAAAAACACTTCCAGACTCTTACATTTGTCTACTGACTTCAACCCGTTAATATTGAAGGATTCAATGGAGGCTTGCCTTTAGAGACCTTAACATTCTTAAATCCTTTACGAGCACCCCCACCTCTCCCCCCACACCTCCCTGTGCCTTCCCCTTTTACATGCTGAACACACTTTGTTCCACCCGTATCTCTACAGGTCACATCGTGCCATGCTTTTTTCCCAGACCTTTGCCCAGGAGTCAAAACGTCATCACTATCGGTTATCACAGCAGCTCTCTTGCGAGAGCTACGATCTGCAACCATATCCTCCTCTAGACTATTGTCCCTGTGGACATCCACTACTACAACCTGTTGTGCTTCCACACCACACATGACCTGCACGTTGGGGCCTCCTGCCCTTGCCTTTACACTCTCATTTTCCAGCCCAGCATGGGTCCTCGAAGACGCAGAAACGTCCAACAATTCATTCAGAGCCTCCTGAATGGATGCCTCCATTACATCCTGAGCAATTACAGAATCATCCTCAGCCGTCGCCGACACCAAGCCTACGTCCTCTCTAACGCCAGGTAGGGTCATACATGCAGAAGACAACTCTGTCTCCCTCTCTACCTCCTCACTCCACGTCTCCCGTGCCAGAGACTCACGCTGCATTGCCGTAGCATATGTTTGCTGCTTCGGTACATCATCAGTCCTTGTATTAGCCATTGATCTTCCTCGTCACATAGGACATTGCGCCGCAATGTGGTCATATGTCCCACAAAATCTACACGTATGCCTCTGACCCATGTATGTAACGAAGACTTGAGTGCGGAAGTTCTCCATCACCACGTACGATGGTATAGGGTGCTTAAGGGGCATTTTAAGGGAAAACGACCCTTCCGGCATACCAACACGTGGTCCATCATGCCAACGTCCCAATGTCGCCAAATGTACCGTACCATAACGTCCAAAAACGTTCCTTAAATCACTTTCGTCAGCTTCAAAAGGAACATTACGCACCTTGATCCAGGTGTAAAACCGTGATACATCATGAAGGCGAACATTAACACCAGGGTTAACCGACTTAAAAACATCATTGTACCTGGCCACCATATTTTCATAAGTGCTGCTCTGCCGGAATTTGACGAATAGCCTTGAACTACCATTCAACGACACTCCATAGAGCTCCTTATTTGCGATGCCATACGTATCTCTTAATATCGCCGTCAGCAAAAGATGGGTGTTCTGACTAGTGAGCGAGCCATTCACAAGTTCAAGACAGACAGTGTTGACACGCCTACGTCCATCTTCCGCCATTATGAAAGTAATGACAGAAAAACTGTGCAGAAAACCAGTTGATTCAGGATCTACTGCGCAGCCTGCCCACACTGCCCGAGAGCAATGAGGACAATGTCTAAATGTAAATTATGTGATCAGGCATATGGTCACTCTCTTGAACACTATGTGTGTAATTGTCCACTTATTGAGGAATACAGAGACAGACAGTATAATAACCTATGTTACATGTCAAGATATCTTATTAATGAAAATAAGATACCGGATATACTAAGCAAATTTCCTAAATTTGCTTGTAACAGATAAGTGAACTATAGATATGTAGATATAAATCCATATGTATTCCTGTTAACCCTTTGGGGCCTAGTTCCTAGGCCTTTTGTGTATTCATATGCACTTGCGCTACCGTCCACAGGATGGATATGGGGTGTACAATAAACTAGCCACTTCGGTGGCAAAATCTAAAAATCTAATCTGTCTTTGGTGCTACTGTTTCACCAATACTTATATAATTACCACTTAGGGTTATTCCTATATGTCAAGTTAGGATGTAAGCCAACAAGTTGGTGATAACGGTCATATTATTTCAGGGTGAGGGGGGCAAATTAATGTGTAAAAAGTTTAGGTCATTAAAGGTAATACCAACTTTATTGGTAGTTGTATACGTGTGTTTTGAAATGTAATATTCACATTGTGTTTGTCTTATTTAAGGTATTGTGATTTTGGTAGTCCTGTACCATCCATGTTGTAAATTCTCTTTCCTCACGTTACACATGTCATGATATTCCTAAATTGAGGATAATTAATGTCATAATTATTCAGATTGGTGATGAGGTTAGTTTTCAATGTGTTGTGTGAGTGGGGGGAGGGATGATGGGTCACCTGTGTTGTGTGAGTGGGGGGAGGGATGTTGAGTCACCTGTGTTGTGTGAGTGGGGGGAGGGATGATGGGTCACCTGTGTTGTGTGAGTGGGGGGAGGGATGATGGGTCACCTGTGTTGTGTGAGTGGGGGGAGGGATGATGGGTCACCTGTGTTGTGTGAATGGGGGGAGGGATGATGGGCCACCTGTGTTGTGTGAGTGGGGGAGGGATGACGGGTCACCTGTGTTGTGTGAGAGGGGGGAGGGATGATGGGTCACCTGTGTTGTGTGAGTGGGGGGAGGGATGATGGGTCACCTGTGTTGTGTGATTGGGGGGAGGGATGATGGGTCACCTGTGTTGTGTGAGTGGGGGAAGGGATGATGGGTCACCTGTGTTGTATGAGTGGGGGGAGAGTTGATGGGTCACCTGTGTTGTGTGAGTGGGGGGAGGGATGATGGGTCACCTGTGTTGTGTGAGTGGGGGGAGGGATGACGGGTCACCTGTGTTGTGTGAGTGGGGGGAGGGATGATGGGTCACCTGTGTTGTGTGAGTGGGGGAGGGATGATGGGTCACCTGTGTTGTGTGAGTGGGGGGAGGGATGATGGGTCACCTGTGTTGTGTGAGTGGGGGGAGGGATGATGGGTCACCTGTGTTGTGTGAGTGGGGGGAGGGATGATGGGTCACCTGTGTTGTGTGAGTGGGGGGAGGGATGATGGGTCACCTGTGTTGTGTGAGTGGGGGGAGGGATGACGGGTCACCTGTGTTGTGTGAGTGGGGGGAGGGATGATGGGTCACCTGTGTTGTGTGAGTGGGGGGATGGATGATGGGTCACCTGTGTTGTGTGAGTGGGGGGAGGGATGATGGGTCACCTGTGTTGTGTGAGTGGGAAGGGATGATGGGTCACCTGTGTTGTGTGAGTGGGGGGAGGGATGATGGGTCACCTGTGTTGTGTGAGTGGGGGGAGGAATGATGGGTCACCTGTGTTGTGTGAGTGGGGGGAGGGATGATGGGTCACCTGTGTTGTGTGAGTGGGGGAAGGGATGATGGGTCACCTGTGTTGTGTGAGTGGGGGGAGGGATGATGGGTCACCTGTGTTGTGTGAGTGGGGGGAGGGATGACGGGTCACCTGTGTTGTGTGAGTGGGGGGAGGGATGATGGGTCACCTGTGTTGTGTGAGTGGGGGGAGGGATGATGGGTCACCTGTGTTGTGTGAGTGGGGGGAGGGATGATGGGTCACCTGTGTTGTGTGAGTGGGGGAAGGGATGATGGGTCACCTGTGTTGTGTGAGTGGGGGGAGGGATGATGGGTCACCTGTGTTGTGTGAGTGGGGGGAGGGATGATGGGTCACCTGTGTTGTGTGAGTGGGGGGAGGGATGACGGGTCACCTGTGTTGTGTGAGTGGGGGGAGGGATGATGGGTCACCTGTGTTGTGTGAGTGGGGGAGGGATGATGGGTCACCTGTGTTGTGTGAGTGGGGGGAGGGATGATGGGTCACCTGTGTTGTGTGAGTGGGGGGAGGGATGATGGGTCACCTGTGTTGTGTGAGTGGGGGGAGGGATGATGGGTCACCTGTGTTGTGTGAGTGGGGGGAGGGATGATGGGTCACCTGTGTTGTGTGAGTGGGGGGAGGGATGATGGGTCACCTGTGTTGTGTGAGTGGGGGGAGGGATGACGGGTCACCTGTGTTGTGTGAGTGGGGGGAGGGATGATGGGTCACCTGTGTTGTGTGAGTGGGGGGATGGATGATGGGTCACCTGTGTTGTGTGAGTGGGGGAAGGGATGATGGGTCACCTGTGTTGTGTGAGTGGGAAGGGATGATGGGTCACCTGTGTTGTGTGAGTGGGGGGAGGGATGATGGGTCACCTGTGTTGTGTGAGTGGGGGGAGGAATGATGGGTCACCTGTGTTGTGTGAGTGGGGGAGGGATGATGGGTCACCTGTGTTGTGTGAGTGGGGGGAGGGATGATGGGTCACCTGTGTTGTGTGAGTGGGGGGAGGGATGATGGGTCACCTGTGTTGTGTGAGTGGGGGGAGGGATGATGGGTCACCTGTGTTGTGTGAGTGGGGGGAGGGATGATGGGTCACCTGTGTTGTGTGAGTGGGGGGAGGGATGATGGGTCACTTGTGTTGTGTGAGTGGGGGGAGGGATGATGGGTCACCTGTGTTGCAGCACAAGTTTCTTAATAATGCATTTGTAGGTCTTGTGTAATTTGTTGCGAGTTGTATTACGGGTGATTGTCATTAAGCTTGATGCATTATTTTTGTGTTGAGGTTGTAATTTAGGAGTTTTATTTATAGCTATTTTGTGGCCTTAATTATTATACCTTTATTCCTTCTTGAATTGTGATATGTTTTAAAAACTTGTATATAGCATAATGTCAGGTGTTGCCTGGATTGTTATGTGTTTATATATTGTGTTATTGATGTTGTCCTTGTTCAAGTCACTTTTTAATTTTAAGTAGCAGGGGAATGTAGAATGTATTCATTGGTGGGGGGGGGGGAGTGTAGGCAGCAATGAGTAGGTTCCACTATATCTATGAACCTTGTGTACTTGTGAAACAACGTACGTAGAAGCAGTCCGTAGGCTGTGTTAAGTTTATTTTAATGTCTTTATGTGTATGCTTATTCAGTAGATTGTGTTTACCTGGAGTTTACCTGGAGAGAGTTCCGGGGGTCAACGCCCCCGCGGCCCGGTCTGTGACCAGGCCTCCTGGTGGATCAGAGCCTGATCAACCAGGCTGTTGCTGCTGGCTGCACGCAAACCAACGTACGAGCCACAGCCCGGCTGATCATTAACTGACTTTAAGTGCTTGTCCAGTGCCAGCTTGAAGACTGCCAGGGGTCTGTTGGTAATCCCCCTTATGTGTGCTGGGAGGCAGTTGAACAGTCTCGGGCCCCTGACACTTATTGTATGGTCTCTTAACGTGCTAGTGACACCCCTGCTTTTCATTGGGGGGATGGTGCATCGTCTGCCAAGTCTTTTGCTTTCGTAGTGAGTGATTTTCGTGTGCAAGTTCGGTACTAGTCCCTCTAGGATTTTCCAGGTGTATATAATCATGTATCTCTCCCTCCTGCGTTCCAGGGAATACAGGTTTAGGAACCTCAAGCGCTCCCAGTAATTGAGGTGTTTTATCTCCGTTATGCGTGCCGTGAAAGTTCTCTGTACATTTTCTAGGTCGGCAATTTCACCTGCCTTGAAAGGTGCTGTTAGTGTGCAGCAATATTCCAGCCTAGATAGAACAAGTGACCTGAAGAGTGTCATCATGGGCTTGGCCTCCCTAGTTTTGAAGATTCTCATTATCCATCCTGTCATTTTTCTAGCAGATGCGATTGATACAATGTTATGGTCCTTGAAGGTGAGATCCTCCGACATGATCACTCCCAGGTCTTTGACGTTGGTGTTTCGCTCTATTTTGTGGCCAGAATTTGTTTTGTACTCTGATGAAGATTTAATTTCCTCATGTTTACCATATCTGAGTAATTGAAATTTCTCATCGTTGAACTTCATATTGTTTTCTGCAGCCCACTGAAAGATTTGGTTGATGTCCGCCTGGAGCCTTGCAGTGTCTGCATTGGAAGACACTGTCATGCAGATTCGGGTATCATCTGCAAAGGAAGACACGGTGCTGTGGCTGACATCCTTGTCTATGTCGGATATGAGGATGAGGAACAAGATGGGAGCGAGTACTGTGCCTTGTGGAACAGAGCTTTTCACCGTAGCTGCCTCGGACTTTACTCTGTTGACGAGTACTCTCTGTGTTCTGTTAGTGAGGAAATTATAGATCCATCGACCGACTTTTCCTGTTATTCCTTTAGCACGCATTTTGTGCGCTATTACGCCATGGTCACACTTGTCGAAGGCTTTTGCAAAGTCTGTATATATTACATCTGCATTCTTTTTGTCTTCTAGTGCATTTAGGACCTTGTCGTAGTGATCCAATAGTTGAGACAGACAGGAGCGACCTGTTCTAAACCCATGTTGCCCTGGGTTGTGTAACTGATGTGTTTCTAGATGGGTGGTGATCTTGCTTCTTAGGACCCTTTCAAAGATTTTTATGATATGGGATGTTAGTGCTATTGATCTGTAGTTCTTTGCTGTTGCTTTACTGCCTCCTTTGTGGAGTGGGGCTATGTCTGTTGTTTTTAGTAACTGTGGGACGACCCCCGTGTCCATGCTCCCTCTCCATAGGATGGAAAAGGCTCGTGATAGGGGCTTCTTGCAGTTCTTGATGAACACAGAGTTCCATGAGTCTGGCCCTGGGGCAGAGTGCATGGGCATGTCATTTATCGCCTGTTCGAAGTCATTTGGCGTCAGGATAACATCGGATAGGCTTGTGTTAATCAAATTTTGTGGCTCTCTCATAAAAAATTCATTTTGATCTTCGACTCTCAGTCTGGTTAGCGGCTTGCTAAAAACTGAGTCATATTGGGACTTGAGTAGCTCACTCATTTCCTTGCTGTCATCTGTGTAGGACCCATCTTGTTTAAGTAGGGGCCCAATACTGGACGTTGTTCTCGATTTTGATTTGGCATAGGAGAAGAAATACTTTGGGTTTCTTTCGATTTCATTTATAGCTTTTAGTTCTTCCCGCGATTCCTGACTCCTAAAGGATTCTTTTAGCTTAAGTTCGATGCTTGCTATTTCTCTGACCAGTGTCTCCCTGTGCATTTCAGATATATTGACCTCTTTTAGCCGCTCTGTTATTCTTTTCCGTCGCCTGTAAAGGGAGCGCCTGTCTCTTTCTATTTTACATCTACTCCTCCTTTTTCTTAGAGGAATAAGCCTTGTGCATACATCGAGTGCCACCGAGTTAATCTGTTCTAGGCATAAGTTTGGGTCTGTGTTGCTTAGTATATCTTCCCAGCTTATATCGGTTAGGACTTGGTTTACTTGGTCCCACTTTATGTTTTTGTTATTGAAGTTGAATTTGGTGAATGCTCCCTCGTGACTAGTCTCATTTTGTCGGTCTGGGGCTCCTCGCATACATGTCTGAACCTCAATTATGTTGTGATCTGAGTATATTGTTTTTGATATGGTGACATTTCTTATCAGATCATCATTGTTAGTGAATATGAGGTCTAGTGTATTCTCCAGTCTAGTAGGCTCTATTATTTGCTGGTTTAAATTGAATTTTGTGCAGAGATTTAAAAGCTCGTGCGAGTGTGAGTTTTCATCAGAGCTGCCTCCTGGTGTTATTACTGCAACAATATTATTTGCTATATTCTTCCATTTTAGGTGCCTTAAGTTGAAATCCCCCAGGAGCAAGATGTTGGGTGCAGGAGCTGGAAGATTTTCCAGACAGTGGTCAATTTTTAACAGCTGTTCCTGGAATTGCTGGGATGTTGCATCCGGAGGCTTGTAGACTACCACAATGACTAGGTTTTGGTTCTCGACCTTTACTGCTAAAACTTCCACTACGTCATTTGAGGCATTAAGCAGTTCTGTGCAAACAAGTGACTCTGCAATGTACAGGCCAACTCCCCCCTTTTGCCTGTTCACTCTGTCACATCTGTATAGGTTGTAACCTGGGATCCATATTTCATTGTCCAAGTGATCCTTTATGTGGGTCTCAGTGAAAGCCGCGAACATTGCCTTTGCCTCTGCAAGCAGTCCACGGATGAAAGGTATTTTGTTGTTTGTTGCTGGCTTTAGACCCTGTATATTTGCAAAGAAGAATGTCATCGGACTGGTGGTATTGTTGGTACTGGGGGGGGATTTTTTTTCCGGCATTAGTATCTGTATCTGTTGGTTTGGAGTGGAGGCCATCGACTGTGGTTCCACTCCAGGAATGACTGGATTTGGTGTACGATTTCTGCCATTTCCTGCCAGTTTTTTTTCCTTCCTGGCACTAAAAAACCTCTCCCTCTTGAGTGGCTGTGGCTACCCAGGTTTTCCCATGGCCTGGATGTTTTGTATCTTTTTGTCCCCTTTAGATGGTATGCCTGGCAATTTAAGTTATAGCACAGTCTTTCCTGTACTGAAGAGGTACACATTTCAGGGTGAAAAAGCTTACAGGAAGGGAGTTTGCATTTTCCTGTTGTCATATGGGCATGGCATTTTCTAGGGTGGTCATAGTTGCACGTCCCATCTGTTTTTCCAGATTTCCCATGCCAGCAGATACCAAGTGCATAGTGTGTGCACAGGCTTGGTTTCCGCTTGCCTTGGGTTTCTGTGACTGTATTCCCTGTTGGCGAAGATTTAGTAAATTAAGGATACGACCTAGGACGCGTGAGGTTATGTATCGTTTCCTGCATGGGATTTTGCCAACAGGAGCAATGCTCCGAGATAGGAGGGTCATCGAGGGTGGGGGGTGTGGCAGATGCAGTGGGGAAAAGAATGCGTATCATGTTGTCTATTTTTGTGAAGGTTTGGAGTGCATCAGGGTATGGATGAGTAAGGTAGTGGTGAGGGTGGGGGGTCAAGGTGTGTCGGTATTGCGAGCGTTGAGTCTTGATATGAGTGGTGTGGATGAGGATGTGGTAAGGGGTTTAGCATATGTAATCGTGGACTACATATATGTTTTGTGGGGTATGAGGGGGAAGGAGGGTGGGGATGTGCTGAGAAGGACTTTGGCAGCGACGTTTTATCAAACTTTGCGTCGCAATAGAGACATTTTTGGAAAAAGGTGGGATGAGGTTTTTTCTGAGTGTTATAGGGGACTAACAATAGGGAATTTATTGGCATTATAAGGGGCTTTAACTGCTGGGGTGAGTAGGTTGGTAAAAGGAAGGGGGTTCAGGGGTATTCAACGGGCTCACCTCCTTGGGTGTGCAGTGATGGGTGATTGGGTGTGATTGGATGTGATTGCTTAGTTTTGCTTAGTTCCCTTGATGGGGAAGGTGTAAATAGCAGTTTAAATATATCACATTTATTAATATATAACCTATAAATTATATAACATGTATATTATTTGGTAGCGTATTATATTCCGCTTGTACTGCTCTTGCAATTGAATATTAACCTTTCTTGAGAATGAATTCCTTTCACTATGGTTCCTTGAAGCACTGAGTTATTTTTTTGCCATTTTGTAACGTGTTCCTGCATCAGTTTGAAGTATTACCTATTATGTAAACATGTGTGGATGAGGATTAGTTCTCTAAATTAATATTTTTGTATATATTTGTATGTAATACTAGATAGATAGGCACGTGCTAGAAGGCCCAGTGATAGTATAGTCTTGTGGAATGTGTGTTTGGTTTTGGTAAGTTTGTATGTGGCATGTTAGATGTTATAAGGAGTTTATTGTTGTTAACTTACTAAAATCATGATAGACCATTTGGATAATACTTATTCATGTCCTAGTCTTGGATTCTTTAAAATATGTACATAGCCTAGTATTGTACCGCTATGTAGCATGTGGTACCTTGCAGTTTGTGCGTGAACTTCACGTTATGCAATGTTGTTTTGAAAGTTTGTATTTCATGATTGTCAACATTAATAATTGATATTATATTGGTGGTGTATATTACTTTTACTTTTTACAGTGTATGTGTATAGGAATGTATGTTTCATATTTGTTTTAGTTGTAAATTTATGTTTTGTGTCTTGTTGTTCATGCACTACCAACTCTTGGTGAATACTCATTAAGGTTTTGATGAGGTCAGGGTATGACCATTAATTAGGATAATTAATGTATGTTACTTAGAACGGGGACTGTACTTATGTTAAGGGGGGGGGAGAAGTGTCAGCTGTGTTTCTGCACTGGCAATAATGATTATTGTAAAAGGAGGGTTTTGTAGGATGTGTTGTGGGTTATGTATATGGTTGTAATATGGCCATTATCTATGGTGTTTATTTTCTGTACTGGGATTGTGTGCTAGAGATTTTGCAATATCTAGTATGGTTTTTAATTTTATACTCTTATACATTATTGTATTTGTTCTATGTTTTAAATAAAAATATAAAAAAAAACTTCAAAGTCTAGGACACTAAGGAGCAAGTCATGGTGATCTATAGCCCTCCACACTACACTACCCAACCCACTTGAGAACAATTGCGAGACAGTAATACTGGGAGGGATTGTCCACATCGCTTCCGGGCCGTGCGGACAGGCTGCGCAGTAGCTCCTAATTCAACTGGTTTCTGCGCAGTTTTCAGTGTTCCAAGATGGCAGATCGTGCCGGCAGGAGGGTTAACACTGTTTGCATCGAGCTGATACGGGGATCATTGAGCACTGCTACGATGAATGTGCTCCTTCCAGCTATTATTAGGGATCTCTATGGCATCCCTAATGAGGAGCTGTATGGTGTTGCCCTCAATGGGTTGAGAAGAGTCTTCGTGAAGTTTACGAGGGCCAGTTTCTACAGTAGTGTGGTGGCTGAGTACCAGGAACGATGGATGTGCCTTAACTCGACGGTGGAGGTGTGTATGCATGATGTGTCTACATGCTACACATGGGATCGGGTACGGAATGTACCGTTTGAGACGACGAAGTTTGGAATAGAGGACGTCTTCAGCAACTACGGTGTTGTTCATGAGGCTCGAGGAGGGGTATGGAGGGATGGCCCATATGAAGGCCTCCCGGATGGTTCCTACACCCTCAAGATGACATTGAAGAGGCCTATACCTTCATATGTTCTGTTGACTGGAAACAGAACTCAGGTCTATGTGCATTATGCGGGGCAAAGGAGGACGTGCCATCTTTGTGACTTGTACGAGCACATGGGGCTCAATGTGTACGTAGAGCTGCCCCAGGTGTGCCATCCCTTTTGGAGGAGGACCGACAGTTGAGTACGGTGGTGACGGCGAGGAATGGGACGGCTCTCTGGAGTGAGGAGCTGGAGAAGGAGGGGAACATGTTGGGGACGTGTGTCACACTCCCGGAGGAGGCTAGTGAGGCTCCACCAAGGCCTGTGGCAGTGGAGGAAGGGGCAACATCGACGCAGGAGGTGTTATTGGAGTCTGTGCTACAGGATTTCTTGGAGGACGCTTTGGCCGGAGAGGGCCTGGAGGGAAGGTCCAGTGATGTGCAGCAGATGGAAGGGCTGCATGAGAAGGTGGAAGTATTCGATGAGTGAGGCCAGGAAACAGTTGTGGTAGCTGAGGTACATCAGGAGGATGTACCTGAGGAAGAGATGAGTTTGGGTTGTAGCTCTAGGAAGCAGCCTGTGGGGTCGTCTGGATTGGACGAAGTATTGACACCTGGGCAGAGACCAGGTAAGAAGGCATGGGCAGATGTGGTACAGAAGACCACTACAGGGGGGGTGCACAGGGGAAATCGGGTGGGGAGGGTCAGGGGGGGTGGGGAGTCTGCTTAAGAAGAATGGTAAGGAGAGTGTGAGCAGCTTAAAAGGGAGTGTGAGCAAGCCACAGCGGCACAGAGGTAAGCCGCCTTTCCTTGAACATTCAGGTGTGTGACTCTAAACGTTAATGGTCTCAAGAATGAAGTCAAAAGGGTATGGTTGGAGTGGTTCTTGAGAAGTTATGATGTGGACGTTTGTTTCTTGCAAGAGCATAACCATAGATCAGGTTGTGAGTTGCAATTGAGGGGATACAAGATATTTGTAAGTTTGGCTTTGCATTTTAAGGGAGGAGTGGCTGTTTTGGTAAAGGAGACCAGCCCATTGCGCGTCATGAGGTGGGAGGAGGGGGGAGGGTTGTTCGGGTGGATGGGTATTGGGGGAAAGTAGGGTATGTTTTGTGGGGGTTTATATGCCTGCAATTAGTAATATGAGGGTAAAAGCAGACTTTGTTAGGGACGTTTTGTTTTACTATCTCAGGGGTTTACCTGCTATTTCGATAGTTGGAGGAGATTGGAATTGTGTGATTAGGCATGGAGATGTGATACCTAGGGGTGCGGGGTGTGTGTTGAGTGTTTTAAGGGATGCTTTACGTGATGTGGGGGTGGTTGATGTGGTCGGCAGGGGGGGTATCAGGTGGACCACACCTATGGGCAGGGGAGTTATGAAGCAAGGTTGGATAGGATTTACGTTAGGCAGGGGATAGGTGTGGAAAGGGTTAGAACTATTGACGTGGGTTTGTCTGATCACAGGGCAGTGATGGCTGACCTTAGGGTAGATGGTATTCCACGTATATTTCCGAGTTATTGGAAATTGAATGTGCGGCTTTTACAGGAGGAGGATCTAGGTTTGTCCTTTCAGGACTGGTGGAAAGGTTTTTGGGAGGCTAGGGATGAGGATGTGAATTTGCTAGATTGGTGGGAGTTGTATGCAAAGGTGGAGATTGCAGGATTTTTCAAGGTGCGTGGCAGGGAACGGGCATGCTGGCGGTTTGGATTGCAGAATTACTTAGAGGGGCAGTTTAATGATTGTTATGGGGGGGGGTAGGGAAGATGTGAGTGGTGTTATGGGGGAGCTTAGAAGTCGTTTAGTGGAGATTCATAACAAACGGTTTGATGCACTCAGGGTCAGGGCAGGCTTGGAGGACGTCTTAAAAGGGGATAGGCCATCCGGGTACATACTAAGGAAATTCAAGGACAGACAGTTGAGGACTACTGTGGCACATTTGGTGGGGGAGGAGGGGGGGTTATGTGCAGGGTCAGGGTCTTTCTGATACAGACAGTATCAGTAGGTATGCAGATTATTGGTTTTGGGAGAAATGGAGGAGGAGGGAAGGGGTTGTTGGGTTGGATTCATTTGGAGTTATCATTTGGAGTTATCAGGGCTCATCTGGGTTTGGGGTATGGGGACCGGGACATGTTGGAGGGCAGCATTAAGGAGGCAGAGGTGGAGGAGGTGGTGAATGGGTTGAGTCAGGGAAAGGCACCGGGAATAGATGGTTTATCTAATGATTTTTATAGAGCACATTGGGAGAGTCTGAGGGAGTGCCTAGTGGCAGTTCTGAATTATATGTTGAGCAGTGGTAGGATGGGGCAAACACAGAGAACTGGGGTTGTTGTCTTGGTGCCGAAGGGGAGGGAGGGGAAGGATTTGGGTGATTATCGTCCGTTGTCATTAATGTGTTCAGATTATAAATTTTTTGCAAAGATATTGGGTAACAGATTAAAGAAGGTAATTGGGGATGTCATACATAGAGGTCAGTATGGGATACTGAGACGAAGCATGAAGAATGGGCACAGTGGGATAAGGGATTTTATAGAGAACTGCCCGGGAGGGGGCATCCTTGGTTTGGATTGGGCTCAGGCTTATGGCTGTGTGAAGAGGGAATTTTTATGGGTCTGTTTGGAGAAGTTGGGTTTTGGAGGGGGGGTAGTGAGATGGGTGCACACTCTATATGAGGGGGCAGTCATGAAGGTGCAGGTTAATGGAAGGCTGGGGGAGCCGGTGCTGATGGAACAGGGCTTAAGGCAAGGTTGCCCGCTCTCGCAGTTGCTCTTTGCATGTGTGCAGCATCCTTTCTTTGAGGCTGTGGAGGAGGAATTGTGGGGGGTAGAGGGGAGGACGCATGGGGGGAATTGTAGGTTATGTTGATGACACAACTGTTCTAGTAATGAGTGGGGGGGTTTTAAGAAGGGTGGGTGAGGTGATTAAGAGTTTTGGGGATGTTTCGGGTATGGAAGTTAATCTTGCAAAGTCGAGGTTGTTGGAGGTAGGGACTTGGGTTGGGGGGAGATTGGGGGAGGAGATGGGATGGACAGTTAATGACAGACTTAGGGTTTGTGGGATATGGTATATGGCGCAGATGCAGGAGTGCAGGAGGATCAACTCTGAACTAGTCACGAGTAGGGTTATAGGCAAGCTTAAAGGTTTGAGGGTTAGTGAAGTGGCATTACAGCAGATGGCTTTGGTTATTAACTCGCTGGTGTATAGTAAGGTATGGGATGTGGCAGAGGTGTTCCCTTTGAGGGTGCAGGACATTCAGGAAATACAGAGGAGGGTTTTGAGGTTTGTGTGGGGGTTTGGGAGGGCCTGGTTGTCTAAGGAGGTGGTTATGACGGAGGTGAAATGGGGGGGCCTAGGATTGTTTGCTTTGGGGCCTAGGGTGATGGCCTTATATATTAAGCAGAGGTATCTTAGGGTGGGGGGGGAGGGGGTGTTAGGGTGGATAGGGTGATGATGGATGCTAGAAACTGGTGGAGTGGCAGGGAATTGAGGAATTGTGAGGATTTGCTGAGGTTCTTGTTGACAGTGAGACAGGTTTCAATTTTGAGGGTTAAAACGTTGGTGGGTGTGGTGTGGGGAAGGGGTGTCTTACAGGGGGTTGCCGTGTACCCCATGTATAACTGGCAGGTGATATGGAGGGAGTTCAGGCTGCTTAGGATACCAGCAAGGGTCAGGGAGTTGGTATACCATTTCCTCATGGGGGTAGTAGCATCCAAGCATGTGTTGCATAAAATGGGGTTGGTGAGGGAGGCAACATGCTTGTTCTGTGGGGAGGAGGAAACTGCCTATCATGTGGTATATTTTTGTCCGTCTTTGGGGGGGTGAGGGTCTGGATGGCAGGTGTTATCAAGCTGTTGGGGGGGGAGTTGGTCGTTTCTTAAGACCTTGTCGATAGATGTCAGTGGGGTATCACGAGAAGTGGGAAGGGCTTTGATGTATGTTATGGCAGATTATTTGCATGTTTCTTGGGGAATGAGGCAGATTAAAGGGCAGTTGAGGATAAAAGCGTTAGCAGCAAGGTTCTATAGAACAATGTGTAGGAATAGATTAATCTATGGGAGGCATTGGGAGTCCAGTTTCTCGGTAGGTTATCGTAACCTCTCTGTGGCGAAACTCCTCCGGGATCATGGGGGAGGGCAAGGGGCAGGTCTCCTTTAATGTATGGTGGGCATGGTAAGGTTGTGGAGGTTGTGTTGCATGTGATGTGTGAGTGGGTATGTGAGGGCATCAATTTGTGACCTGGTTGTGTTCCTTGCGGGTTAATTCATATTTTTCGGTCAGTCACCCTGATTTCAGTTTAGTTCCACATGTAAGTCGTACATATACATTTTTTGGTCTTAGGATAATTATTACACTCACTGTCAGGGATTGGTGGCTTAGGTATCTGTTCTGGTGGTTTATATAATGTCATGGACCTGGTGATGATTTACACTTTATGTGAAAATTTATAAGAAGTACTGTGTTAATTTTATACCCATGTTAAATTTAATTGCTGTTCAATGAAATTGGTTGTGGGGCGCTGTGACCCTACATACTTGTACATTAGCACATTTGCATTGTTGTAAAATTAGTGGAATAAAATATGAAGTAAAAATATGATGATCTGAGGTAAATGGGGGGGGGATAGGTGAACTACCCAAAAATATTTGTTATTGAATGTTTTTCATTAATGTCTATATTGGGCATGGGAATGCGAGGAGGCTTAATAAATTGATTTGGTATTTTTAATACCTTATGTAAGTTAATGAACATGTAGGACACTGATATAATTCCTGTGAATTTTAATTTTCATAAGTCTTGTGATACTATGTATCAACTTTTGTAATATGTGTATATGTAATACATGTATGTGAGTCGATGACTATATCATGTGAAATGGTCTCATGGGTGACGTCATTCATAATTATATACATGGTTTTTAGTTATAGCCATAACACTAAGTTCAATATTATGTCCTTTTTTCTAAATATCATTTGTCATGTTGGCATAATCTATGCATCTTATACTAAAGAGAATTTTTTTTTTTTTTTTTTTGTATTGTTAACAAGATAATATATTCAAGGTTTCAATTACGTTGGTTATTCGTGTTTGCGTTCACTGAACAATGGTATGATCTGGGGTTATGGGGGGTGTACTGCTCAAACATATTTTATTTACCTGGAGTTTACCTGGAGAGAGTTCCGGGGGTCAACGCCCCCGCGGCCCGGTCTGTGACTAGGCCTCCTGGTGGATCAGAGCCTGATCAACCAGGCTGTTACTGCTGGCTGCACGCAAACCAACGTACGAGCCACAGCCCGGCTGATCAGGAACCGACTTTAGGTGCTTGTCCAGTGCCAGCTTAAAGACTGCCAGGGGTCTGTTGGTAATCCCCCTTATGTATGCTGGGAGGCAGTTGAACAGTCTCGGGCCCCTGACACTAATTGTATGGTCTCTTAACGTGCTAGTGACACCCCGGCTTTTCATTGGGGGGATGTTGCATCGTCTGCCAAGTCTTTTGCTTTCGTAGTGAGTGATTTTCGTGTGCAAGTTCGGTACTAGTCCCTCTAGGATTTTCCAGGTGTATATAATCATGTATCTCTCCCGCCTGCATTCCAGGGAATACAGGATAAGGAACCTCAAGCGCTCCCAGTAATTGAGGTGTTTTGTCTCCGTTATGCGCGCTGTGAAGGCTCTCTGTACATTTTCTAGGTCAGTAATTTCACCTGCCTTGAAAGGTGCTGTTAGTGTGCAGCAATATTCCAGTCTAGATAGAACAAGTGACCTGAAGAGTGTCATCATAGGCTTGGCATCCCTAATTTTGAAGGTTCTCATTATCCATCCTGTCATTTTTCTAGCAGATGCAATTGATACTGTTATTGTCTTTGAAGGTGAGATCCTCCGACATGATCACTCCCAGGTCTTTGACGTTGGTGTTACGCTCTATTTTGTGGCCAGAATTTGTTTTGTACTCTGATGAAGATTTAATTTCCTCGTGTTTACCATATCTGAGTAATTGAAATTTCTCATCGTTGAACTTCATATTGTTTTCTGCAGCCCACTGAAAGATTTGGTTGATGTCCGCCTGGAGCCTTGCAGTGTCTGCAATGGAAGACACTGTCATGCAGATTCGGGTGTCATCTGCAAAGGAAGACACGGTGCTGTGGCTGACATCCTTGTCTATGTCAGATATGAGGATGAGGAACAAGATGGGAGCGAGTACTGTGCCTTGTGGAACAGAGCTTTTCACCGTGGATGCCTTGGACTTTACTCTGTTGACTACTACTCTCTGTGTTCTGTTAGTGAGGAAATTATAGATCCATCGACCGACTTTTCCTGTTATTCCTTTAGCACACATTTTGTGCGCTATTACGCCATGGTCACACTTGTCGAAGGCTTTTGCAAAGTCTGTATATATTACATCTGCATTCTTTTTGTCTTCTAGTGCATCAAGGACCTTGTCGTAGTGATCCAATAGTTGAGACAGACAGGAGCGACCTGTTCTAAACCCATGTTGCCCTGGGTTGTGTAAATGATGTGTTTCTAGATGGGTGGTGATCTTGCTTCTTAGGACCCTTTCAAAGATTTTTATGATATGGAATGTTAGTGCTATCGGTCTGTAGTTCCATGCTGTTGCTTTACTGCCCCCTTTGTGGAGTGGGGCTATGTCTGTTGTTTTTAGTAACTGTGGGACGACCCCCGTGTCCATGCTCCCTCTCCATAGGATGGTAAAGGCTCATGATAGGGGCTTCTTGCAATTCTTGATGAACACGGAGTTCCATGAGTCTGGACCTGGGGCAGAGTGCATGGGCATGTCATTTATCGCCTGTTCGAAGTCATTTGGCGTCAGGATAACATCAGATAGGCTTGTGTTAACCAAATTCTGTGGCTCTCTCATAAAAAATTCATTTTGATCTTCGACTCTCAGTCTGGTTAGTGGCTTGCTAAAAACTGAGTCATATTGGGACTTGAGTAGCTCACTCATTTCCTTGCTGTCATCTGTGTAGGACCCATCTTGTTTAAGTAGGGGCCCAATACTGGACGTTGTTCTCGACTTTGATTTGGCATAGGAGAAGAAATACTTTGGGTTTCTTTCGATTTCATTTATGGCTTTTAGTTCTTCCCGCGATTCCTGACTCCTATAAGATTCCTTTAGCTTAAGTTCGATGTTTGCTATTTCTCTGACCAGTGTCCCCCTACGCATTTCAGATATATTGACCTCTTTTAGCCGCTCTGTTATTCTTTTCCGTCGCATGTAAAGGGAGTGCCTGTCTCTTTCTATTTTACGTCTATTCCTCCTTTTTCTTAGAGGAATAAGCCTTGTGCATACATCGAGTGCCACCGAGTTAATCTGTTCTAGCATAAGTTGGGGTCTGTGTTGCTAAGTATATCTTCCCAGCTTATATCGGTTAGGACTTGGTTTACTTGGTCCCACTTTATGTTTTTGTTATTGAAGTTGAATTTGGTGAATGCTCCCTCGTGACTAATTTCATTATGTCGGTCTGGGGCTCCGCGCATACATGTCTGAACCTCAATTATGTTGTGATCTGAGTATATTGTTTTTGATATGGTGACATTTCTTATCAGATCATCAGTGTTAGTGAAAATGAGGTCTAGTGTATTCTCCAGTCTAGTAGGCTCTATTATTTGCTGGTTTAAATTGAATTTTGTGCAGAGATTTAAAAGCTCGTGTGAGTGTGAGTTTTCATCAGAGCTGCCTCCTGGTGTTATTTCTGCAACAATATTATTTGCTATATTCCTCCATTTAAGGTGCCTTAAGTTGAAATCCCCAGGAGCAAGATGTTGGGTGCAGGAGCTGGAAGATTTTCCAGACAGTGGTCAATTTTTAACAGCTGTTCCTGGAATTGCTGGGATGTTGCATCCGGAGGCTTGTAGACTACCACAATGACTAGGTTTTGGTTCTCGATCTTTACTGCTAAAAGTTCCACTACATCATTTGAGGCATTAAGCAGTTCTGTGCAAACAAGTGACTCTGCAATGTACAGGCCAACCCTCCCCTTTTGCCTGTTCACTCTGTCACATCTGTATAGGTTGTAACCTGGGATCCATATTTCGTTGTCCAAGTGATCTTTTATGTGGGTCTCAGTGAAAGCCGTGAACATTGCCTTTGCCTCTGCAAGCAGTCCACGGATGAAAGGTATTTTGTTGTTTGTTGCTGGCTTTAGACCCTGTATATTTGCAAAGAAGAATGTCATCGGACTGGTGGTATTGTTGGTACTGGGGGGGGATTTTTTTTCCGGCATTAGTATCTGTATTACATGTATTTAATGTGTATATTGCTGATAGGAAGGGGTAATTGAGAATTGTTATCAATAAGTATTGCTTGCACAGTTTTTCTTTGTTTTTGTGTAAAGGAATTTTACATGTATCAGGTGTGTGCAGTGTAATGACATATTATTGTAACTTTAAATTTTTTGATTGATGGCGGGTATAATATTGTGTAAACTTCTTTTTCACACACGTGTTGGGGGTTGTACCGAGTCATTTGAAGAGAAAATTTTCTAATGGCAGTGTAACACTTGTAGTGTTTTGCTTATGAGGATATGATTGTTTTTGTAGGTGAAATATCAGATACTGTATGCTTTATTTATTTATTGTAATGTGTATTTTAAATAAAATATAAAAAAAAATACTGGGAGACTTCAGTATCTGTTTTCAACAGCAAAACAATGGTATAAGCAAATTCTAGGTTTAAATACATCAACCCGGATCACATAGTTCTCAGCCACCCATAATGACCACATATTTTGTAACCGCTCTGAGAACATTAGTCAGTTAGGCATAATTATCACAGGCCTCATTTATTGCACCAAGAAAATCACTAGGGAACGGATAGGCCTACACAGGACAATAAAAATGAGGTCAACTAGAAACTATAGTAAAGAAACACTGACAAATAGGCTACACAATTGTGACTGGACAGCGATAACAAGTTGCACGGAAGTAAATAATGCCTGGGAAAAATTCAAAACAATGTTCACTGCCATCCTTGATTATACTGCACCAGTTAAAGAGGTCATGATTAAACGAAGATCTGAACCCTGGATGACTACTGAGATATTAAATAATATAAAATTCAGAGACCAGTTGCTAAAAAGATTTAAGGCAAACAGACAGGATATTGCAGCACTAAATGAATTCCAAATGGTAAGGAACAGTGCAGAGGTTTATAAAAGGAGCAAAAACAAGGCACTATTGCTCAAAAATCGAGGAGTACAAGAATAACCCTAGAAAGCTCTGGCAACAACTAAAACAGTTGGGGTAGGGCCATAAACCAGTAGATAGATCTAACATAGTACTAAATATCGATAACGAGGTATGCCACGAAAAACTAAAGTGGCAAATTGTTTTAATACATGCTACACAACTGTCTCATCAAAACTAGTAAGTAAGCAACCAGCTACATCAAATACCTTTAACACAGACTCTGATAAGTTTAAAACATATTATACCAATAAAAGAGGTAACCTCTAACAGCTGTCAGCTAGTAAATGTATCTCATGACATCGTGAAAAAAGAACTAAGCAGATTAAACCCAACTAAGAGCACCGGCCCAGATAACAACCCATCTAAGTTCCTAAAAGATGGTGCTTCTGAACTCCCAATCCCAATTGCTCGCATAATAAATTTGTCCATCACCACTAATACCGTACCTGAGGGGTTCAAAGAGGCCAGAGTTACTCCTGTCTTCAAGAAAAACAGTAGGTCTGATGTGAGCAACTATAGGGCCGTTAGTATACTCAGTGTAATATCCAAAATTCTAGAGAGGACGGTATACTGTCAAGTAGTTAACTATCTTCATAGTTACCAATCAGGCCTTAGGAGATCTTAACGGACACCTCCTTAATTAATCTGATGGATTACATGAGAACTGAAATGTAGATATGGAACCTCATAGGAATGGTAACCTTAGACTTGCAAAAGGCCTTCGATACTGTCAACCACAATATATTATGTATGAAACTTCAAGCTATCGGCAAAGGTTCCATAGACTGGATTAATTCCTATCTTAGGAACAGGAAACAAAATGTCTAAACCAACACAAAAGAATCAATACCTCTGCCGATAGCATGTGCAGTTCTCCAAAATAGTGTTCTGGGTCCTTTATTATTTTTATGTTATGTTAACGACATGTCCATCAGTGTCAAGTGCAAACTCCGACAGTGCTCTGTTAGTGTCAGATAAAGACTCACAAGATATAGCTAATGTAATAACACTGGAACTGGAATCCTGCAGCATAAAGTGTAACTTCTGCAGCCATAAAGTATAACTTCTGTTTTCCCGAGGTGTAACAATAGTTTGTTACACCTCGGGAAAACAGAAGTTATACTTTATAGCACGAAACATAAATTAAGAAGGGTAAATAATTTTAATGTCTTGTATAATGGGGAACCCATCACTTTAGTTTCCTCAGTAAAATATCTGGGAATCCCCTTTGGCCCACGTATGTCAGGAGAACTGATAGGAACAGTGTAGTAAAGAGAGCGAATGCCAGACTGAAGTTCCTCTACAGACAAGCACAATGAGGCTCGCATGACACTATGTCTAGCCCTTATACAATGTCATATGGACCACACTTGCTCTTCATTGTACTCTGCCTTGACAAAAAAAAAATGAAAGATAGACTGCAAATCACCCAGAACAAAATGGTAATATTCATCCTGGACCTGAGTCCAAGAGAGCATGTAGACCAGGATGAATTACAACGATTGGATATGCTGAATATTGAAGACAGAGTAAAACAACTGAAGTTAAATCAAGTTTATAAAATGCTCACAAACAGTGTCCTGAATATCTTGCTGCTAATTTTGTCAGGCTGGGAACCGAAGCAATCATAGTAGTACTAGGGGAAGAGAGCACAACTTTGTAGTACCGGCAGTCAGTGGCCAGGCTTCAAACACCTTCTATTGTACAATAAAGAAATGGAACAGACTGCCTGCACATGTCAAAGCCAGTCATAACATGAACCAGTTCAAGAAGAGAGCCGAAAGGTGTCTAATGAATGGAGCGACAGAAAGGGAGAAGAATGATTTTTGCTTTTTTAGCTAACACATATGTAAATATAAATAACTCATTTTACCTTATTCCTAGTATATCTCCTTTATAGTATAATAATAAGATATTATCTCCTTTATAGTATAATAATAAGATAATCTCCTTTATAGTATAATAATGACTATAATTTCTTGTAGAAACGTCGTAGAACATTCATTCTGGTACCATTGTGTTGCCAAAGAGTTAAGCTATTTTTCGGTATATATAACTCAAATTTTTTAATTTTTCAATTTTTGGTCGAGCGCGCGCGGAAATTGCCCGAGGGCCCCCTTACCACTCCAGTAGACTGTGAGGGCATGTGCATATGTCACCAGCTTGTGAGTAGTAGTGTAAGATGTGTGACGTAGTGTACTGTAAGTTTATTCAGGTATACACAAATACAGTCACATAGATTATCGTACATAGCAGCAGCGTATGTGTAGAGAACCTAGGATAACCCAAAATAATCAGTGACTTATTTCCAATGGGGTCTTATATAGTATAATAATAAGATATTAAAAGGACCCCATTGGAAATAAGTCACTTTGATTATTTTGGGTTATCCTAGGTTCTCTACACATACGCTGCTGCTATGTACGATAATCTATGTGACTGTATTTGTGTATACCTGAATAAACTTACAGTACACTACGTCACACATCTTACACTACTACTCACAAGCTGGTGACATGCACATGCCCTCACAGTCTACTGGAGTGGTAAAGCCTCCACTGGCAGTGGGCGAATGTCTACAAATTAAGTGTTGTAAGTATTGCATTCAACTTTCTTCCATATATGTGGAAAATTCATTTCCCATTAAAATAAGTTTTAAGGTAATCTGTATATGATTTTACAAACAATATTAAAAATTCATGCAATAACTAAAAAACACATAATTGTTATGGGAATGCATTGGCAGATTTATTGTACACGGTGAATACATTACCTACTACATTGCTTTCTTCAATCTCTTGGATATTGATATTCCTTTCATTTTGCCAAGAACGCCTCCTCTTCATCACTCTCGACAACAAATATTTGCAGTGCAAGTGCAACAATCATCACCAGGACTACACTAACAGTCCCGTCCCACGTACACGGTCCCGTCCCACGTACACGGTCCCGTCCCACGTACACGGTCCCGTCCCACGTACTCCCTTATTATTGCCACTACTCAATATATTTAACTTCTGACCTGCACCTATCACCTCTCCTGAACTAAAACTTTCACTCATACTGTTTCATTCACAGTGAATAACGCATGGGAACAGTTTTAAAATCATGAAAAACAGTAAAAAAAAAAAAGAACTAGTTAGATTAAGCTAGAAATTGACGACTTGGCCTCCTCACTTCTCCGTGTCCGGCGTGACTCAGTTCAAGCGGACGCGTACAGGACCTGTGAGCTAGGAATTACCTTTATTCAAGTATCCACAAATGCTTTTATTCTACAGTTGCTGTAGAACAAAAGGTGTCTGAGGCCTGACCACCTACTGTAGGTACTACAAAATTATGTTCACTTCCTCTACCAGTTTTAGTTCCTAACCTTGACAAAATTCGCATTAAGATATTCTGGACACTGCTTGTGAGAAATCTTATAAACATAATTTAACTTCTGTTGCTTTACTCTATAATTCATCCTGGCCTACATACTCTCTCAGTCCCAGGTCCATGATGAATCTTACCATTTTGTTCTGGAAGAATTGTAGTCTTTCATTTTTTTTGTTAAACCAGAGTACCATGAAGAAAAAGAATAATTTATATGACATTGTATAAGATCTATACATAGGGTGTGTAGAATAAAGTGGTGAGTGAATTGTTATTAATATTAATATAATCAAAAAGAAGCGCTAAGTGGCGTGTGAAGGTTCAACAACCCTATCAGACCCTCAAAGTGTATTTAATAAGGCTGGTTCCTCTTTATGGAAATAAAAAGATAGAAAAATCAACGATAACATAATAAGATAAACAATTTTATTAATAATATGTAAAACTTGTATTATTATTATGGGGCAGCACTAAACCCATAGGACTATACAGCGCATGTGGGGGGGGGGGGATGGAAGGTATTCAGGCTCAATTCAGGTAACCGAATCACAGATCCAATTATCTAGAAACCATGCCACATGTGGAGAAATTTTCTCCAGGAGGGGGGTATCAGCCCCCTTCAGCCCCTTTCAGCCCATTTCAGCCCTGAGGGGCCCAGCCCTCTCAGAAGGAGCAAATATCTTGTTTACTGCTACAGCGAGTAATTGATAGCAGATGCAGTATGAGTATGGGACATGGTCGCTTCGACCGATGCTCCTTGCAGTGTTGCAAAGTGTAGTTTAATAAGAGACAGTACATCTCTTACCTTAGCAGGACAATTAATGAAAATCCTGCTCCCACTTTATTACCATGGTAAAAATAGTGGACATTGTTGTCTATGCTTAAGACAGCAAGAATCAAACATTCTGCTTTGCTTCATCGAGGAAGTGGCAAGGAAGCAAAGTACTAGGTCAGCTTTTCCTTTGTGCTGGGGGCAGTAACGGCGTGGGGCATTGTGGCGTCTTCAGATTACTTTTGACTCTACTGAGAGTGACACTGATGCCAGGATAACCAACAAAGAACACTGATCTGTGCGTTAGTGTGAACAAAGTATCTCATAAAACAATAAACACTTAAAAGAAGTGTGATCAGCTTCTTTAGTGATAAGATTGTGAACAATAAAGACAAATCTTGTGGAACATAGTGTACCAGTGTGTGTATTCCTAGACTATGGAAGACGTGGACATCCAAGGACACTTCAGCTTCTATCAAGTCACCGATACCTGTCGAAGGTGTGAAGAACACCATATCTCATGCTACAAGAGCAAGGTAGGTTACAAATTTCTTGTAGTACGGGGGACTGCGCAGTTCTTGAGTAGCAAGGAGTTTGTAATCAACCTATAGTCGGCAGTAAGGTGCGGACTTTTGAGTCCAAACAAGTACGTAATTTGTCAGCAATCAGTGAATGAAATATGCTGACATAACACCCCATAGGGGTAATTTATTGTTTACAAATTATAACTCATTTCCAGCCCATTGAGAGAGGACTTTGAGAGCTTCTCAAGACCTTGTCTGCAGGGGCGGCTGTGCAGGCGATAAGCTGTCTTTCTAAGTTAAGTTTTCCCTATACCAACTGTTTAAACTTAGCTGATAACCCATTTCTCAAAATTTTGGTCGTGCTCGAACCGGATAAAGGCCACACTGTGGTTCAAATATGTTGTACTACAGTGTACAAATAACCTACGAGCCAAGGTCCTTCGAAAAAAGCTGTAAAACTAGTGTTTTACAATATAAATCAGTATAAATGAGTCCCTCCAGACTCAATCACAGAGAATGGGCAGCCAAAAGAAAACGTGCACTCACCCAGCATTCATCCAAAGAAAACGGGAGCTGGGTGACTCACCCAAAAAGAAAACGGGGGATGGCACCCTGAATCCACTGCTCCAATCTCGAAAAGCGCTGACTAAGACAACAACAACCCAACCGATGTTCGGTTTGTCTGAGTGTATATACACATAGTGTTTATAATGTTTATAGACAGAAATTAAGAGACAAGATTGTGTTAAAGTTTGTTTCTTATAGATATACCTGTTATATTAAAGGAACTTATATATAAAGTGTAAGCTTTCAAATACATATTAACAGTGACATTTATATATGTGTAAGTAATATTCACGTGTGATTTGCAGTTATACAATGACATTTATAGTATATAGTGAATGAAGTGTATAACGTTATTTACGATTAATCATCGTGGTCAGGCTGACACAGCAAACTCAAGCCATAAACACCAGCCACATGTACTGTGTACCCTTCATGGTCATTGACCCTGAGGTTAAGCTTAGTGGGTCAGTAGTGTCTGACTCGATTATTGCTGACTTAAGCATAACAAAAACTCAGCTGTTTATAGCAGTACAGTGTTTTCTAAACACTCTAAGTGTGGTGCTAGTGTGGAAATTATTTAATTTCCAAAGCTATAGTGTCTAATAAGTGTTTAATGTGCTGATTTGGGTCAAAATGTATTTGCATTTTTAATGAAATCAGCTGGGTTCCCGCTGCGCCTGCGCAGATGTGCAGGGGGATGGGGGGTCGAGCTGGGGAGAGAGAGGCGGATTGTTTTGAATGTGGTGAGGAGGCTGAGGAAACCGGGAAGGAGGAAACTGGCGTTCACGGGGGCCTAAGGTTCGATATAGGCCTCAATTCATAATAGGAAGTGTCGTGACTGTCCCTAGTGAAGAGGGAGGGAACGTGATTTACGGGACCACTGTAAAGGGGTGGTAAAATTAGTGAATAATGTTCGACGGGGTGGCAGGTGCACGGCCATGGTGTGTGTCCAGGGGAAATACCCGTGTGTTAATCCTCACTCATCGGCCTCAGATCTTAATGGAGTGACCTCTAATTTGTATAATAGTTATGAGACGTTAAATCGTCTTGTGAATGGTAATGTAATCAGTGATAATAATATTGAGTTAAGAGAATGCGGGATGTGAAATAAGTCGCCTTGCTCCAAGTGAACACGTTAGACCTTGTTGTTCCCGAGACGAGGAAAGTGAAGCTCATTGAGTCACGACTGCTAAACCGGGACAAGCCGACGGATACCTCGTCCTGCCGGAATGAGAACCGTGTCGGTGTAGCAGGACATTGAGATGAGATGGTGAATGGAGGAAATAAGGAGTATCAATCACCCACAGTTAAGTAACCCTTCTAGTTAGAACAGACTCATGCTGGCCAGTTATGTTATGTTGTAATTGGATAGGTTATGAGTGATCCAGCTACATCAAGTGACCACCAGAGAACAGCTGGTAAGTGGTGGGATTATGTACAAATGTTTTCCTTGATGGATGTATCCATGTGTATCCTAACCCCCCCCTTCATTCAGCTAAACTAATATAATATATACAGTCCACAATTAACTAGTAGCACCGTACTTGTGGGTGCTATCCAATCCATACTGGTCTCGGATAGATATGGATAAGATTGTGAGGTCGAAGGGGCCACCTGTAGTGACCAGAGGTGGTTAAGTTTTCTCACATGTCTACACGGGGTGACTACGGTAAACAATATGGTTGTCTCCCAATGAGATTACTTGTACGTATATAATGTTGAGGTACATACAGATAAACACCCTAGAAAATTTTCCATATCTGCCCGTTGGTCCTTCCGGAACCGGATGCAATCAGTGAAAAAATTAATTGAATTAATTACTTAATAATTAAGTGACTGATTGAAGGAAGTGGGTGTAGGGTGCACGAGTTTAATCGATCGTGTGATGGATGATAATTAGCCCAATAAATTGCTAGCACATGGATGGCTAGGATTTATACAAGAGTAAAGTGCAGGAATTACTCTTATAAGGCGTCTACTTAAGTTGTATAATGGGTGATTATTAATTCCCTAACCATGGCTGGGTCTGAGGAAGTTAGTGCGGCTGGCAAGTCCATGGATGCCAAAGCAAAGAAAGCGTCACTACAAGCTCGGAAGGGTCATGTTACTAAATCATACAAGAAGTGTATGGAGTTAATGAGACAAGAAACGGTAAACCCTGATGAATTAAAGCTACACCTAGATGCCTTAGGAAATAGACATGAGTCATATAGATTGTGGTTTAAAGACTATGAAAAAGAGCTGCTAGAGAATTGTGCAGATGATGCTGAAAGGGAGCGGCTGCTGGATCAACATTATGAAGTGGAGGACAACATTGTGTCCTGCAAAACTAAGGCTTTGGAGAAGGTAAAGGCTGTAAACAATGTTGTTGGTCAACCTAGTAAGGAAAGTCAGAGGCGTCTACCAAAACCCCCAGAATTATGTATGCCTGTGTTTAATCCGGGAGAACACTGGGAGGAGTTTTGGTCTATCTTTAAAGCAGTCGTACATGATAGGAGTGATCTTGCAAGTGTTACCAAATTATGCTATTTAAAGGGACAAGTAAGGGGAGATGCGCATGTTCTCATACAAGCATTCCCAAATGTAGATGACTCCTATAGTGAGGCAGTTGACTTGTTGGAGGTCACTTACGGTAACTTGGAGCAAAGTAGGCTGGACCTAGTAGCTAATTTGGCTAGTTTGAAGACTCCAGATCACAACCGCAACAGCTTACAGCAATTTAGGATCAAACTAGAAAGCACTCTTAAGACCTTGAGTAATAAATATGATATGGAGGGAGCAGAGTGGTTGTTGAGTGCCTTGATTCAGAATAAATTGAACCACAAGACCATAGAGTGGTTATCTAACAGATATCACAAGGGTTACTTCAGGTTGGAAGAAATAAGAGTGGGACTGCAAGAGCTAATTGTCCAACTGCAGACCAGCCAACCCATTACCTCTAGGAATACCACGTCTACAGACCCCAGTGCACCTGCCAAGTTCCACAAAGGGAAACCTTATCCTAATATCAATAATCCTAAGCCACCTACTACACGGGGTTACGTAGGCACGTATCAAGTGACAGGTGCCAGTTATAGTGGTTCTCCACATCCAAGCAAGAGGAGGAAGTACCACAATAAGGGTAGCCCAGTTGATAAGAGGTCAGGCAAAGAAAGGAGAGATTGTATCTTCTGCAACGGTACTCATTTCTCTAAGAACTGTAATGCCTATAATTCATGGGATGTTAAAGTGGAAAGATTGGAAGAGTGTGCTAGATGTATCAGGTGTCTAGGAAATCATAATGTAAGGGATTGCCGTGCTAACTTGCACTATTGTTATCAGTGTAACAAGGGAAGACACCACATAGCTATGTGTAAGGGCAGATCTAATCGTAATGATGGTAACAATAGTACTGATAGTGATAATAACCCAGACACAACAGTAGCCCACGTAAAGATTGCAAACTAACGTCGGTAATGATGGCCTAGCTGAGGTAGCTTTGCCTGTGTTGGATGTGGTGATTAATGATAAACGGCGTAAAATCCAAAACTGTAACAGCATTACTGGATCAGGGATCACAACGTACCTTCATAAAACGTAAACTGCCTTAATGGGATGAAGGTACAAATGGGAGATCCTGCTATACTCAAGCTATCTGGCTTTCTCTCGAATAAGAAGGCCCCGTCCATACGACACTGTTTATGTAACTGTCCGGCTGGGCAATGAGAGAAAACGTATTAATGCCGTAATTGTGGATAGGCTCCCAGAGAAAATATCTACCATAGGGCTTGGGTAACGCTACTGAAAGGCTTTCGAGTAAGGTAGATTTGGCACCTTCTGGTATAAATAATGATTCGGTGGGGCCAATAGATATTTTGATAGGTAGTGACCATTATGCCACCTTTGTAAAGGGTATGACAAAGAAATGCGGAGTCACCCTTCTAAGGACCGCCGGAGGTCACGTGATGTATGGCAGGCTTCCTCGTACCAATAATGAATGACTGGAGGAATCCATAAATACAGTTACGGTGTGTCTTACTCATGAAGTATCACCCCAGTGTAAATATACTTCAATAGAGGATGAAGTTGAACCTGTGTATAACTTATGGGAATTGGACAGCATAGGGATCAATGTAAATGAAGAAAGTCCAGATGATTCCTTTACTCAAGAACAATACCAGAAGGATGTTAAATTTGAATCTGGACAATACTGGGTGAGACTTCCGTGGAAGCTGAACCATCCAGACCTACCAACTAATTACCGGATGGCGTATGGACAATTAAAGGCTCAGCTCCACGAATTGAGCAAGACACCAGAACTGTTGACTGCTTACGATGATATAATTAATGAGCAGTTAAATAATAAATTCATAGAGGAGGTACCTCCCGAGCAAACCCAGATTTATGGTCACTATTTGCCACACCACGGAGTGAAGAAGGATTCTAAGACCACTCCTCTGAGGATTGTGTTTAATTGTAGTGCCAGGAGTAATAAAAGTGTACCTAGTTTGAATGACTGTTTGATGACAGGTCCGTCGTTGACGGAAAAACTGGGAGACATACTATTAAACTTCAGGGTTAAGAATTATGCCTTTACGGCAGACATAAGTAAAGCTTTCCTGAGAGTGGGTCTGCAGGAGGCTGACCGGGATTGCACTAGGTTCTTATGGCCCGAGAATCCTGGTGACCCACTTAGTCCCCTGAAGACTTTTCGCTTCAGGAGTGTATTGTTTGGTGCTACCTCCAGTCCGTTCCTACTCCAGGCAACGATAAATGCACACCTTAAGCGTACGGGTGGTCCACTGAGTGGAGTAATGGGTAAACAATTTTATGTGGACAATTTCCTGGGGGTGACGTCTACTGAAGAGGAACTAATGAGCATATACGCAGGGGCTAATGAAATAATGCAAGGTGCAAATATGCCCCTGAGGGAATGGAACAGTAATTCGTCCAGTTTAAGAGTTCAAATAAATAAAGACAACCCTGGAGTTGAAGTGTCCAAATATAGTAATGTGCTGGGACTGACTTGGGACACAGAGGGAGACTTGTTATCGTTAAAGCCTAATGACTACAGCATGCCCAATAAATTAACCAAGAGAGTCTTGCTTGCAGAAGTTTCAAAATGCTTCGATCCACTAGGCTTAGTGTCCCCACTTACCATAAGAGGAAAATTGTTGATACAAGAAGCATGGAAGCTTAAGTGTGCTTGGGATGAAACCCTACCTGAGGAATTTGTTGAAAGGTGGGAAGAACTAATAGGGGAATATGTAAAATTACCAATGTTGAAGTTCCCCCGTAATGTGGCCAGTCAAGAGGGAGAAAATGTACTCCACATTTTTTGCGATGCTTCGAAATTAGCATATGGAGCAGTCGCTTACCTTCAATGTAATAGTGCCATTTCTCTTGTTATGTCTAAGGCTAAGGTGGCTCCAATCAAATCACGCACCTTACCTCAGTTGGAATTAACGGCCATTTATGTAGGTGTCAAATTAGCCAATTATATAAGAAATAAATTGCGAGAGATAAATATCAGCGACACCGTAATTTGGTCTGATAACGAGGTATCCTTACAATGGATTCGTAATGGTAACAGTAAGATTGTGTATGTACAAAACAGAGTCGCTGAAATCAATCAAATGCAGGAGAAACATCACAGTTTGGGTCAGCATATGTTAACCTTTAATCACATTCCTGGTGACGAGAACCCAGCTGACTTCTTGTCTCGAGGCTTGACTTATGAAAAATTTGTGAGTGCTTTATCGTGGTTTAAAGGGCCAAGTTGGCTGGTGGACAAAATTAACTGGCCGGTGCAAAAGGCACATATTGCTCCTGTCGAAATTACGGTGAGCACCGCTCCGGTCAGTAGTCCCTCCTTAGCCATTGATATGAACAGGTATTCTTCCTTACCTAAGCTGATTAGTGTGACCAGGTTAGTGTTTAAATTTATAAGTAAGATGAATATCTCACATAATTTTCCCCATCCCCTGAAATACTGGCTACAGAGGGTACAAGAAGAAACCTACAGGGATGAGATTAAATTCATGATGGACGGAAAAATTGTGAAAGGCTCAATAATAGAAAAGCTGGGGCTGTATTTAGAGGATGATGTAATTAGGTGCAGAGGCAGGTTACAAAATGCTGAATTGGGGGAATATGCTAAGCACCCTATCTTGCTGCCCAAAACTCATCACCTGACAACCTTGATTGTCTTTAATGCCCATAATAACGTGATGCACGGTGGGGTACAGGATACCTTAAACTGTATTCGGGAAACCTTCTGGATTCCACAAGGACGGCAAAGTGTAAAGGGGGTTATCAAGTCGTGTGTAATATGTCGCCGGGTGGATGCCAGAACCTACATGTACCCAGGTCCTCCACCATTGCCCAAGGAACGCGTGCAGTTGGTAAAACCATTTGATGTGACCGGAGTGGACTATAGTGGGCCAATCATTTTGACGGGTACTTCAGATGGTGTCCCCTTGAAGGTGTATGTATGTCTATTTACTTGTACAGCTACTAGGGCTGTTCATCTAGAAGTGGCTCAGGACTTGTCTGCAGAACAGTTCATACAGCTGTTCCGGAAATTTGCAGCTAGACGATCCTGTCCAAGATTGATGATCTCAGATAATGCCACCAATTTTGTAGCGGGTGCTCAACACTTGATGAAATTAAATAAGAGTGATGATGTACAGTCTTTGTTGACCCAGCGAGGGTGTGTCTGGAAATTTATTACTCCCAGAGCCCCCTGGCAGGGAGGACTGTACGAAAGAATGATAGGTACAGTGAAAAGATGTCTTCGTAAGGTGCTACACAGGAAGAGAATTGATTTGGAGGAGTTCCGGGCAGTGTTGGTGGAGGCAGAGAATCGAGTGAACAATCGCCCTCTGTCATACATGAGCGACACTCCTGACGCGGAGATACTGACTCCCTCTCACCTAATATGTGGACAAAGGTTAGAAGCTGCGCCTATCTATAGAGATAATCCCGAGGGAAGTGATGAGGATTATAATAACGTGACTGTGTTGAGTGACAAGTTCAAAATGTTAAATAAGGTAATTATTCATTGGTCTGATGTGTGGCGTAAAGAATATCTTCTTACACTACGTGAACACTTTTATGGTGCGCCAGAGGCAGTAAACCGACAGAACATTCAACCAGGTGACATTGTGTTAATTGATACTGAACAACATCGAACACTGTGGCCTCTGGGCAAGGTAGTTACATTATACCCAGATGCACAAGGTGTTGTCAGAAACGTCAAAGTGTTGTGTCGTGGTCAGGAAAGTTTGCGTACCATTAATAAATTAATTCCCTTAGAATTAAATGGTGTTCAATCCAGTGCAGATGGAAACCTAAGGGAAAGTGACACGAGTGATATTGAAGACACTGACCGGGTAATGCAAGAAGAAACTGTAGTAAGACCCACTAGGAAAACAGCAGCGCAATCTAGAGAGGGCTGGAACCGTCTCCTGGAGGAAGACGCAATTTAAGTCGTCTAACAACGACTTCCGCCCGGCCGCAGTGTGGAAAATTTTTAATTTTCCGAAACTATAGCGCCTAATAGGTGTTTTATGTGCCGATATGAGTCAAAATGTATTTGAAAATGGAGTAGAACCAAGAGTTCCCTTGGCGCATGCGCGGATGTGCGGGGGAGGAAGGCGGATTGTTTTGAATGTGGTGAAGAGGCTGAGGAAACCGGGGAAGGAGGAAACTGGCGTTCACGGGAGCCCAAGGATCGATATGGGCCTCAATTCATAATAGGAAGTGTCGTGACTGTCCCTAGTGAAGAGTGAGGGAACGTGATTTACGGGATCAATGTAAAGGGGTGGTAAAATTAGTGAATAATGTTCGACCGGGTGGCAGATGCACGGCCATGGTGTGTGTGTCCAGGGGAAATACCCGTGTGTTAATCCTCGCTCATCGGCCTCAGATCTTAATGGAGTGACCTCTAATTTGTATAATAGTTATGAGACGTTAAATCGTCTTGTGAATGGTAATGTAATCAGTGATAATAACATTGAGTTAAGAGAATGCAGGATGTGAAATAGAGCGCCTTGCTCCGAGTGAACACGTGTGACTTTCGTCCCGAGGCGGGGATAAGTGGAGATTCATTGAATCACGATTTCTAACCGGGACAAACCGACGGATACCTCGTCCTGCCGGAATGAGAACCGTGTTGGTGTAGCAGGACATCGAAACAGAGATGGTGAATGGAAGAAATAAGGAGTATCAATCACCCACAGTTAAGTAACCCTTCTAGTTATAGCAAACCTATGCTGGCCAGTGGTGTTATGTTATAATTAGATAGGTTATGAGTGATCCAGCTACATCAAGTGACCACCAGAGAACATCTGGTAAGTGGTGGGATTATGTATAAATGCTTTTCCTTGATGGATGTATCCAGGTGTATCCTACCCCCCCCCTTCATTCAGCGAAACTAATATAATCTATACAGTCCACAATTAACTAGTAGCACCGTACTTGTGTGTGCTACCCAATCCATACTGGTCTCGGATAGATATGGATAAGATTGTGAGGTCGAAGGGGCCACCTGTAGTGACCAGAGGTGGTTAAGTTTTCTCACATGTCTACACGGGGTGACTACGGTAAACAATATGGTTGTCTCCCAATGAGATTACTTGTATGTATATAATGTTGAGGTACATACAGATAAACACCCTAGAAAATTTTCCATAATGGCCCTATGAATTGATTAAGTCATTTCCGATGGTTAAAGGCAATTATCAAATAGCCTTACGTGTCTTAACAGACAATTACTTTGATGCTGACAAGGCCAGAGTTAGACATGCAGTCTTAATATCAAGTTTGAAGCCACCCAAACATTGTTTTTCAGACTTACAGGCATTTAGAATCACATTAGACAATAGTCTCAGATCTCTAGGTGCTAAATATGACCTAAGGCAATGTGATTGGGTTATCAGTGGTATTGTACAAGATAAGTTGTCACCACAAACTATTGAACGATTAAATATTATGTTCAATAAACACTATTTCACTTGTGAGGAAATTAGCAATGGTTTACAAACAATTGTTTCATGCATGCAAGCAACGAGACAAGATGAAAAATCCACAAATCCAGTGGATAATAAACCTTCAACTCAGTATAAAAAGAGTATAACTACTCCCACTAAACCACAGAATGGGAAATCCCATATAGGCATTTATCAAGCTGTGAATACAACAGACAGTAAACAAACTGTCGCACATAAATGTACTCCAAAATGTGTACTTTGTGATGGAACACATTGGGCACAGTATTGTATTCAATACACATCAATGGAGGCACGTAAACAACATGTTCATCAGCTTTAAAGGTGCATCAAGTGTTTAGGTGAACACAAGGGAGGAAAATGCTCACTGAAGAAGTGTTTTAAATGCAAGGGTATGCATCATACAGCATTATGCCCAAATACTTTTGCTGAACAGCAGCAGACTTCCACAGAATCAGGAAGTCAACAAGCAACAGCATTAAATGTGAGAGATAAGTTTAAAGCAACTGCTCTCCCGATAGCTCGAGTTGAGTTATCTAATAAATTACACAAAACCAATGTGCTAACATTATTTGATCAAGGCTCACAAAGGTCCTTCATAAGAAGAACAGTGTTACAGAAACTGAATAAACAACCCTATGCCAAAGTACAGTTAGATATAGCTGTTTTTTTCCACAATTCTGGTAAACAGACATATGACCTAGCCAGAATCACTGTTGGTCTAGGAAACAGGAAAAAGACAGTAGAAGCTGTGGTAGTAGATGATTTGCCTAAGTCTGTGCAGATCCAGGGATTAAAAGAAACAGTTGCAGCACTGAAAGCAGCTAAGGTCAAGTTAGCCTGTCCTGACATACAGACGGACACAATTAGTCCAATTGATTTAATCATTGGAAGTGATTATTATTACTGTTTTGTGCAAAATATAGTAAGTAAACATGATGTTCACTTGCTGAAAACAGCAGGAGGCCACATGATATGTGGTCCCATTCCTTCTCAAAGTGGGAAAGAAACTGATACTGATTCAGTGGAAAATGTACTAGTTACGAGAATAACCACTGATCATGTACTACAGCAAAAATTATCATTACTGGAAGAAATGAATGAACCAGTTGTAGAAGAATTCTGTACAGTTGTGACTGAAATAGAAAATAGAGTCAACAACAGACCTCTAACTTATGTTACCGATGATCTGGACAATTTAGAAGTGTTAAGTCCATCTCATTTACTACATGGCAGAAGGCTCGAACCTGTTCCTCCCATGAATGATAAAGAAATCATAGAGGATCCTACTTATTTCGAACCTGAGCAACTCAGACGTAAATTCAAACACCTTAATAAAGTGATTGAATGTTGGGAGAAAATTTGGCGAGAAGACTATCTCACCTCATTGAGAGAACACTTCTATGGAGCTGGTGTTCCTGAAAATCGTAAGTCCTTAAGACCTGGTGACATAGTGATTATCGACAATGATGGTCCGAGGTCCCAATGGCCACTTGGAAAAATTGTGACCATATATCCTGATGCAAATGGAATCATCAGGACAGTTGATGTTTTAAGCAAAGGTGTAGTGAATAAGCGGACAATAAATAAACTAGTACCGTTAGAATTACACAGTGTTGAAAACAAAATTAGTGATTCTCCAGAAATCACACAGACTAAAGCTGTTCAGAAAAGACAAGCAGCAGTGGAGGCAAGTGAGAAAATTAAATTAATGTTAAGTAATGAAAAGTTCACCTGCAGCGAACCTCCGCCGCCCCCCAGTGTGGAGAAATTTTCTCCAGGAGGGGGGTATCAGCCCCCTTCAGCCCCTTTCAGCCCATTTCAGCCCTGAGGGGCCCAGCCCTCTCAGAAGGAGCAAATATCTTGTTTACTGCTACAGCGAGTAATTGATAGCAGATGCAGTATGAGTATGGGACATGGTCGCTTCGACCGATGCTCCTTGCAGTGTTGCAAAGTGTAGTTTAATAAGAGACAGTACATCTCTTACCTTAGCAGGACAATTAAGGAAAATCCTGCTCCCACTTTATTACCATGGTAAAAATAGTGGACATTGTTGTCTATGCTTAAGACAGCAAGAATCAAACATTCTGCTTTGCTTCATCGAGGAAGTGGCAAGGAAGCAAAAGAACTAGGTCAGCTTTTCCTTTGTGCTGGGGGCAGTAACGGCGTGGGGCATTGTGGCATCTTCGGATTACATTTGACTCTACTGAGAGTGACACTGATGCCAGGATAACCAACAAAGAACACTGATCTGTGCATTAGTGTGAACAAAGTGTCTCATAAAACACAATAAACACTTAAGAGAAGTGTGATCAGCTTCTTTAGTGATAAGATTGTGAACAATAAAGACAAATCTTGTGGAACATAGTGTACCAGTTTGCGTATTCCTAGACTATGGAAGATGTGGACATCCAAGGACACTTCAGCTTCTATCAAGTCACCGATACCTGTCGAAGGTGTGAAGAACACCATAGCTCATGCTACAAGAGCAAGGTAGGTTACGAATTTCTTGTAGTGCGGGGGACTGCGCAGTTCTTGAGTCGCAAGGAGTTTGTAATCAACCTATAGTCGGCAGTAAGGTGCGGACTTTTGAGTCCAAACAAGTACGTAATTTGTCAGCAATCAGTGAATGAAATATGCTGACATAACACCCCATAGGGGTAATTTATTGTTTACAAATTATAACTCATTTCCAGCCCTTTCAGAGAGGACTTCGACAGCTTCTCAAGACCTCGTCTGCAGGGGCGGCTGTGCAGGCGATAAGCTGTCTTTCTAAGTTAAGTTTTCCCTATACCAACTGTTTAAACTTAGCTGATAACCCATTTCTCAACACCACAGGCGGGATTTGAACCCGCGGTCAGAGAGTATCAAAACTCCAGACTGTCGCGTTAGCCACTGGGTCAGCTAGCCACAATAAGATTCGTCCAACTAGGTATATTTCTACACCATAGGTAGGTTAGCATAGGCACCACTGTTTGTTTGCAATCGTGTCATTACGATTTCGTGAGTCATGTTAACGACTTTGAGGGGACTTGAGCTAGAGTTCGTCACGGCCACGCTAGCTGGAGATTCGTCTGTAAAAAACTTGCATTTGTGGTCACAGTGGTGCCTATGCTAACCTTCCTTTGGTGTAGAAATATACCTAGTTGGACGAATCTTGTTGTGGCTAGCTGGTCCAGTGGCTGACGCGACGGTCTGGAGTTTTGAGACTCTCTGACCGCGGATTCAAATCCCGCCCGTGGTATGGTTTGTTTGCAATCGTGTCATTACGATTTCGTGAGTCCAATTATCTAGATCAAGGGCCCCTCACCAGCATCAAGGAACCTCCCTTGAGGGGGTAAAACTTGTAAAGAATATAAAACACTTTAACATGAAATTAATCCTACTTGAAGCAAAGAAATGAGAAATGAAATATGTAAATAATTAGTGACTCAAAGCTAATATGTACGCAATATGTAGTTGATAGCTGTGCAGTGCCAATGTTCACGTAGCTCTGAATCATGGCTAGGAACACTGGGACGTTATTGATGACGATGGGGAAGGGGGGAATGTCACTGGTGAACGAGACTGTTGTAATACTTGAAATGATGAGAGAGTGACTCCATCATGAGTAGGGATTCTGAAGAACCGAGGTACCGGGATCGTCAGACCACCACAACACTTCCAAAGCAAAATAGAAGGACGCAAGTGCAACTAATGTGACATTTTTATTTTGGCAACGTTTCGCTCTCCAGGAGCTTTGTCAAGCCATTACAAGCAGTACATGGACACAGAGGGTATATATAGGCTCAGAGTGAGGTGCAATACTAGTGGTAGTAGTGATATAAGTAGTAGTAGTAATACAATATGTTAGAACAATTAACTTGCACATGAGTAAATGATATAAAAGCTATTATTTGGGAAACATAAAAATAGGTTAGACAAATATTTCTATTGGAGGCTGGATAGAGGCAGCCTCTTTCAATGTTCATTCTCTGTATTGTGCTTGTGTAGCATTAACAGGAGAGACTATGTGATGGCAGGGTTTATTGTTTTCAGGAGAATTCTTGCTAAGTCTTCAGAGATGGTGAAGCTGCCTTTGTTTTGTTTAATTGTATTAGAAATAGCTATTAGTGAAAATTCAAGGCACTTGCGTCTGCGGAAATTAGTTTCTTTGATCGCTAATTGGGCGTCCCTGAACTTCATGAGATGATTGGTGGAATTTCAGTGTTGTACACAGGCGTTGTTCAAGTTATCGTTCCTACATGCGTAAATGTGTTCATTGAGGCGGGTGTCGAGGTTTCTTGCTGTTTCACCTACATAAATCTTGTCGCAGCCTCCACAGGGTATAGTGTAAACCCATGCGTTGACTGGTTCGTGGTGCTTGGATTTTGTTCTGGTTAGATCCTTTATCAAAGTGCTGGAAGCGATGGCGATAAAGGATCTAACCAGAACAAAATCCAAGCACCACGAACTAGTCAACGCAGGGGTTTACACTATACCCTGTGGAGGCTGTGACAAGATTTATGTAGGTGAAACAGCATAAGCTGACACCAGAGTCGCCATCACATCCAGCACTTCGATAAAGGATCTAACCAGGACAAAATCCAAGCACCACGAACCAGTCAACGCATGTAGGTGAAACAGCAAGTTTCGATAACATTAGGACTGAATGCAGTCGAAGGAGAGTTCGAAGATGGCTCCCTCCTCACGAAAGATGAGCGAGGGTTTTAAGAAGATTCAACCAGCTATCAAACAGAAGGCCGATAAATCTGACCGTATCACGTTCAGGGATACGGGAGCCGTACAGGTACAATGGAGTATCAGAGACAACAGAATGTCTAGTGAAATCAATTTGGTGCATTTAAGCACCAGAAAATTTAACTGTGCTTGTAAAACTTCATCCTCATAATTTCTCACAAACCAGTCACAAAAGAGACACTAGAAAAGAAGCAGACAGTATTGCAAGTAAGGTACAACTACTAGAATTTGTTTTTGGTCATGTGGGATGAAATTTTACAAAAAAAAATAAAAATATATATATAAAGAGCAAGTCAAGTTTTCAAAATGATTGTGAAGTTAAAAACGTGTGCTGATGTGTACGGGTCATTAGCTGACCAATTATGCACTTTCAGAGGTGACTTTAAAAGATCTGAAGCACTTCCAATGGAAATACTACCAGATGTTGATTACAGTGCAGCAAAAGCGAGCAAAGTATCAGAAAGAAGGTACCCAATCCACTGGCGGAGATGAACCAGAATTAGATCTGAATGCCAGAGATAAATTTCGTATCACCACCTTTTACACAATTCTTGACAAACTAGAAACCCAGGTGAGAAGAGGAAAGGTGTACAAATAAATAGCAGATAGATTTTTTTTCTAGTTATGTACCAAATACTGTACCTGGAGTTTACCTGGAGAGAGTTCCGGGGGTCAACGCCCCCGCGGGCAGGTCTGTGACCAGGCCTCCTGGTGGATCAGAGCCTGATCAACAAGGCTGTTACTGCAGGCTGCACGCAAACCAACGTACGAGCCACAGCCCGGCTGATCAGGAACCGACTTTAGGTGCTTGTCCAGTGCCAGCTTGAAGACTGCCAGGGGTCTGTTGGTAATCCCCCTTATGTATGCTGGGAGGCAGCTGAACAGTCTCGGGCCCCTGACACTTATTGTATGGTCTCTTAACGTGCTAGTGACACCCCTGCTTTTCATTGGGGGGATATTGCATCGTCTGCCAAGTCTTTTGCTTTCGTAGTGAGTGATTTTCGTGTGCAAGTTCGGTACTAGTCCCTCTAGGATTTTCCAGGTGTATATAATCATGTATCTCTCCCGCCTGCGTTCCAGGGAATAAAGGTTCAGGAACCTCAAGTGCTCCCAGTAATTGAGGTGTTTTATCTCCGTTATGCGTGCTGTGAAGGTTCTCTGTACATTTTCTAGGTCAGCAATTTCACCTGCCTTGAAAGGTGCTGTTAGTGTGCAGCAATATTCCAGCCTAGATAGAACAAGTGACCTGAAGAGTGTCATCATGGGCTTGGCATCCCTCGTTTTGAGGGATGAACACAGAGTTCCATGAGTCTGGACCTGGGGCAGAGTGCATGGGCATGTAATTTATCGCCTGTTCGAAGTCATTTTGCGTCAGGATAACATCAGATAGGCTTGTGTTAACCAAATTCTGTGGCTCTCTCATAAAAAATTCATTTTGATCTTCGACTCTCAGTCTGGTTAGTGGCTTGCTAAAAACTGAGTCATATTGGGACTTGAGTAGCTCACTCATTTCCTTGCTGTCATCTGTGTAGGACCCATCTTGTTTAAGTAAGGGCCCAATACTGGACGCTGTTCTCGACTTTGATTTGGCATAGTTTAGTTAGTTTAATATGTTTATTATGCACCCCATACCCATCCTGTGGGCGGTAGTCAAAAGATTACAGAGGTACATAATTGGTCCAGGGACTGGACTCCAAAGTTTTGATAGCTGAGCAAGTTACAGAGGTAATGAACTCACAATTTACAAAGGTAATGAACTCACAATTTACAAAGGTAATGAACTCACAATTTACAAAGGTAATGAACTCCAGGTAAGTCTGGTCACAATCATGACAAGTTACAAAGGTATTTACAGATTACAGAGGAGAACAAATACTTTGGGTTTCTTTCGAGTTCATTTATGGCTTTTAGTTCTTCCCGCGATTCCTGACTCCTATAAGATTCCTTTAGCTTAAGTTCGATGTTTGCTATTTCTCTGACCAGTGTCTCCCTACGCATTTCAGATAGAATGACCTCTTTTCGCCGCTCTGTTATTCTTTTCCGTCGCCTGTAAAGGGAGCGCCTGTCTCTTTCTATTTTACATCTACTCCTCCTTTTTCTTAGAGGAATAAGTCTTGTGCATACATCGAGTGCCACCAAGTTAATCTGTTCTAGGCATAAGTTGGGGTCTGTGTTGCTTAGTATATCTTCTCAGCTTATATCGGTTAGGACTTGGTTTACTTGGTCCCACTTTATGTTTTTGTTATTGAAGTTGAATTTGGTGAATGCACCCTCGTGACTAATCTCATTTTGTCGGTCTGGGGCTCCGCGCATACATGTCTGAACCTCAATTATGTTGTGATCTGAGTATATTGTTTTTGATATTGTGACATTTCTTATCAGATCATCATTGTTAGTGAAGATGAGGTCTAGTGTATTCTCCATTCTAGTAGGCTCTATTATTTGCTGGGTTAAATTGAATTTTGTGCAGAGATTTAAAAGCTCGTGTGAGTGTGAGTTTTCATCAGAGCTGCCTCCTGGTGTTATTGCTGCAACAATATTATTTGCTATATTTCTCCATTTTAGGTGCCTTAAGTTGAAATCCCCCAGGAGCAAGATGTTGGGTGCAGGAGCTGGAAGATTTTCCAGACAGTGGTCAATTTTTAACAGCTGTTCCTGGAATTGCTGGGATGTTGCATCCGGAGGCTTGTAGACTACCACAATGACTAGGTTTTGGTTCTCGATCTTTACTGCTAAAACTTCCACTACATCATTTGAGGCATTAAGCAGTTCTGTGCAAACAAGTCACTCTGCAATGTACAGGCCAACCCCGCCCCCCCCTTTTGCCTGTACACTCTGTCACATCTGTATAGGTTGTAACCTGGGATCCATATTTCGTTGTCCAAGTGATCCTTTATGTGGGTCTCAGTGAAAGCCGCGAACATTGCCTTTGCCTCTGCAAGCAGTCCACGGATGAAAGGTATTTTGTTGTTTGTTGCTGGCCTTAGACCCTGTATATTTGCAAAGAAGAATGTCATCGGACTGGTGGTATTGTTGGTACTGGGGGAGATTTTTTTCCCGGCATTAGTATCTGTATCTGTTGGTTTGGAGTGGAGGCCATCGACTGTGGTTCCACTCCAGGAATGACTGGATTTGGTGTACAATTTCTGCCATTTCCTGCCAGTTTTTTTTCCTTCCTGGCACTAAAAAACCTCTCCCTCTTGAGTGGCTGTGGCTACCCAGGTTTTCCCATGGCCTGGATGTTTTGTATCTTTTTGTCCCCTTTAGATGGTGTGCCTGGCAATTTAAGTTATAGCACAGTCTTTCCTGTACTGAAGAGGTACACATTTCAGGATGAAAAAGCTTACAGGAAGGGAGTTTGCATTTTCCTGTTGTCCTATGGGCACGGCATTTTCTAGGGTGGTCATAGTTGCACGTCCCATCTGTTTTTCCAGATTTCCCATGTCTGCAGATACCAAGAGCATAGTATGTGCACAGGCTTGGTTTCCATTTGCCTTGGGTTTCTGGGACTGTATTCCCTGTTGGTGCATGTTTACCTGTCTTATTCCTATCCTCCCTAGCACCAACAATGGAGCTCCCACCAGTTGTTTTTGGTAATATATCCTCACTATTGCTAATGGAGTCCTCTTGTTTGCTATTTCCTGTTGTATTTCTAGTTTGCAATATTGGTTTTATCTTATCTTTGACTACACTTGTTTCCCCACTACGGCTCCTGTCCCCTATGAGGTCATTTATATGCATTCCTTCCTGCGTATAATTCCCGACTACCTGGACAAAATCTCCAGCTTCACCATTACTGTCTCCCAGGACAGCACCTCCACCTTCACCATTACTGTCTCCCATGACAGCACCTCCAGCTTCACCATTACTGTCTCCCAGGACAGCATCTCTAGCTTCACCATTACTGTCTCCCAGGACAGCACTATCAGCCCCACATTTACTGACTACCAGGACATCACCTCCAGCCTTACAGTTTCTGACTACATGGCCAGTATCAAGGGCAGTACCAGTCAGCCCAGACTTTTTATGTTCCCATCTGTTGTAGAAAGCTTCCAGGTTGTTTGTGAAAGCAGCTTTGATGTTATCCTATTTTAATGCCCTTGTGATTTTAGTCCACAGATTTATCTCCTTTGGGCATACCCAAAAACACTTCCCTGTTTTAATACTGCTTGTAGCTAGTTCTTGGATATTTGCACAACGGGCGTGACACCAATTTCCACAAAAATGACAATTTATCCATGTGGAAGCCCGTTTCTTTGATTGATTGCAGACTACACACAGCTTCATAATGAACTGAATGGTTGATTTACTGTAATTCTACTAGCAACCTCTTGAATACTCTATTAATAACCTCCTTAAATAAAGCTCTAGCTATCTGTATTTCTATTTCTAACTGTACTTGTATATCAGGACAGCTTACCGGAGTACGCTCCTGGAGTTTACCTGTTTTATATTTATTGTTTGTGTTTATAAGGGCGCCTACAACCCCATCCGTTTACAGTCTGCTTTATTGTCCAACGAATCCGTTTGAAACCGGTCAAGGGTTCGGACCAGTCGAGGGTTCGGTCCAGTCGAGGGTTCAGAGCCAGTCTGATCTGATCAGTGGGTCACTTATTTAAAGCATACTGGTCGGTGATTTGGGCTAACACATGATGGATCTACTGGAAATTATCTACCCGAGTAATATGTGATTTGATTGATACAAAAGTATAACTTGCGTGTTGAAGAACCGGTGACTGCTGGCAACTCCTACAGTGACGAACGGTCGAGCCTCAACCCTTGTTTATCAATCACTGTATCTTGCTTTTCTAGTTTTTCTTTTTGGCCTCCACCACAATAAATGCTATATTATCACTATAGTTGACTGGTGGAAATTTTGGAGGAAGGACACTTTTTCTGTAGTAATAATTGCTTCTCGTTGTGTATATTGCGACCGCTGGTAACTACAGGTTATATGAAATTCACAGTAACGTCTGGTATTTCAAGAAAAAAGAAACTAATGAAAGTCACTCCACTCCATTAAGTACCATTATAATACTGGTTAGGTGCTACTACAACACTGTATTCTGCTATTCACTGGTATCACTAGATTATATGCGAGTACACTAGCAGGCCAGGAAGATTATTAAAACAGCTGACCAGTGGTAAGTTTCTGGCGACTTCTGGCACCTGCCTCTATAGGCTTATCACTTCATTTACAAATTCACCTGTTTTCAAATGATACTTTAGCCTTTATTATCTATATACTAGGGAGCCACTGTAGTATACACTATAACACTATGTATACACAATGTTATCAGGGAGACTTTCTTTCCTCTGACAAGAAAAGTTCAATTATTATTATTTTTTCACACGGGACACAGGCCTATGATTCCCCTCTTGCAGTAAACTCTGCTAGGTGGTGCACACTAATTCTCCTTTTTTGACTCGGTATATAATGTTTTCCGCCCAAGATTGGTTCCAGGCGCTAGAGGGATGTATCGTATAGGATTGATGGCACAAATTAAAGTTCTAGCACGTAAGAGCGACCGTGAAAACACGAGAAAACCCGGAGCACAACGAGGCACGCTGACACGCTGGGAGTGTAACTTCATCTACTGAAACTAGAGGGTACACTCAGTGTTCTCAAAGGCTAAATCAGGCTTACCCAGAGGACTTGGACACTAGTCTCTATATGCTGAGCTTCAGCAGTTTCACTCATATATGCATAATAAGTTCAAAAAACTATTAAAACCAGATTCAGTCATGCTGAACTTTATTAAATAATTTCAGAAGACAAATCTGAGTGAACGTTTCTAAATGTAGACATTGTCTTGAGTATATTTTTAACATTAATGGTCACAAATAAATAACAAAAAGGCACAATACCGTGACTGGAACAATACACAAATAACCCATACATAGGAGAGGGGAACTTACGACGACGTTTCGGTCCGACTTGAACCATTTACATAGTCACACTGTGTGACTTTGTAAATGATCCAAGTCTTACTGAAACGTCGGCGTAAGCTCCCCTCTTCTATGGGGGGGTTATTTGTGTATTAATGGTCACAAACTGCACAGCTAAGCGTTCATTTTCTCCCCTCAAGCAAATTAAAAACCCCAATGGAACAACTATGCGCAAAGACAGCTGGATACCTTATCTCTGCTAGATATAGAAGTGGATTTGTTATGCTAGATTGGTTATGAGCATTTGATATATAAAGCCTGCGGTTAAAAAAGTAGGAGGAAACTTATTAAAAATAAAGTTATAAGGAGACATCAATAAACACTACTTTCCGTCTTTTGATCTATATATGTTGAAATGATATTCTCCATGGGGAAGTGGAACAGAATTCTTCCTCCGTAAGCCATGCGTGTCGTAAGAGGCGACTAAAATGCCGGGAGCAAGGGGCTAGTAACCCCTTCTCCTGTATATATTACTAAATTTAAAAGGAGAAACTTTCGTTTTTCCTTTTGGGACATCCCACCTCAGTGGGATAAGGCTGGTACGTTGAAAAGAGAAAGATGTTGAAATGATATATATATCTTCAGTGTTAGAAAGCAGTGGAATAGAAGAAGTTTTGCTGCATATAAATAATGATATTTCTCTATTAGAATATATATTTTAAAAAACTGTACACCAACAGGCGAAGGCGAAAAATCACAGAGCTTCTTAAAAGGGCCAGTCTATCTGAAATGCAAAGGGAGGCACTGGGCAGAGAAATAGCACATATCGAACTTAAGCTTAGGGAATCATACAGGAACCAAGAAACAGGAAAAACTTAAAGCCATAAATGAAATTGAAAAATACCCAAAATATTTATTTTCTTACACCAAATCTAGGGCAAAAACCACATCCAGTAATGGGCTCATGTTTAAACGAGATGGGACTTACACATTCGACAGCAAAGAAATGAGTGAAATACTGAAGTCCCAATATGACAATATGACCCAATATGGCCCAATATGGGTCGACAATCTAAATGAATCTTTTTTATAACCGAGACTCAAAATTTGGTTAATTCCAAAATTTCTGATATTATTGTAACACCTCAGGACTTTGAAAAAACAATGAATGACATGCCCATGCACCCTGCCCAAGGCCCAGACTAGTGGAACTCCGTGTTTATCAAGATCTGCAAGAAACCCCTTTCACGTGCCATATATATTCTGTGAAGAGGAAGCATAAACACACGGGTCATCCCGCAGTCACTGAAAACAACAGATACAGCTCCACTCCAAAAAGGTGGCAGAAAAGCAATTACAAAGAATTACAGACCGATAGTACTAACGTCCCACATCATAAAATCTTTGAAACGTTTCTCAGAAGCAAGATCGCCAACCACTTGGATACCCAGAAATTCCACAACCCAAGGCAGCATGTGTTTAGAACAGAACGCTCCTGCCTCTCAGAACTACTGGATTACTGTGACATGGTCTTCGATGAAGTGGAGGACAAACAAAATGCAGATGTTATATACACAGACTTTGCAAAAGCCTTCAACAGGTGCAGTCATGTTGTAATAGCTTATAAAATGCGAGATAAAGGAATAACAGAAAAATCAGGTAGGTGGATCTATAACTTCCTAACAAAGAGAACACAAAGAGTAATAGTTAACAGAGTAATGTTAGAGGCAGCTACAGAGAAAAGCTCTGTTCCACAAGGTGCAGTACTCCCTCCCCTCTTTTATCTCATCCTCATATCTCACATAGACAGAGATGTAAGCCACAGCACCATGCCCTAATTTGTTGACGATACCAGAATTTGCAGAACTGTTATCCACTGAGGACACTGCAAACCTCCAAGCGGACATTAACCAAGTCTTTAAATCTGCCTCAGAAAACAATATGAAGTTCAGTGAAGACAAATTTTAATTACTCTGCTATGGAAAACTCGAGGAAGTAAAAATGGATCAGAGTATAAAACAAATTCAAACATCACAAGAGTTAAAAATTATTGTGAAGGACCTAGGAGTGATAATGTCAGAAAATCTCACTTTCAAAGATCACAACAATGTATCTACCACATCTGCTAGGAAAATGAGAGGATGCATAATGAGAACCTTCAAAACTAGGGATGCCAGGCCAATGATGATTCTCTTCAAATTGCATGTTCTCTCTAAGCTGGAATATTGCTGTACACGAACGGCCCCTTTCAAGAGAGGCGTAATTACAGACCTGGAGAATATAGAGAAAACCTTCACTCCATGTATAAGTACAATAAAACACCTAAATTACTAGGAATGGATGATGTCCCTTGATTTGTACTCCCTGGAATGCAGGTGAGAAAAATACAAGATAATATACACTTGGTAAATCCTAGAGGGACTAGTCATACACTGGACCTCATCTTCACTAACAATGATGATCTGATACAAAATGTCACCATATCAAAAACAATATACTCGGATCATAACATGATCGAGGTTCAGACATGTATGCACGGGGTCCCAGACTGACAAAATGAGATCAGTCACGAGGGAGCCTTCACCGAATTCAACATCAATAACCAGAACATAAAGCGGGACCAAGTAAATCAAGTCCTAAACGATATAAGCTGGGAAGATAGACAAGCAACACAGACCCCAACTTATGCCTAGAATAGATTAACTCTGTGGCACTCTCTGTATGCTCAAGGCTTATTCCTTTAAGAAAAAAGGAGGAGTAGATGTAAAATAGAAAGAGACAGGCGCTACCTTTACAGGCGACGGAAAAGAATAACAGAGCGGCTAAAAGAGGCCAATATATCTGAAATGCGTAGGGAGTCACTGGTCAGAGAAATAGCAAACATCGAACTAAAGCTAAAGGAATCTCATAGGAGTCAGGAATCGTGGGAAGAACTAAAAGCCATAAATTAAATCGAAAGAAACCCAAAGTATTTCTTTCTTATGCCAAATCAAAGTCGAGAACAACATCCAGTATTGGGCCCTACTTAAACAAGATGGGTCCTACACAGATGACAGCAAGGAAATGAGTGAGTTACTCAAGTCCCAATATGACTCAGTTTTTAGCAAGCCGCTAATCAGACTGAGAGTCGAAGATCTAAATGTTTTTTTATGAGAGCCACAAAATATTAGGAGAGAAGTAAATAATGAAAATGATTGTTATAGGAATGCAGTTAGAAGCCTGAGTAGATCTATAACCCACTATGATAACATGAACGTAGATAAGTATGTTTATGGAGCAACTTGCAATGTGAACAGACTGACTGATGTTGTAGTGGCCAGGCTTAGGCTTGGTTACAAGTACTTCTGGCAGTTTGGGAGACACACAGATGATGATCAAACTAAATGTAAATTATGTGATCAGGCATATGGTCACTCTCTTGAACACTATGTGCTTAATTGTCCACTTATTGAGGAATACAGAGACAGACAGTACAATAACCTATGTGACATGTCAAGATATCTTATTAATGAAAATAAGATACCAGATATACTAAGCAAATTTCCTAAATTTGCTTGTAACAGATAAGTGAACTATAGATATGTAGATATAAATCCATATGTATTCCTGTTAACCCTTTGGGGCCTAGTTCCTAGGCCTTTTGTGTATCCATATGCTCTCGCGCTACCGTCCACAGGATGGATTTGGGGTGCACAATAAACTAGCCACTTCGGTGGCAAAATCTAATCTGGTAAACACAAGCTTATCTGACGTTGAATAGGCGATAAATGACATGACCATGCACTCTGCCTCAGGACCTTCTTCTTCTTCTTATGACTAGAGCTTTGGTAAGATGGGTAAGGAAGAAGGATGGGTAAGGATAGACATATTGGAAAAGGGTGGGAGGGGTGAGAGAGGTAGGATATTAAAGGTAAGTGACACAACCAAAACTTTGGTGTAATTTAAAAAGTGTATGTGAAATAATAAGATATTCTTGAAGGGGTATAATACTAACCCATCAGAGTAACATAGATATAACAGATATATAAGTATATGACTCTGAATTGGTAGTAATTATACAAGTTGCAATTGCTTTTTTTTTTTTTTTTTTTTTTTTTTTTTTTTTTTTTGCGATTGCACAACGGATATTTAAGCGACAATGAAGGTAATAATTTTCTGGACAGTTTTTAAAGAATCACTTGACAATGGCTACTAACAGGTGGTGTCCCGCCATAGTAAATTTAGCATAATTTTTATAGTAGAATATTATATGTCTCCCCAATTGGGGGCGATGATTTTCTCAGTAAACATAGAAGGTTCTGGTGTTACCCAATCATCTTCATCAGGGAGGTTGCTCAATATTATTGGTCGATGGTAATCATCTTTATGGATAAAACGACGGACCCTCTGTGGGAGAGTCATTCTTTGAGTCCTGTGAGGAGGAGTATTGATGATATAATCCGTGGTATTTTCAACTTGTAGAGGATGTTCTCTATCTGGCATGTAGAGTTCTTGCATTGCATAGAGTTGTTTCTTTTTCAGGGTGTCAAGGCGTACATTTAAGTCAGTTATATCTTGTTGTACGTGTAAATCTGCCATTTTAACCCTGTCTCTCCTCCTGGTACCCGTAATGAACCGAAGAGCTCTATTCTGGACCCGTTGTAACCGTAGCATGTTGGTCTTTGTTGTTAATGTCATTGGGACACATGGGTATTCGAGTATAGGTCTTATTATCATTTTATATAGATGTTTTTTGACATGTGGTGGGGTTTGATTGAATCGAAAGAGACTGCTAAGACCGGCTTTGGCTATGTTGATCTTTTTATTGGCGTGAGATGTTGAGTGGAGCAGCCTGTCTATTTCATATCCCAAGATCTTGTTAGGGTTTCTAATGGCTACAGGTGTACCTCTGATGGAGATACCCCCTTTATCTTCGATGGTTGATGCAAAACATCCTATCGTGCTAACAAGGACCTTGTCAGGATTAGTCGTAATTCTCCATTTCTTTTCCCAATTAGATGTTCGACGAAGTTCAATATTCACTTTTTCTATGACTCTCTCATACTTGCATTTTCCTGTTACCGGAGTTGATGAGACGACATGGGTAACATCATCTGCAAACTGCGTTATAATTGTATCATTAAACTCTGGTTGAGGAAGGTCATTCACATAAATGTTAAAGAGAATTGGACTAAGACAAGAACCTTGCGGGACACCAGCTGTTGGTATAAAAGGCTCTGTCAACCTGCCATGAAAGGTGGGAATGATTTTTCTTTGAGTTAAGAAATTATATATTAATCTGAGAAAAGTCCAGTTATGGTCTGGTAGACAAACCATACCACGGGCGGGATTGAACCCGCGGTCAAAGAGTCATTACGATTTCGTGAGTCATGGTCTGGTAGGTCAATGAGTTTGTATATAAGACCATCATGCCATAAGCTATCAAAAGCTTTATGAACATCTCTGGTGGCAATTAGGGCAAGATTGCCCTGGTGTTTTAGACTTGCTACAGTATCGAAAATAATATTTATTGCATGATGGGTACCTCTATGTGTTCTAAAGCCAAATTGTTTTTCAGTAAAAAGGTGATTAAACTCCATATAGTAGTTCAGTCTGTTGGAAATGATCTTCTCAAGAACTTTTCCAGTGACTTCAAGTAAAGATATAGGTCTATAGTTCCCTGGTTGGTGGATGTCTTTATTGGGCTTAGCAAGAAAGATCATCCTAGCAGTCTTAAAAACCACTGGAAAATGTCCTGAGGCCAAGATGGCATTAAAGATATTAACCAAAGACTGTTTACAATTTCTGGGTAGGAACTTTATTTGTTTCATTGTTATTCCAGAGAGACCAGGGGCTCTATTTCGCATTCTTCAAATAGCCTGACTCATCTCTAGTAATGTAATAGGTCTAGTAAGCGGGTGGGTATCTTCAAGAGTTGAAGTATCGATGGAAGGTAGTGGTTGTAGATCATCCAAGTTCTCATCTCTCCATTCATTAACCAACTGACAGTGATTATTGTTAAATTGACGACTGTTATTGTGGGAGAGAATTTTCTCCCATACATCACCCATCAAATTAGCCTGGTCCTGTGGATCATCAAGCTTAATCTCAACATCTTCATCATCCTCATCAGTGAAGGTATGTACTAGGTAGTTAGGAGCCTTGTGCTTTGCCCCTAAAAGTTGTCGGATCTTACTCCAAAATTTTGCTGGCTCACGTTTATACTGATTAGCTTGGAGAACTAGCAATTTCCATAAGTCACGTTTGTGATGACTAATCATGTTAATTAATTCTTGCCTTAATCTATTCAATGTAGCTACTGGTGGTTGTCGCGTTTGAAGATGCCTTCGACATTCTGCTTGATAATTTCTTAAAGCGTCTCTAATTTCCCTAGTAGGTTTATTTTGTTGGTATATCTTTGTGGAAGCTAATTGGCAAGTTGCATTAGTAGCTTCAATTATTCGATTATGAAGGGACCTGATCGCGTCGTCAATTGCAGTGGAAGGTAGATTTTCCAACGACACAATTTCATCTTCACCAAGAAATGCCCTTAAGGGGTCAAATCCTAGGGTGTTGAGATTGGGTTTAGGGATGTGGTCAGATCCTACGTTTCCACCAGGAGAGATACGACAATGAAAGAGGTCACAGTCTCTGTTTGTCAGGACTATATCTGGTGTCCCTGGATGAGGTCCAATATATGATTTAAAGAATGGGTCTTGAAATGACAAGTTTCTGGCTGTCATGATATTAAATAGTTGTTTTCCTTTTAAGTCACCCAGTGGAATACCAGTTCCACAGTTAAAGAGGAAAGGGTGATGAGCATTAAAATCTCCCGCTAGAATTGTTGGAATATTTCTGCTTAATATCCTATGTAGAGGAATTCACTCTATATATTGTTGTCTCGGGGGAAAATGTCCAGTTGCTATCACTAGTTGTCCATGAGACGTCGTCATTTCTATTGCAAGAATGTTATCTTCATAAATATGAATATTTTTAAATGTATAGCCTAATTTAACTAAGATGGCTGCACTACTATAGGGTCCTCTCGATTTCTCCACAGTAGAGTAACCACGTAATTTAATATGTTGGTTCACTCTTGCAGCTGTCTCATTCAAGAGTATAACATCGGGATTGTAATTATGTAGTTCAACTTCAAGGAGGTAACGGTTATTAAAGAAATGTTGAATATTAAGTTGGAAAATTGTAATCCCCATTATTTCGTGCACTTCGGACGTGTACTGCGGACTGAACGCCTGCAAGTAATGTCTTGTTTGGTATACCCACTATCCCTGCTGGACTCGTCAAGGGGAGGAAGGAAGTTCTGAGTAGTTGCTTGTGTATTGAAAGTGCCACCATCTTCACTAGAATTGGTAATATTAACAGAATCATTAGAGTCATTAGAGTCATCATCAGAAAACTGAGGTGTTGTATTCCCAGTTACAGGAAGCAGAGGGTCGTGAGAGTTAATAGGAGACTGTGGAGGCTCCAAGGGAAAATTTAGTTAGCCAGGTGATTTACCCGGGTGAAGTTCCTGTTCAACAGGATCAGCTGCAATAGCGGAAGAGTAAGCACCAATCTCTGGGGCATCGTTAGGGTCAGGTATTGACTCATCGGGTTGAGGGGAGTTGACAACTTGGTTACGCGAGGTGGGTGATCCCTGGACAAGGGATGAATTAGACTTATTTGAAGAAGTAGAGTAGGCAACATACTTCTTGTTATGAGAAGGTTGGGCCATAATCGTCTTAACATTTTCAGGGATAGTAATGGGAGTGATCCCATTAGCCAATAACAAATCATTTAAAACCTTAGAGCAGAGATGAATGTCACCTCCTGCTATGTCTTTGGCCAGCATATACATTAGTTGCGCTCTCGTCATATCCCCGGCTGAGGATACCTGAGACATGGGAGGTGAGGCTGAACCTTGTTGTTGCGTTTGTGTATGTTGTAGGTGAAGGTTAGATTGGGGCACTCCAAAAGGGGCAGAATTCCAAACATTGGAACCAGTGGTAGAGACATGAGGAGTCCGACTAGATCCAGGCAGAGCTGGGAAGGAAGTTTGGGACATTGTTGGCGGTGCCTGGGGAGTGGTCTTCTTAGAAGTGGACAGTTTCTTAGCTTTTATAATTTTCTGCATTTCCTTTTTCCTCTCAGGACAGATAGCAGAAACAGCATGGTGTTTTCCATTGCAGAGGACACATTTGGGCGTATTTTTATTAGCACAATCTCTATAAGAATGTTGTCCAGAGCAAATGCTGCAAATCTGTGCTTGAGTACTGCATTTGTTGGTGGTATGACCAAAGGCATAACATTTAAAACATTGTGTCACACTGACAAATCGTTCAAGAGAGATTTGGTCAGGTGTACATCTGGTGCCAAAACATTTGAAGCCATTTTGACACACAAGTTTGGCCTCTTCAGGTGTCTCAAGTATTAACTTTAAGGTTACCTGGTTGTTGTTAGGTTTAGAGAATTTATGTGCTTCGACAGCCCTAAATTCAGAATTCTCCGTATTAAAGTCTTCAACAATTTCATTCCTGGAGTTTTACCTTTCGCTGCGCTATGTCGCATGAAACTGTTAATTATGGCAACAAACACAGTCCTCTGGGCTTGATAGCTTTCGGGTGCAACTGGAGTTTACCTAGAGAGAGTTCCGTGGGTCAACGTCCCCGCGGCCCGGTCTGTGACCAGGCCTCCTGGTGGATCAGAGCCTGATCAACCAGGCTGTTACTGCTGGCTGCACGCAAACCAACGTACGAGCCACAGCCCGGCTGCTCAGGAACCGACTTTAGGTGCTTGTCCAGTGCCAGCTTGAAGACTGCCAAGGGTCTGTTGGTAATCCCCCTTATGTACGCTGGGAGGCAGTTAAACAGTCTCGGGCCCCTGACACTTATTGTATGGTCTCTTAACGTACTAGTGACACCCCTGCTTTTCATTGGGGGGGATGTTGCATCGTCTGCCAAGTCTTTTGCTTTCGTAGTGAGTGATTTTCGTGTGCAAGTTCGGTACTAGTCCCTCTAGGATTTTCCAGGTGTATATAATCATGTATCTCTCACGCCTGCATTCCAGGGAATACAGGTTCAGGAACCTCAAGAGCTCCCAGTAATTGAGGTGTTTAATCTCCGTTATGCACGCCGTGAAGGTTCTCTGTACATTTTCTAGGTCAGCAATTTCACCTGCCTTGAAAGGTGCTGTTAGTGTGCAGCAATATTCCAGCCAAAACAGAACAAGTGACCTGAAGAGTGTCATCATGGGCTTGGCATCCCTAGTTTTGAAGGTTCTCATTATCCATCCTGTCATTTTTCTAGCAGATGCGATTGATACAATGTTATGGTCCTTGAAGGTGAGATCCTCCAACATGATCACTCCCAGGTCTTTGACGTTGGTGTTTCGCTATATTTTGTGGCCAGAATTTGTTTTATACTCTGATGAAGATTTAATTTCCTCATGTTTACCATATCTGAGTAATTGAAATTTCTCATCGTTGAACTTCATATTGTTTTCTGCAGCCCACTGAAAGATTTGGTTGATGTCCACCTGGAGCCTTGCAGTGTCTGCAATGGAAGACACTGTCATGCAGATTCGGGTGTCATCTGCAAAGGAAGACACGGTGCTGTGGCTGACATCCTTGTCTATGTCAGATATGAGGATGAGGAACAAGATGGGAGCGAGTACTGTGCCTTGTGGAACAGAGCTTTTCACCGTAGTTGCCTCGGACTTTACTCTGTTGACTACTACTCTCTGTGTTCTGTTAGTGAGGAAATTATAGATCCATCGGCCGACTTTTCCTGTTATTCCTTTAGCACGCATTTTGTACGCTATTACGCCATGGTCACACTTGTCGAAGGCTTTTGCAAAGTCTGTATACATTACATCTGCATTCTTTTTGTCTTCTAGTGCATCTAGGACCTTGTCGTAGTGATCCAATAGCTGAGACAGACAGGAGCGACCTGTTCTAAACCCATGTTGCCCTGGGTTGTGTAATTGATGCTTTTCTAGATGGGTGGTGATCTTGCTTCTTAGGACCCTCTCAAAGATTTTTATGATATGGGATGTTAGTGCTATCGGTCTGTAGTTCTTTGCTATTGCTTTACTGCCCCCTTTGTGGAGTGGGGCTATGTCTGTTGTCTTTAGTAACTGTGGGACGACCCCCGTGTCCATGCTTCCTCTCCATAGGATTGTAAAAGCTCGTGATAGGGGCTTCTTGCAGTTCTTGATGAACACGGAGTTCCATGAGTCTGGTCCTGGGGTAGAGTGCATGGGCACGGAATTTATCGCCTGTTCGAAGTCATTTTGCGTCAGGATAACATCAGATAGGCTTGTGTTAACCAAATTCTGTGGCTCTCTTATAAAAAATTAATTTTGATCTTCTTCTCTCAGTCTGGTTAGCGGCTTGCTAAAAACTGAGTCATATTGGGACTTGAGTAGCTCACTCATTTCCTTGCTATCATCTGTGAAGGGCCCATCTTGTTAAAGTAGGGGCCCAATACTGGACGTTGTTCTCGACTTTGATTTGGCATAGGAGAAGAAATACTTTGGGTTTCTTTCGATTTCATTTATGGCTTTTAGTTCTTCCCGCGATTCCTGACTCCTATAAGATTCCTTTAGCTTAAGTTCGATACTTGCTATTTCTCTGACCAGTGTCTCCCTACGCATTTCAGATATATTGACCTCTTTTAGAAGTTCTTTTATTCTTTTCCGTCGCCTGTAAAGGGAGCGCCTGTCTCTTTCTATTTTACATCTACTCCTCCATTTTCTTAGAGGAATAAGTCTTGTGCATACATCGAGTGCCACCGAGTTAATCTGGTCTAGCATAAGTTGGGGTCTGTGTTCTTTAGTATATCTTCCCAGCTTATATCGGTTAGGACTTGGTTTACTTGGTCCCACTTTATGTTTTTGTTATTGAAGTTGAATTTGGTGAATACTCCCTCGTGACTAATCTCATCATGTCGGTCTGGGGCTCTGCGCATACATGTCTGAACCTCAATTATGTTGTGATCTGAGTATATTGTTTTTGATATGGTGACATTTCGTATCAGATCATTATTGTTAGTGAAGATGAGGTCTAGTGTATTCTCCATTATAGTAGGCTCTATTATTTGCTGGTTTAAATTGAATTTTGTGCAGAGATTTAAAAGCTCGTGTGAGTGTGAGTTTTCATCAGAGCTGCCTCTTGGTGTTATTACTGCAACAATATTATTTGCTATATTCCTCCATTTTAGGTGCCTTAAGTTGAAATCCCCCAGGAGCAAGATGTTGGGTGCAGGAGCTGGCAGATTTTCCAGACAGTGGTCAATTTTTAACAGCTGTTCCTGGAATTGCTGGGATGTTGCATCCGGAGGCTTGTAGACTACCACCATGACTAGGTTTTGGTTCTCAATCTTTACTGCTAAAACTTCCACTACATCATTTGAGGCATTTAGCAAGTGACTCTGCAATGTACAGGCCAAACCCCCCCCCCCCCTTTTGCCTGTTCACTGTGTCGCATCTGTATAGGTTGTAACCTGGGATCCATATTTCGTTGTCCAAGTGATCCTTTATGTGGGTCTCAGTGAAAGCCGTGGACATTGCCTTTGCCTCTGCAAGCAGTCCACGGATGAAAGGTATTTTGTTTGTTGCTGGCTTTAGACCCTGTATATTTGCAAAGAAGAATGTCATCGGACTGGTGGTATTGTTGGTACTGGGGGGATTTTTTTTTCCGGCATTAGTATCTGTATCTGTTGGTTTGTAGTGGAGGCCATCGACTGTGGTTCCACTCCAGGAATGATTGGATTTGGTGTACGATTTCTGCCATTTCCTGCCAGTTTTTTTTCCTTCCCGGCACTAAAAAACCTCTCCCTCTTGAGTGGCTGTGGCTACCCAGGTTTTCTCATGGCCTGGATGTTTTGTATCTTTTTGTCCCCTTTAGATGGTGTGCCTGGCAATTTAAGCTATAGCACAGTCTTTCCTGTACTGAAGAGGTACACATTTCAGGGTGAAAAAGCTTACAGGAAGGGAGTTTGCATTTTCCTGTTGTCATATGGGCTCGGCATTTTCTAGGGTGGTCATAGTTGCACGTCCCATCTGTTTTTCCAGATTTCCCATGCCTGCAGTTACCAAGTGCATAGTATGTGAACAGGCTTGGTTTCCGTTTGCCTTGGGTTTTTGTGACTGTATTCCCTGTTTGTGCATGTTTACCTGTCTTATTCCTATCCTCCCTAGCACCAACAATGGAGCTCCCACAAGTTTTTTTTTTGGTAATATATCCACACTATTGCTAGTGGAGTACTCTTGTTTGCTATTTCCTGTGGTATTTCTAGTTTGCAATATTGGTTTTATCTTATCTTTGACTACACTTGATTCCCCACTACGGCTCGTGTCTCCCATGAGGTTATTTATATGCATTCCTTCCTGCGTATAATTCCCGACTACCTGGACAAAATCTCCATCTTCACCATGTCAACTAACTACACGAATACCACCTGGTGGTTCACACTTACACTCACCCATTTGACCATAAACAGAAATATTAATCTCAATCTTAAAATAATGAATCCTATGATACTCCAATACTGAAACTATGTACTGTGCCAAAACAAAAGCATTCACATTGCTAAACTCACAAACTAGTATTTAGTCACTTAGCCATAATACCAACTTTCCTCATAATTTGTAATATTTTAAAATTAAGAATTAAACTAAGTCTGCCCGAAATGCCTAGCCATGCTAGGTGTTCTAGTGGTACATTATTTTACTACATGTAAACCACACAATAACCAAATTCTGTAAACTCAGCATTGTAATCCTTATAGAGAATAAAACTGAATTTGAATTTGAATTACTGTCTCCCAGGACAGCACCTCCAGCTTCACCATTACTGTCTCCCAGGACAGCACTATCAGCCCCACATTTACTGACTACCAGGACATCACCTCCAGCCTTACAGTTTCTGACTACATGGCTAGCATCAAGGGCAGTACCATTCAGCCCAGACTTTTTATGTTCCCATCTGCTGTAGAAAGCTTCCAGGTTTTCGATGAAACAGCTTTGATGTTATCCTCTTTTAATACCAATGTGATTTTAGTCCACAGATTTATCTCATTTGGGCATACCCAAAAACACTTTCCTGTTTTAATACTGCTTGTAGCTAGTTCTTGGATATCTGCACAAGGGGCATGACACCAATTTCCACAAAAATGACAATTTATCAATGTGGATGCCCGTTTGTTTGATTGATTTCAGACTACACAGAGCTTCATAATGATTTGAAATGGTTGATTTACTGTAATTCTACTAGCAACCTCTTGAATACTCTATTAATAACCTCCTTAAAGTGAAGCTCTAGCTATTTGTATTTCTATTTCCAACTGTACTTGTATATTAAGGACAGCTTACCGGTGTACGATCCTGTTTTATATTTATTGTTTGTGTTTGCAGTCTCCTTTATTGTCCAACGAATCCGTTTGAAACCGGTCAAAGGGTTCGGACCAGTCGAGGGTTCGACCAGTCAAGGGTTCGGAACCAGTCTGATCTAATCAGTGGGTCACTTATTTAAAACATACTGGTCGGTGATTTGGGCTAACACATGAAGGATCTACTGGAAATTATCTACCCGAGTAATATGTGATTTGATTGATACAAAAGTATAACTTGCGTGTTGAAGAACCGGTGGCTGCTGGCAGCTCCTACAATGACGAACGGTCGACCTCCACCCTTGTTTATCGATCACTGTATTTAGCTTTTCTAGTTTTTTTCCGTCTCCACCACAATAAATGCTATATTATCACTATAGTTGACTGGTGGAAGTTTTGGAGGAAAGACACTTTTTCTGTAGTAATATTTGCTTCTCGTTGTGTATATTGCGACTGCTGGTAACTACAGGTTATATGAAATTCACAGTATACGTCTGGTATTTCAAGAAAAAAGAAACTAATGAAAGTCACTCCACTCCACTAAGTACCATTATAATACTGGTTAGATGCTACTACAACACTGTATTCTGCTATTCACTGGTATCACTAGATTATATGCGAGTACACTAGCAGGCCAGGAAGATTATTAAAACAGCTGACCAGTGTGGTAAGTTTCTGGCGACTTCTGGCACCTGCCTCTATAGGCTTATCACTTCATTTACAAATTTACCTGTTTTCAAATGACACCAAAAGTCTTCAATTTTTCCAGAACATCATGCTTCAGCAGTTGAAGTAACTCTTCTTCAGAAGAGAGGAGAAGTACTGCTCCAGCGTGGGTCTGAAAAACATCCACTGGAGCAACAGTTGAATTCGAGCAAATACATGCTAGAATTTCTTTCATCGTCTTTTGGTTGCCATCAACCCGTAATCTTACTCTTATCCTCGCCATGATGTCTAGGAAGGTACATCTGGCAGAGAAGTTACTTTAACAAAAAGGTCTTTCCTTAGTGTTAGTCTAGCAGTTAGTCTAGCATCCTATTTCAGCTGACTTATGAAGGTCAGCCCCTAAGATAGCCTACCCCTCGAGTGGTGAGGGGGAAAGGGCCCAAGGCAAAGATCGGCCGGATTTTAAAAAACCACACGGGCTACCGGATGGTCAAAATGCCTTGTGTTAACTCGCCAAAGGCGAAGTTGCCGAAAAAGAAGAAGATAGGAAAGTCAGAAGGATAGCAATGTAAGTAGTGTGTGGGCCAGTGTAGATGTTTGGGTGAGGGGAGGATAGGGAAGGATGGGAGAGATGGGGAAGAGAGGGGGGAACAAGCAAGCAAGTCACCGCCTTACCCTCTTGATGGGATGAGGCTTGAAGTGACTGCAAGCAAGTTTCCTCTCAGCTCTGGTCAAGAAGATTTTAGATTTAGATTTTGCCACCGATGTGGCTAGTTTATTGTGCACCCCATATCCATCCTGTGGACGGTAGCGCGAGAGCATATGGATACACAAAAGGCCTAGGAACTAGGCCCCAAAGGGTTAACAGGAATACATATGGATTTATATCTACATATCTATAGTTCACTTATCTGTTACAAGCAAATTTAGGAAATTTGCTTAGTATATCTGGTATCTTATTTTCATTAATAAGATATCTTGACATGTCACATAGGTTATTATACTGTCTGTCTCTGTATTCCTCAATAAGTGGACAATTAAGCACATAGTGTTCAAGAGAGTGACCATATGCCTGATCACATAATTTACATTTAGTTTGATCATCATCTGTGTGTCTCCCAAACTGCCAGAAGTACTTGTAACCAAGCCTAAGCCTGGCCGCTACATCAGTCAGTCTGTTCACATTGCATGTTGCTCCATAAACATACTTATCTACGTTCATGTTATCATAGTGGGTTATAGATCTACTCAGGCTTCTAACTGCATTCCTATAACAATCATTTTCATTATTTACTTCTCTCCTAATATTATTCCTAATGCTAGACACAGTTATACCAAAGTTATATTCTACATTCTCCTTCTGGGTACTCTTCATGGCTAACATATCAACTTTATCATGAAGGAGTAATCCAATGTGTGAGGGGATCCATAGCAATTGTACATTAATTCCTTTGTCCCTAATTTTTGAGTATCTATACCTGGCTTCTCCAATGAGCATGTTGTTGGAGTCATTATATGAGTCAAGAGCCTTCAATGATGACATAGAATCAGTAATGATGATAGAGTCAAGCTCAGTGTCATAGGTTAGCTTTAGCGCCATTAGGATTGCAAACAATTCAGTTTGCAGTGTAGACGCCCAGTTGTTAATTCTTATGCCTAAATCCAACAAATTTATTATCGTTTTTAACAAGGGAGGTGGCAACAAGAGCAGATGCAGCCCTGCTGGTCAAGAACAACTCAGGATAACCCAAGAAAAATCTCGAGTAACAGTGTTCAGAGTTGCTCTGCTCGAGAATTACTCAGGATAACTGAAGAGCAGGAACGGCGACGTCTTCTCTCCACGGCGGCTGGACGGATTCTCACTAGAGAGACTTTCCATTTCGTCGGCGGCCTCTCGACTCTTCGTTTTCTGGTTTTCGTCGGAGCTGACGATGTCACATCTGCCTCCTGGAAACTGCGTCACTTACCTTGGTGTTATCCACAGATTCACGGCTAAAATCTCACATTGCAAGCTGTGGTACGATCACTGGATATTTATTTCTAGCGCTATATCAATGACGTATGTCCTCGGATGATCAGTATTTCCTACGATTAAACGAAAAGCATTTCACTACCTGACATTACCACAGATAACGCTTGCCCTTTCACGTGCGCTCTTCCCTACGGACCAGACTCCTGGAACTCCTCGTTCATCGAGAACTACAAGAAGCCCCTATCACGTGCTTTTAACATCCTATGAAGAGGGAGCATGGACACTGGAGTCGTCCCACAGTTACTAAAAACAACAGACATAGCCCCACTCCACAAAGGGGGCAGTAAAGCAATAGCAAAGAACTACAGACCGATAGCACTAACATCCCATTTCATAAAAATCTTTCAAAGGTCCTAAGAAGCAAAATCGCCACCCATCTAGATACCCAGGGCAACATGGGTTTCGAGCAGGTCGCTCCTGTCTGTCCCAACTACTGGATCACTACAAGGTCCTAGATGCACTAGAAGACAAAAAAGAATGCAGATGTAATATACACAGATTTTGGAAAAGCCTTCGACAAGTGTGGCCATGGCGTAGTAGCGCACAAAATGCGTGCTGAAGGAGTTAGTTTAATATGTTTATTATGCACCCCATACCCATCCAGTGGGCGGTAGTCAAAAGATTACAGAGGTACATAATGGGTCCAGGGACTGGGCCTCAAAGTTTTGATAGCTGAGCAAGTTACAGAGGTAATGAATTCACAATTTACAAAGGTAATGAACTCACAATTTACAAAGGTAATGAACTCCAGGTAGGTCTAGTCACAATCATGACAAGTTACAAAGGTATTTACAGATTACAGAGGTACACAATGGGTCCAGGGACCGGGCTCCAAAGTTTTGATGGCTGAACTAGGTACAAGGTAATGAACTCACAAGTTACAAAGGTAATGAACTCACAAGTTACAAAGGTAATGAATACTGTAAGAATGGTTACTTACGTGTATACATGGCTGCAATCATGAACAAATTTTAGAGTAATGAGCAATTCACACTTCCACACCCGGTCACAACTGTAGTGAGTTATTGGTGCAAATGTTGATTGCTGAGTCTCTCTCTCTCTCACACACACACACACACACATACAAATTCATACACACACACACATAATCACACACACACACACACACACACACACACACACACACACACACATACACAAACTCATACACACACACGCACACACACTCATACACACATACACACTCATACACACACACACACTCATACTCACACACACACACACACACACACACACACACACACACACACACACACACACACACACACACACACTCACACACTCATACACATACACACAAACACACACACACACCAGGGGGCCAGGGGCCAGGAGCTCGGACTCGACCCCCGCAACCTCAACTAGGTGAGTACACACACACACACAGTAACAAGGGGACACAGTTGGAAGCTGAAGACACAGATGAATCACAGGGATGTTAGGAAGTATTTCTTCAGCCACAGAGTAGTCTACCTGGAGTTTACCTGGAGAGAGTTTCGGGGGTCAACGCCCCCGCGGCCCGGTCTGTGACCAGGCCTCCTGGTGGATCAGCGCCTGATCAACCAGGCTGTTGCTGCTGGCTGCACGCAAACCAACGTACGAGCCACAGCCCGGCTGATCAGGAACTGTCTTTAGGTGCTTGTCCAGTGCCAGCTTGAAGACTGCCAGGGGTCTGTTGGTAATCCCCCTTATGTGTGCTGGGAGGCAGTTGAACAGTCTCGGGCCCCTGACACTTATTGTATGGTCTCTTAACGTGCTAGTGACACCCCTGCTTTTCATTGGGGGGATGGTGCATCGTCTGCCAAGTCTTTTGCTTTCGTAGTGAGTGATTTTCGTGTGCAAGTTTGGTACTAGTCCCTCTAGGATTTTCCAGGTGTATATAATCATGTATCTCTCCCTCCTGCGTTCCAGGGAATACAGGTTTAGAAACCTCAAGCGCTCCCAGTAATTGAGGTGTTTTATCTCCGTTATGCGCGCCGTGAAAGTTCTCTGTACATTTTCTAGGTCGGCAATTTCACCTGCCTTGAACCAGTAAGTGGAATAGTTTGGGAAGCGATGTAGTGGAGGCAGGATCCATACATAGCTTTAAGCAGAGGTATGATAAAGCTCACGGCTCAGGGAGAGTGACCTAGTAGCGATCAGTGAAGAGGCGGGGCCAGGAGCTCGGACTCGACCCCCGCAACCTCAACTAGGTGAGTACAACTAGGTGAGTACACACACACACACACACACACACACACACACACACACACACATGCACATATGTGGTAATGCTTTATTTACAGCTAGCAAAGTCAGGGTATTTCTCCAGAATGGTCTGTAATATACCACTGTGGATAAAATACTTAGCCATTTCTTGAACACTTCTGAGTGAGTTGTTTCTAAATTCATTAATTTTATCGCACTCCAGTACATAATGACGCAGGGTGTGACAATAATCCATCTGGCAAAGTTTACATTTCGTTTGGTCTACATCTGGTGGTGGTGATTTAACCTGCCAAAGATACTTGTAACCCAGCCGGAGCCGGGCGGTAGTGACATCCAAGAGTCTGCTTATTTTGTTGGATGCACCATAGACATGTGGCTCCTCCTGCATGATAGAATGATGATAGATGGACTCACTGGTGTCAATCTCCCTGAGCCTTAAGTCCATAAAATTCAGCTGAAGTTCTTTTCGTATTATTGTTCTCAAACTACTACCTGACAAGCCAAGATTGTAATCTACTCCCTCTTTGAAAGCATACAGCTTAGCCAATTTATCAGTTCTATCATGCATCTGAAGACCAATGTGAGATGGAATCCACAGCATGTGCACTCTGACTCCACTGTCCACAATCCTACCATACCTGTGTCTGGCTTCTGACACAAGCATGCCACAATTTATGCTTAATGAGTTGAGAGCATTTATGGATGACAGAGAATCAGTTACAATTAAACTGTCAATCTTTGATACATAGATGCATTTCAGTGCAAGGAGTATGGCAAACAGTTCTGTCTGAAGGGTAGAGGCCCAATTATTGATGCGTGCTCCAATTTCTTTAAGAGAGCCATCACTCTGTACGACAACAGCAGCACTACCAGCTGCACCAGTGGATTGGTGAACAGAACCATCAGCGTAAATAATTTGCGAGAGTGTGTGCTGTGTGACTAAGTTATCAATACAGCTTAAGGCCTCATGTTTGGCTTCAAGGAGAAATTTTGGTTGTGATTTAAGAAGTAGTTTGGGGGGAAATGGAGGAATGGTAGTTTGGAATGGGGTAATATTCCATGGAGCGGAGAAGTGCCGCTGTTGCCTTACTTGACATAGATCATGTATCTGATTCATGCGGAGGTCGGCTCCAGTCTTTTCGATCCATCTGGAGGAGTGTTCACCAGTGCTGAGGAAAGTTTGGAGGGCTTCTGTGCAGGGGTTTGAATGAGCTTGCCTGAGCATATTAACCCCAATTAGGATATTTCTTTCAGTAACACGATCTCTGATGCTTGGAATATCAAGTTCTTTTTGCATATTTAAAATTTTGGCAGTCCGAGGGCATCCTAGGATGATCCTCATTGCTTCGTTCTGCAGTTTTTCCAGCCCTCCAAGCTTCCAGTCAGACACAAGAGCAAGTAGTGGAACAGCATAATCAACCAATGATCTAATATAAACAAGATACATCATTTTCACAATTTTAACATTAGCACCATACCTGGGGTGAAGCCCTGCCACAACTCTAAGTGCTCTTAGTCGTTCTTTGTATTGGCGACAAAGTCTTGTTACAACAGGTCCAAGTAGTGGAACCTCAAAGCCTAGATACCTGTATCTGCTTACATATTCTAGAAGAGACCCATTATGCAATTGGATCTGACGAACTGTGCCTCTCTGTCGAGGAGGACGCCTATTGAGTATCTTTGTTTTATCAGTAGAGATTATCAACCCCAGGTCCTGACACGAGGCTAGTACATGATTAAGAATGTTTTGGGTGTTGGAGAATCCGGTGGTGTGAATCATTATATCATCAGCAAAACTAATCACATAATTATGGGGCTGACTAGGCATAGCATTAAGTAATGCATTAATTAGAATATTGAACAGTGTGGGACTGAGCACACCTCCCTGTGGGGTTCCTAATTCAAAGTCTTTAGTTACACTTCTATGTCCCTGGAACAACACAGACGATTTTCTGTTGGACAGGTAGCCTTTAATCCAGCGGAGAAGCCATCCTCCAACATCCATTCTGGCAAGTTCACTAATTATTACATGTCGGTTGGCTACATCGGAGTGCTGAAGGAACAACAGGAAAAGTTGGTAGATGGATCTATAATTTCCTCACAAACAGAACACAAAGAGTAGTAGTCAACAGAGTAAAGTCTGAGGCGGCTACGGTGAATCTGTTCCGCAGGGCACAGTACTCGCTCCTATCTTGTTTCTCATCCTCATATCTGACATAGACAAGGATGTCAGCCGCAGCACCTTGTCTTCCTTTGCAGATGACACCCGAATCTGCATGACAGTGTCTTCCATTGCAGGCACTGCAAGGCTCCAGGCGGACATCAATCAAATCTTTCAGTGGGCTGCAGAAAGCAATATGATGTTCAACGGTGAGAAATTTCAATTACTCCGATATGGTGAACATGAGGAAATTAAAACTTCATCAGAGTATAAAACAAATTCCAGCCACAAAATAGAGCGAAAAACTAACGTCAAAGACCTGGGAGTGATCATGTCGGAGTACCATAACATTTTATCAATTGCATCTGCTAGAAAAATGACAGGATGGATAATGAGAACCTTCAAAACGAGGGAGAGGCCAAGCTCATGATGACACTCTTCAGGTCGCTTGTTCTATCTAGGCCGGAATATTGCTGCACACTAACAGCACCTTTCAAGGCAGGTAAAATTGCTGACCTAGAAAATGTTCAGAGAACCTTCATGACACGCGTAATGGAGATAAAACACCTCAATTACTGGGAACGCTTGAAGTTCCTGAACCTGTACTCCCTGGAACGCAGGCGGGAGAGATACATGATTATATACATCTGGAAAAACCCTGAGGGACTAGTACCAAACTTGCACATGAAAATCACTAACTACGAAAGCAAAAGACTCGGCAGACGATGCAACATCCCCCAATGAAAAACAGGGGTGTCACTAGCACGTTAAGAGACAACACAATAAGTGTCAGGGGTCCGAAACTGTTCAACTGTCTCCCAGCATACATAAGGGGGATTACCAATAGACCCCTGGCTGTCTTCAAGCAGGCGCTGGACAAGCACCTAAAGTCGGTGCCTGACCACCCAGGCTGTGGCTCGTACGTTGGTGTAGCCAGCAGTAACAGCCTGGTTGATCAGGCCCTGATCCACCATGAGACCTGGTCTCAGGTCAGGCCGCGGGGGCGTTGGCCCCCGGAACTCTCTCCAGGTTCCAAATCTGCACACGAAAATCACTCATTGCGAAAGCAAAAGACTTGGCAGATGCAACATCTCCCCCAATGAACAGCAGGGGCGCCACAAGTACGCCAAGAGACAACACAATAAGTGTCAGGGGCCCAAAACTGTTCAATTGCCTCCCAGCATACCCAGTAGAACCCTGGCTGTCCTCAAGAAGGCGCTAACAGGCACCTAGAGTCAGTACCTGATCAGCTGGGCTGTGGCTCATAGGTCGGTTTATGTGTGGCCAACAGTAACAGCCTGGTTGATCAGGCCCTGATCCACCGCGAGGCCTGATTACGGACCGGGCCGTGGGGCCATTGACCCCCGAAATCCCCTCCAGGTATACACCTCCAGGATGATGAAGCTGCCTTTATTTTAGATAAATGGTTCAGAGAACCGACACGTTGATAAATTATTTTGTTTAATGGTGTTTGAAATGGCGATTAAAGATGATTTAGGGTATTATTGTCTTGGGAAATAATCAACTTTGACTTTTTTTTGGGTTATCCTAGGTAAATTTACACTATGTATAATAATTGTACTAATTTGTACTTATGCCTAAATAAACTTACTTGGCGGGCGTCACTGAATTTTGATAATGAAATTAATCATCAGCCCTCTTGGTTAATACATGTTATACGAACGAAATTATCCAAGTTGACAGGTCCTGCACTTGTCCACTTTTGGTGAATACGGGAAGATGTAGATGCCAGGTCGTCAATTTCTAGATTAGTCAAACTAGTTTATTGTGTTACTGCTTTCCCTAATTTTACAAACGTTTCCTTTCCTCATATCGCTATGAATAAAACATATATGAACAGACGTTTTAGCTTAGAGGGGTAATAGGTACTCGTATACCCAGGAAGACGTAAACTGAAATATACTTAGTACTGGCAACAGTGAGGGAGGAGAGACTGGTGTAGGCAGAGTGAGTGTGGTATAATCTGGGTGATAGTTATTGCGCTTACACTGCTAACATTTTCTATCAATAGTGATGAAGAGATGGCATTCGTGGCAAAATTCAAGGCCCTACAAAATCCAACGAATTGTAGGAGACAATGTAACAGGTAATGTATTCTTTGTTATTCCCATAACAGTTACGTGCTTTTTTAAGAGCGACTGTATGAATTTATTCTTTAATCCTAATTGGAAATGATTTTTCCTCATATCTGTTAACAACACATGCAATAAATAGTACATTTATTTATCACTCCAGTAGAGATTGATGGGGTGAGATCCGTTGTCGGGGCATGTCACCTTGTGTCGTATGGAGTAATGTGTGGTGTAGTAAGGTATTGTGGGGCCACTGTGTGGTGTAGTGGGGTATTGTGATAAGATAAGATAAGATTTCGTTCGGATTTTTAACCCCGGAGGGTTAGCCACCCAGGATAACCCAAGAAAGTCAGTGCGTCATCGAGGACTGTCTAACTTATTTCCATTGGGGTCCTTAATCTTGTCCCCCAGGATGCGACCCACACCAGTCGACTAACACCCAGGTACCTATTTGCTGCTAGGTGAACAGGACAACAGGTGTAAGGAAACGTGTCGAAATGTTTCCACCCGCCGGGAATCGAACCCGGGCCCTCCGTGTGTGAAGCGGGAGCTTTAGCCACCAGGCCACCGGGTAGGGTAGTGTGTGGTGTAGTAGGGCATTGTGTGGTGTGACTGGGTATTGTATGTACTAGGAAACTGTAGCGGGGTACTGTGTGGTGTAGGGTATTGTGTATGGTAGGGCATTGTGTGGTGTAGTGGGGTATTGTTTGTAATGAGGAATTGTGTGTAGTGGGGAACTGTGTGGTGTAGTGGGGTACTGTGTCGTGTAGTAGTGTATTGTGTGGTTTTTTTTTTATATTTTTATTTAAAACATATGACAAATACAATAATGTATAAGAGTATAAAATTAAAAACCATACTAGATATTACAAAACCTCTAGTACACAATCCCGGTACATTTAAAGAACACCATAGATAGTGGCCATATTACAACCATATACATAAACACAACCATATACATAACCTACAAACCCTCCTTTTACAATAATCATTATTGCCAGTGCAGACACAGCTGACACTTCTACCCCCCCCCCCGTATGTACAGTCCCCGTTCTAAATAACATACATTAATTATCCTAATGAATGGTCATACCCTGACCTCATCAAAACCTTAATGAGTATTTACCTAAGAGTTGGTAGTGCATGAACAAGACACAAAACATAAATTTACAGACTAAAACAGTTATGAAACATTACATTCCTATACACATACACTGTAATAAGTAGAAGAATATACACCACCAATATAATATCAAATATTAATGTTAATCATGAATTATAAACTTTCAAAACATTGCATATCGTGAAGTTCACGCTCAAAATGCAAGATAATATACCACATGCTACATAGCGGTACATTACTAGGCTATGTAAATAATTAAAAGAACCCAAGACTAGAACACGAATAAGTATTATCCAAAGGTTCATCATGATTTTAGTAACTTAACAACACCAAACTTCTTATAACACCTAACACGCCAACATGCAAACTTATCAACACGTAACATACATTCCACAAGACTATACTTTCGCTGTGCCTTCTAGCACATGCCTAACTAGTATTACTTACAAATATAGATACAAAAATTTTTATCTAGAGACTTTTATTTTTATTTAAAACATAGAACAAATACAATAATGTATAAGAGTATAAAATTAAACCATACTAGACATTGCAAAACCTCTACCTGGAGTTTACCTGGAGAGAGTTTCGGGGGTCAACGCCCCCGCGGCCCGGTCTGTGACCAGGCCTCCTGGTGGATCAGCGCCTGATCAACCAGGCTGTTGCTGCTGGCTGCACGCAAACCAACGTACGAGCCACAGCCCGGCTGATCAGGAACTGACTTTAGGTGCTTGTCCAGTGCCAGCTTGGAGACTGCCAGGGGTCTGTTGGTAATCCCCCTTATGTGTGCTGGGAGGCAGTTGAACAGTCTCGGGCCCCTGACACTTATTGTATGGTCTCTTAACGTGCTAGTGACACCCCTGCTTTTCATTGGGGGGATGGTGCATCGTCTGCCAAGTCTTTTGCTTTCGTAGTGAGTGATTTTCGTGTGCAAGTTCGGTACTAGTCCCTCTAGGATTTTCCAGGTGTATATAATCATGTATCTCTCCCTCCTGCGTTCCAGGGAATACAGGTTTAGAAACCTCAAGCGCTCCCAGTAATTGAGGTGTTTTATCTCCATTATGCGCGCCGTGAAAGTTCTCTGTACATTTTCTAGGTCGGCAATTTCACCTGCCTTGAAAGGTGCTGTTAGAGTGCAGCAATATTCCAGCCTAGATAGAACAAGTGACCTGAAGAGTGTCATCATGGGCTTGGCCTCCCTAGTTTTGAAGGTTCTCATTATCCATCCTGTCATTTTTCTAGCAGATGCGATTGATACAATGTTATGGTCCTTGAAGGTGAGATCCTCCGACATAATCACTCCCAGGTCTTTGACGTTGGTGTTTCGCTCTATTTTGTGGCCAGAATTTGTTTTGTAATCTGATGAAGATTTAATTTCCTCATGTTTACCATATCTGAGTAATTGAAATTTCTCATCGTTGAACTTCATATTGTTTTCTGCAGCCCACTGAAAGATTTGGTTGATGTCCGCCTGGAGCCTTGCAGTGTCTGCAATGGAAGACACTGTCATGCAGATTCGGGTGTCATCTGCAAAGGAAGACACGGTGCTGTGGCTGACATCCTTGTCTATGTCGGATATGAGGATGAGGAACAAGATGGGAGCTAGTACTGTGCCTTGTGGAACAGAGCTTTTCACCGTAGCTGCCTCGGACTTTACTCTGTTGACGACTACTCTCTGTGTTCTGTTAGTGAGGAAATTATAAATCCATCGACCGACTTTTCCTGTTATTCCTTTAGTGCGCATTTTGTGCGCTATTACGCCATGGTCACACTTGTCGAAGGCTTTTGCAAAGTCTGTATATATTACATCTGCATTCTTTTTGTCTTCTAGTGCATTTAGGACCTTGTCGTAGTGATCCAGTAGTTGAGACAGACAGGAGCGACCTGTTCTAAACCCATGTTGCCCTGGGTTGTGTAACTGATGGGTTTCTAGATGGGTGGTGATCTTGCTTCTTAGGACACTTTCAAAGATTTTTATGATATGGGATGTTAGTGCTATTGGTCTGTAGTTCTTTGCTGTTGCTTTACTGCCCCCTTTGTGGAGTGGGGCTATGTCTGTTGTTTTTAGTAACTGAGGGACGACCCCCGTGTCCATGCTCCCTCTCCATAGGATGGAAAAGGCTCGTGATAGGGGCTTCTTGCAGTTCTTGATGAACACAGAGATTCATGAGTCTGGCCCTGGGGCAAAGTGCATGGGCATGTCATTTATCGCCTGTTCGAAGTCATTTGGCGTCAGGATAACATCGGATAGGCTTGTGTTAATCAAATTTTGTGGCTCTCTCATAAAAAAATTCATTTTGATCTTCGACTCTCAGTCTGGTTAGCGGCTTGCTAAAAACTGAGTCATATTGGGACTTGAGTAGCTCACTCATTTCCTTGCTGTCATCTGTGTAGGACCCATCTTGTTTAAGTAGGGGCCCAATACTGGACGTTGTTCTCGATTTTGATTTGGCATAGGAGAAGAAATACTTTGGGTTTCTTTCGATTTCATTTATGGCTTTTAGTTCTTCCCGCGATTCCTGACTCCTAAAGGATTCTTTTAGCTTAAGTTCGATGCTTGCTATTTCTCTGACCAGTGTCTCCCTGCGCATTTCAGATATATTGACCTCTTTTAGCCGCTCTGTTATTCTTTTCCGTCGCCTGTAAAGGGAGCGCCTGTCTCTTTCTATTTTACATCTACTCCTCCTTTTTCTTAGAGGAATAAGCCTTGTGCATACATCGAGTGCCACCGAGTTAATCTGTTCTAGGCATAAGTTTGGGTCTGTGTTGCTTAGTATATCTTCCCAGCTTATATCGGTTAGGACTTGGTTTACTTGGTCCCACTTTATGTTTTTGTTATTGAAGTTGAATTTGGTGAATGCTCCCTCGTGACTAGTCTCATTTTGTCGGTCTGGGGCTCCACGCATACATGTCTGAACCTCAATTATGTTGTGATCTGAGTATATTGTTTTTGATATGGTGACATTTCTTATCAGATCATCATTGTTAGTGAAGATGAGGTCTAGTGTATTCTCCAGTCTAGTAGGCTCTATTATTTGCTGGTTTAAATTGAATTTTGTGCAGAGATTTAAAAGCTCGTGTGAGTGTGAGTTTTCATCAGAGCTGCCTCCTGGTGTTATTACTGCAACAATATTATTTGCTATATTCCTCCATTTTAGGTGCCTTAAGTTGAAATCCCCCAGGAGCAAGATGTTGGGTGCAGGAGCTGGAAGATTTTCCAGACAGTGGTCAATTTTTAACAGCTGTTCCTGGAATTGCTGGGATGTTGCATCCGGAGGCTTGTAGACTACCACAATGACTAGGTTTTGGTTCTCGACCTTTACTGCTAAAACTTCCACTACGTCATTTGAGGCATTAAGCAGTTCTGTGCAAACAAGTGACTCTGCAATGTACTGGCCAACCTCCCCCTTTTGCCTGTTCACTCTGTCACATCTGTATAGGTTGTAACCTGGGATCCATATTTCGTTGTCCAAGTGATCCTTTATGTGGGTCTCAGTGAAAGCCGCGAACATTGCCTTTGCCTCTGCAAGCAGTCCACGGATGAAAGGTATTTTGTTGTTTGTTGCTGGCTTTAGACCCTGTATATTTGCAAAGAAGAATGTTATTCGACTGGTGGTATTGTTGGTACTGGGGGGGGATTTTTTTTCCGGCATTAGTATCTGTATCTGTTGGTTTGGAGTGGAGGCCATCGACTGTGGTTCCACTCCAGGAATGACTGGATTTGGTGTACGATTTCTGCCATTTCCTGCCAGTTTTTTTTCCTTCCTGGCACTAAAAAACCTCTCCCTCTTGAGTGGCTGTGGCTACCCAGGTTTTCCCATGGCCTGTATGTTTTGTATCTTTTTGTCCCCTTTAGATGGTATGCCTGGCAATTTAAGTTATAGCACAGTCTTTCCTGTACTGAAGAGGTACACATTTCAGGGTGAAAAAGCTTACAGGAAGGGAGTTTGCATTTTCCTGTTGTCATATGGGCATGGCATTTTCTAGGGTGGTCATAGTTGCATGTCCCATCTGTTTTTCCAGATTTCCCATGCCAGCAGATACCAAGTGCATAGTATGTGCACAGGCTTGGTTTCCGCTTGCCTTGGGTTTCTGTGACTGTATTCCCTGTTGGTGCATGTTTCCCTGTCTTACTTCTATCCTCCCTAGCACCAACAATGGAGCTCCCACCAGTTGTTTTTGGTAATTTATCCTCACTATTGCTATTCGAGTCCTCTTGTTTGCTATTTCCTGCGGTATTTCTAGTTTGCAATATTGGTTTTATCTTTGACTACACTTGTTTCCCTACTATGGCTCCTGTCCCCTATGAGGTCATTTATATGTATTCCTTCCTGCGTATAATTCCCGACTACCTGGACAAAATCTCCAGCTTCACCATTACTGTCTCCCAGGACAGCATCTCCAGCTTCACCATTTCTGTCTCCCAGGACAGCACCTCCAGCTTCACCATTACTGTCTCCCAGGACAGCACTATCAGCCCCACATTTACTGACTACCAAGACATCACCTCCAGCCTTACAGTTTGTGACTACATGGCCAGTATCAAGGGCAGTATCATTCAGCCCAGACTTTTTATGTTCCCATCTGTTGTAGAAAGCTTCCAGGTTTTCTATGAAAGCAGCTTTGATGTTGTCCTCTTTTAATACCCTTGTGATTTTAGTCCACAGATTTTCCTCATTTGGGCATACCCAAAAACACTTCTCTGTTTTAATACTGCTTGTAGCTAGTTCTGGGATATCTGCACAAGGGGCGTGACACCAATTTCCACAAAAATGACAATTTATCCATGTGGAAGCCCGTTTGTTTGACTGACCACAGACTACACACAGCTTCATAATGATTTGAATGGTTGATTTACTGCAATTCTACTAGCAACCTCTTGAATATTATATTAATAACCTTAAATGAAGCTCTAGCTATTTGTATTTCTGTTTCTAACTCTTTTTGTATATTGGACAGCTTACCGTCACGTTCCTGATTTTTTAATGTTTGTGTTTATAAGGGCGCCTACAACCCCATCCGTTTACAGTCTGCTTTATTGTCCAACGAAACTGTTTGAAACCAGTCCCGGGTTCGGACCAGTCAAGGGTTCGGACCAGTCAAGGGTTCGGACCAGTCGATCTGCTCTGATCAGTGGGTCACTTATTTAAAACATACTGGTCGGTGATTTGAGCTAACACATGAAGGATCTACTGGAAATTATCTACCCGAGTAATATGTGATTTGACTGATACAAAAGTATAACTTGCGTGTTGAAGAGCCGGTGATATCTGGCAGCTCCTACAATGACGAACGGTCGACCTCCTTGTTTATCAATCGCTGTATCTGGCTTTTCTATTATTTTTTTTTTTTTTTTTTTTTTCCCCGTCTCCACCACAATAAATGCTATATTATCACTATAGTTGACTGGTGCAAATTTTGGAGGAAGGACGCTTTTTCTGTAGTAATAATTGCTTCTCGTTGTGTATATTGCGACCGCTGGTAACTACAGGTTATATGAAATTCACAGTAACGTCTCGTATTTCAAGAAAAAGAAACTAATGAAAGTCACTCCACTCCACTAAGTACCATTATAATACTGGTTAGTTGCTACTACAACACTGTATTCTGCTATTCACTGGTATCACTAGATTATATGCGAGTACACTAGCAAGCCAGGAAGATTTTTAAAAACAGCTGACCTGTGGTAAGTTTCTGGCGACTTCTGGCACCTGCCTCTATAGGCTTATCACTTCATTTACAAATTCACCTGTTTTCAAATGACACTTTAGCCTTTATCATCAATATACTAGGGAGCCACTGTAGTATACACTATACACTATGTATACTCAATGTTATCAGGGAGACTTTCTTTCCTCTGACACGAAAAGTTCAATTATTATTATTTTTTTTTTTTTCCACACGGGACACAGGCCTATGATTCCCCTCTGGCAGTAAACTCTGCTAGGTAGTGCACAATAATTCTCCTTTTTTTACTCAGTATATAATGTTTTCCGCCCAAGATTGGTTCCAGGCGCTAGAGGGATGTATCGTATAGGATTGATGACACAAATTAAAGTTCTAGCACGTAAGAGCGACCGTGAAAACACGAGATAACCCGGAGCACAACGAGGCACGCTGACACGCTGACACTGTGCCTTGTGCCATATCTGAGAACTGAAATGTCAAAGAGGAACCTCATAGGTATGGTAACCTTAGACCTGCAAAAGGCAGTACAGAAAATAAACACCATATATAATGGCCATATTACAACCATATACATAACCCACAACACATCCTACAAACCCTCCTTTTACAATAATCATTATTGCCAGTGCAGAAACACAGCTGACACTTCTCCCCCCCCCCTTAACATATGTACAGTCCCCGTTCTAAATAACATACATGAATTATCCTAATTAATGGCCATACTCTGACCCCATCAAAACCTTAATGAATATTCACCAAGAGTTGGTAGTGTATGAACTGTGAAAATTTGTGTGGGCTGCCTCCAAGTGAGTCGCCTACCCTGGCAAACTCTGTTGACACCGAGCTCTGAGGTGGGTACCTCAGCCTCACAAGTGGCTTATAGGACAGATTTTCACAAATGATTGGTATTGCAAGAAACCTCGCCTGCATGCACGTATAAAGGACTAACTTACTTGGTGTTGCAGCATATATCCTGATCTTCAACTTCCTAAGCCTAGCTTTAGCGCCCTTGGACTTCCCCTTGGGAACCACGTGCAACTGGGAGCATTAATTCCTGCAATATTCAATCGTTATTAGTGTCCTGCCTGCACCTCAGAAATTCCTATATCCAAGAGGGTATGTATCCCCTAGTATAACTATGCAGACTCAGACGCTAGCTTCAGACGACTCTGAGACGCTGGTACTTACTGGGCATACTCTCTCTGTAGCACGCCGAGCCCTCAGTTAACTCAACCCACACTCTCCTAAGTCACTGGCCAGATCCTACGGGAAAAGGTGAATATCTCGTCTTACTGTATGGGCTGATGGAGGAGATCATCTACGGTACATCGAGGTGTCTCTACCAGATTTCCCCAGGTCTCAGATGTGAAGACACGTGGGGGCGCCGCCTGATGTTCACGGCACGTCTTGTCCAGTCGAAGTCTATCGTAAGAAGGACGCTATTCTGTCTTTGTGACCTGCGCCCCGCCATTCAAGCTAGGGCTGCCAGTTCTCCCTAGCTAACTTATCCTAATGTTTGCCTACATTATCGGCCTATTACTACCTATGTTAAGGTCTTAGGTCTACTCTATCATTATCTACAGATGCCTTAGTAAACCTAATATGAGTGTACTACCAGTAAACCTACCTCCTACTTCCCTGAAGAGTAAATCTATAAATTAAATAAGCTTACCAACCGCCAACCAGAGAATGCCGTGTTTGGGAGGGTTTAAGGGCCGCTCGGCTCAGACGACCAGACACTCGTGCTGGATCTGAGCTGTGGAACTATTTGGACCAAATAAATTTCCACATCCTCCCGCCGGCGAAGGTAGGCGCTTAGTCTAGATCAAGTCTGCCTCCCGCAGGCCCCCCAGTGGGCCCTGGACTCGAGCGCCGTTCGACGGGTCGTCCGGCCGCTCAGCTCGCTCAACCTCTGGTCTGATTTCTCATGTCCCGGTCCCACCGTGTGGACCTCGAGAGGCAAAAGCCTGTTGATGGGTCTTATAGTCTCGACACCGTTCATTCTCACTTTCACCATTCTCAACCACCCAGCCTTGTCTGGGTGGGTTGACACTACCAGGCCAAGAGGCCAGTATGCCCTCGGCGCCTCGGATTCTACCAGCACCAGGTCCCCTTCACTTAGCATCATCTTATTCGCCTCGGGGTCGGCACCATAGAAATGTTCCCGCAAGGTTGTCAAGTAATCCCTGCGCCACACCTGGTTCCATTTGTCCAGGATGTTCACCAGTCTGTTGTGACTCCTGTGCAGTTCTTCATTGATGGGGGGACCATCTGGCCCATAATAATCCAGCTCCTTGGAAGACTGACTCAAAATTGCAGGGAAGGGCTCAATCCTTCTTCCAAACAGCATGTGATTGGGGGTGAGAGCTTCTTGCTCGTCAATCCCATTTTGTACGTAGGTCAGAGGCCTGTTATTAACTCTTGCCTCTATCTCAACTAACACTGTCCTCAGTTCATCACAGCTCACCCTCCTGCCGTGCAAGACCTTCCGAATGCACCTTTTGACTGTGCCCACCATGCGTTCATAGAATCCCCCTTGCCAGGGTGCCCTGGGAGCTATGAACCTCCACTCGCACTCTATTGTCTTCAGGTGTTCTCGTACTTCTCCGTTGTCCCTAAGATTCCTGAAAACTTTATCGGCCGCCCTAAAGCTTGTGCCATTGTCCGAGATAATCAATCGCGGGCACGAGAATCTGGCAGTAAACCTCCTGAACAACTTCACGAAAGTCTCTGTCGTCATATCTTCTGCCAACTCCAAATGCACCGCTCGAGTAGTGGCACAGGTAAACAGGCAGACATATACTTTCTGAGGGCCCTCCTTAACGTCTCCTGGGTTCTTCAATGTGATAGCCCCAGTATAGTCTATTCCTACAGTCTCAAAGGGCCTGTCACTATGTACCCGCTCCTGAGGCAGCGGTGGTGGACCTGGGTAGGGTAGGGTCCTCCCATCGTACAGCCGGCAGACCGTGCAACTCTTTAGCACCCTTTTGACGGCAGCTCGACCCTTCAGTACCCAGTAATTCTGACGTAGGCAGGTGAGGGTATCTCCAAACCCCCCATGGAAGGTCCTCTGATGGGCATCTTGTATCAATAGCTCTGTCGCCCATCCCTCCTTTCCCAGCAGCACGGGATGTTTGGCCCCATAGCTGAGCTCAGAGTTTTGTATTCTTCCCCTGCATCTTATTAGCCCCGCATGATCTAGGAACAATCCCAATGAGTGAACCAATTTGCTGTTCCCTGAGTCGTCATCGTTGGACACGCGTCCTGACACCATAACCTGCTGCCGGGTCGCAAGTACTTCCAACACTCCTGGAAACCTCCCCCTTTGGTACTGCCTTATCCAATATTCTCTGGGACCCACTAGAGACAACTGTCGACCCTGGCTTACCTTGTCATGCAGCTTCCTCACGAATCGAAATACCATTTCCGTGACTCCTATAAGTTTTCTCCACGAGGAGTAGCGCCTGGGGTCAAATAATTCAGTGTCGTGTTCCCCCGCAAAATGTACTATGCTGCTGATTGTCTCCACGAATTTCTGCTCCGGCCAGCAATCCCTTGCCGGTAACCAGTCTGGGCCTTTGAACCAAAGCTCGCTTTTACTCAACTTTCTGTGTGTCACCCCTCGGCTTATCAGGTCGGCTGGGTTTTGATCTGTAGGCACATACAGAATTGTTGACGTTGACTGTAGTTCCTGTATCTCCTTTACCCGATTCCTGACATAGGGGAGCTTAGACCTGTCATTCTGGACCCACTGTAAGGCCACCTCCGAGTCTGTCCATACATAGGTGTGTGTCACCCTCAGATTACTTAACACCTCCTCTACGTACTTACCCAGTCTTGCTCCCAGCAACATCGCCATGAGCTCTAGCTTTGGGATCGAGCAATCCTTCAGGGGTGTCACCCGCGCACGACTGGTGACCAGATTGACTTGGTCCCCGGCCACCAAATACGCTACTGCCCCATAGGCCCTGGAGGAGGCATCACAAAAGACGTGCAAGTCATAATCCCGCCCGGTGCACCCGATGGACCTGGGGAATGTGAACTCGTGCAATTCCGCTAGGTCTTTGTTAACCAGATCCCACTCCTGGCAGACTGTTTCTGGCAGTGGGTCGTCCCAACCTAGGTTCAGCTCCCAGGTCTGTTGTACTAGCATCCTCCCTCGAATGGTGATGGGTGTCAACAAACCCAAAGGATCGAAGGCAGTCTGCACTTTGCTCAGCAAAGACCTCCTGGTCAGCTTCCCTTCCCCATCAGGCTTCCTCTTTAGCCTAAGTCTGTCTTCCTTGATTTCCCACTCCAGTCCCAACACCGATGTTACCTCAGGCACTGAGTAGCCAGTATAGTCACGTTCCACCATGCCCCGCAACGTTGGATTGTTTGTCACCCATTCTCTCAATGGCATGTTAGCCGAGAGCATCTCCTGATTAGACTCTCGGTAAATATCCATCAACAGCCTTTCATCTGAGGTGGTACCCTGCATGTTGTCTACATAAAATAGGGTCTTCAGTAATTCTTTAAGCGGGCTGTTACAGTTCACAAGGTGGTAGTCTATGGTAGCCTGTAATAGGAATGGTGAACTAGTGGCACCAAACAACACTGCCCTGAATCTATAGGTATCATACCCTTGCTTGGGCACCTCCCTGTTAGCCAACCACAAGAACCTTGTGTAGTCCCTATCCTGTGGCTGCAACCCAATACGTAGGAAGGCTTTGCTAATGTCTGCCGCATAGGCGTACTGTTCCGTCCTGAATCTCAACAACACGTCTGCTAATTTCTGCGTCAGGGAGGGCCCTGTGAGCAGACAGTCGTTCAACGATGGCTCTCGGGGACTCGCCTGCGAGCTGCAGTTGAAGACTACTCTGATGGGAGTGGTTACCGACTCCTTGGTGACTGCCATGTGTGGAAGATAATAGGTGTTTTCCCCAGGGCTGGCATTGGGCACTTTCTCGATGAACCCAAGGGCCAGCTGTTCCTTAATAATATCATCATATTTCCCCACCAGACCCTTCTTGGTCAGGCTGTTCACCAATGAATTCAACTGACCACGTGCCCTCTTGAAATTAGTGGGCAGCGTTGGGTGGCCCGGTTTCCATGGGAGTCGCACCCAATACTGTCCATCCCTGAACTGCACATGGTTCAAGTAATCTCGATACGTCTCTTCGTGTTCGGGGGGCGGCTGGTCACCTTTAATCCCTACTACATCCAGGTCCCATAGTTTATGGACCGGCTCACTGTCGGATATGCCAACTTGCGCCTCTGACAGGTCTTCGTGCACACCAATCCGCATCACCAGTACAGCCTCAGTCGCTGTAATACCAGAGCCCTCCTTTCCCGGGGTCGCAGGGAAGTGAGCTGGTATTCTGCATCCTACGATGTACCCCGCTGGAGTCCTGTACAGGCCCACACCTTCCTTGATAACTCTTCTCGTAGACACGAACTCGTCTAGGTAATCCCCTCCTACCAAGATGCCTACATTACTAACATTGTCTGTAGCAATGTCTGGTTCTGCTAGCTTCACACCCAACTCCCTCAAACGTTTGACTGCTGCAGCCAGTCCCCTAGTGGTAATGATATTGGGCAGCCTCTTCACCATCAAGGCTGAAATTTCCCGTCGATGCCCGGCTAACCTGACCGTCACATTGACTACTGGATAAGACCTGCGTGGGACTTCCCCACCAAACCCTTCCACCTTCATGTCAACTTTACCAACTGTCTCCAGCTTCAACCTAGTGGCTAGACTCTCCGCTATGAAGGATCTCTGTGCCCCACTGTCGAAGAACAAACGGGTTGTTTCAGACTTCTCCCGTTCGCGACCACCGCCATTATGGTGGGCAAGGCCACCGAGCCTTGAAATTGCTCACCAGAACAAATTCTCGGTGCCGTACTCACCACACTCATCGTTACTTCTGACTTGTTCTTGCTCTCCGCCCTTTCTTGAGGTTTGCTCTCCTTAACTTGTGCTAATCCGGCATCATTAGGACACAGTGCACTGTGGTGCTTTCCCTTCCGGCAGCCCCGACACTCCCTGAGCATGGTGTTACAGTCCCTGGCAAAATGTTCTCCACAACACTTGAAACAAAGTCTCAACTCTCTTAGCCGTTGAACCCTTTGGTTATAGGTGGTGAAGCTTGAACACCCTGAACTAGCGTGTTCTTCATCACAAAACACGCACCGTCTCATACTGGCCGCTTTAGTGGCTTCTCCCTTGGCCCTGGGGGTGGAGGGTTCGCCCTGGGCATAATACGTGCCTACTTTAGTGGGAGGTGGTTTAGGTCTATCTCTCGAATGTCTGGGGAAGTCGACCGACTTCTCCTTGGTAGGTAATTTCTCCCCCTGACCTATGCTCAGGTGAGATACGAGATCCCCTAACCCTTCAACAATTTGGTTTATCGTGAACCTATTCGTCCGATGTTTTAAGTGTAACTCATGCACTGTCGTGCTAGCCAGTTTCCTCTGAATCACCTGGCTAAGGATCCATTTTGAATCATTCTCATCATGCAAATCTCTGAAACTATTGGTCAAGCTCATAACCTCAATACGGAACTTCTCTAGACTTTGACGGTCATGTCGGCAAGCCTCTAGATCCAACAACCGATAAAGTATAGCTACCTTTATCTCCTCAGTGTTGCCAAACATGTCTTCTAATTGGTCTTTGGCATGTTGGTAATTAGTGTCAGTAATCGGGTAGTGCCGGACCAGATCTAAGGCTTTACCCTTGAGCTGCGACCGCAAATACTGCAACTTGACGGCATCTGACAAATCATTTCTGTCATCTATCTGGGCTCTAAACTGATCCCAGAAAGCAATGTACTCTGTTAAGGTTCCGTCAAACGTTGGTAAATTCAACTGGGGCAATCTGGGCAACACATTAACAGGCGTGCTGTTGTTCGTGTTCTTTGAAACATTTGCTGCCCCTGCTGTACCGGCCTTCAAAGTCTTTATTAACTGCCTGCAGAGTCTCATCTCTGCTTTACACTCTGCCCTTCGTTCGTCATAGTCTGTCCGTGCTACTTCGACCGTATATTCAGACTCACCTGTAGTATAGGCCTCTGTCTCATAAAGGATAAATGATCTCTCAAAGGCCTCCAGTCTTTGCTCCAAAGGTTTCAGGCAACTCTCTAGTTCCTCCCAGTCTACGTCCTGATCTTGCCTGGCCATACGACACTCCTCACATGCTTTGCTCAGGCGCCCCTTATAGGCTCCCATAGACCGCTTTAATTGACTTAGAGCTGGGACAGCTGGTACTGCATCTTCACCTACCATAGTTGTGGTTTAGTTAAGATCACGGTGCTAATTTGTATTTCAATTAGCCCACCCCACAGCACAAACGGTATTAGGTGAGAATGAACGAGTCTCAAGGCTTCTCAACAAGCTTAACAATTCCCTTTATTATATTGACTCTACTCTGAATCAAAAATGTACACTGTTAGCTCTCAAATCCCAATCAAAAATGTGTATCGATGTGAAAGCTTAATCTAGCACTTAACTGTACAATGCCAGCAAATAATTACAGGACTTAACCTAGTCTCAGGTATAATTCACAAATCCCACATTAACATGAATCAAAGATGATGAAAATCACAATAAAAGTGCAGTATACAAATTAAAATCACTTGGTTAACACAAGTAAATTCAACAATTCAACTTGTGAAACAGTAAATAAATAATGTATGTAAACAGCTTGGCCTAACTGTGCCCAGCTTACTCTGTTTTAGCGTGGATGGTTGGATAAGGTAAATCCTAACCTAGCTAGTGTGCTATAACTTAAACCTGGCTTTATAACTCCCTGTAAATAATAACTAGGTTAAATCTGTCCTAGCTACTATAACCTTTTGTAAATATTGCACAAGCCTAGCCTAACTGTGGCTACCTTGCAAATCCACTGTAAGTAATTAACACACAAGTCTCCTACTCTGGATTACTTGTAATCACTGTAAATAATTAAATTCACAAGCTTCTCTAGCCTACCTGGCCTGCCTGTAAATTACTGCAAATAACAACTTCTGTGTATAGTCAGCTTGGCCTAGCCTCTGAGTAACTTTGACCTAGGTGTGCTAACTTAACCTAACTTTTTTAAACTGGTTCCTAACTGTGGCCTAGCTATGATAGCTTAACCTAGCTATTCCACATCCGGTTTTCGAAGGACCACTTTTGTGAAAAGTTGTGTGGGCTGCCTCCAAGAGAGTCGCCTACCCTGGCAAACTCTGTTGACACCGAGCTCTGAGGTGGGTACCTCAGCCTCACAAGTGGCTTATAGGACAGATTTTCACAAATGATTGGTATTGCAAGAAACCTCGCCTGCATGCACGTATAAAGGACTAACTTACTTGGTGTTGCAGCATATATCCTGATCTTCAACTTCCTAAGCCTAGCTTTAGCCCCCTTGGACTTCCCCTTGGGAACCACGTGCAACCGGGAGCATTAATTCCTGCAATATTCAATCGTTATTAGTGTCCTGCCTGCACCTCAGAAATTCCTATATCCAAGAGGGTATGTATCCCCTAGTATAACTATGCAGACTCAGACGCTAGCTTCAGACGACTCTGAGACGCTGGTACTTACTGGGCATACTCTCTCTGTAGCACGCCGAGCCCTCAGTTAACTCAACCCACAATCTCCTAAGTCACTGGCCAGATCCTACGGGAAAAGGTGAATATCTCGTCTTACTGTATGGGCTGATGGAGGAGATCTTCTACGGTACATCGAGGTGTCTCTACCAGATTTCCCCAGGTCTCAGATGTGAAGACACGTGGGGGCGCCGCCTGATGTTCACGGCACGTCTTGTCCAGTCGAAGTCTATCGTAAGAAGGACGCTATTCTGTCTTTGTGACCTGCGCCCCGCCATTCAAGCTAGGGCTGCCAGTTCTCCCTAGCTAACTTATCCTAATGTTTGCCTACATTATCGGCCTATTACTACCTATGTTAAGGTCTTAGGTCTACTCTATCATTATCTACAGATGCCTTAGTAAACCTAATATGAGTGTACTACCAGTAAACCTACCTCCTACTTCCCTGAAGAGTAAATCTATAAATTAAATAAGCTTACCAACCGCCAACCAGAGAATGCCATGTTTGGGAGGGTTTAAGGGCCGCTCGGCTCAGACGACCAGACACTCGTGCTGGATCTGAGCTGTGGAACTATTTGGACCAAATAAATTTCCACATGAACAACAAGACACAAAACATAAATTTACAACTACAACAGATATGAAACATTACATTCCTATACACATACATCGTAAAAAGTAAAAGTAATATACACCTCAATATAATATCAATTAGTAATTTGACAATCAAATATAAATTTTTCAAAACAACCTTGCATAACGGGAAGTTCACACTCAAAATGCAAGATAATACACCACATGCTACATATCGGTATAATACTAGGCTATGTACACATTTTAAAGAACCCAAGATTACAACTTGAAAAAGTAATATCCAAATGGTCTATTATGATTTTAGTAAGTTACCAACACTAAACTCCTTATAACATCTATCACGCCACATATAAACTTAACAAACCGTGTCACACATTCCACAAGATTTCATTTTATGAGTAATTCAAGATCTCAGTGCCACACAATGCCACAACCATACACGCACAGACGTACGGAACCATTCATAATACATACACGTCACTCCCTAAAACCCGCACTCTACCCTGAAGTCTCTAACATACCGTTTGGTGCTACCACGGGGGGAGTCCAGCCCCCCGTTGCCTTACCCCACCCACAGTTGCAGCAACATTTGAACAGTAAGACATCGATACTTTGCCGGAAAACTATTATCCCAACTTCTACCATATATGAGTTTATTTCTGCAATACGTTCTGTAGATACCTGCCGCAATTGCCCTGATCCTACCTGATCCCCAGGTTTCCCGCATACCCCACAAGATATAGAGGAAATCAGCCACCACGTACATTATTGCTCTTCGTACCTCACTTGATACTCCGCTAACTTCCAATGTTAAGGCCCGTAAGGTTGAAATACTTCCCCCACTAAGAAAATCTAAAACCCGCCCCAACCACGAACGAACTTTGTCCAAGGTATCACAAAAGTAGACAGCATGAAAAGCTGTTTCTTTGAGACCTCAACGCAAGCAATCCGTTTCCCTTACCAAACCCATCCTATTTAAGACCGATTTTGATGCTAAAATCCCCATGACAAATCTGTACACCAATTCACGAACCCTTGGTGCCAACTTAAGTTTACAAAATCCTTCCCATATTTCCCCCCAATTATACAGCAGAAAAACAAACAATCCCTGTACAATTTCCCCACGACAACATATGCTGACCATTTGCCCCACCCGGATCCGTTGCGCCTTTCTCAACTTTAACAACAAACGCAGCATGTCCTCACACTCGATTAATCCCCTGCCGCTCCACCATTTATGCATTTCGATCATTACCCGACCCACCCGGATGCCCTTCTCACTGCCCGCTTAACCCCCGAAGTCGCTCTAAAGCCTTGTTAACCACCAATTCAGAGTTTACCCTTCGGCTCTCCCTCTCATCTGCCATGTACACGATGCCACATATTCTAAGTTGCACCACAACTGACCACCCATACCTTTCGCCCAACCTCCCCCCCACCCATGTACCCACCTCCAATAATTTCGATTTTGCCTTGTTAATGCACATGCCTGACTCTGCCCCAAAAAACTCAACAATCCATCCCACGATCTGCAAATCCTCCTCCCCTTTTAACAGAATTGTGGTATCATCTACGTACCCGACCACACGCGCTGCATGGTCACTGCTCAGCGTTCCATGCCTCAAACCACCATCCACCAGCTCATAAAATGGGTTTTGCATACAAGCAAAAAGCAGCTGGGAGAGGGGGCACCCTTGCCTCAAACCCCTTTCCATACGGACCGGCTGACCCAATTTACCGTTTACCTGTATGCATACCATAGCCGTGGCATACAAGGTATCCACCCATCTTGCAATTCCCTCTCCAAAACCCTGCTTTAATAAAATAAGCCTCAATAAATCCCTATCAACACAGTCATAAGCATTTTGCCAGTCAAGCCCGAGGACACCCCCCCCCCTTGACATTCCTCCAAAAACTCCCTAATACGTACATGTCCGTCCCTCATGCTCCTACCTGGTATGCCTAGCTGTCCCTCGTGAATAACCGACCCCATAACCTTCCTCATTCTGTTTCCTAAAACTTTTGCAAAGATTTTATAGTCAGAGCACATAAGAGATATTGCTCTATATGCACTCAGACCCCTCCCCCCTCCCTTTTTGGGCACCAACACAACTACCCCCATACTTTGTGACATACCTAACCTCCCCTCCATGAGCATGCAATTTAATACATCAACCATACAATACTTCCCCAATGCGCCCTATAAAAATCATTCGAAATGCCATCTATACCTGGTGCCTTTCCTTTACTCATACTAAAAATCGCCTCCTCTACCTCCTCCACTCGAATTCTACCTTCTAGTACCGTTCTATCCCTGTCACTTATAACTTTTCTGAAATCCCTCCTCACCAGGCCACCCTCATGGACCCCCCTACTCCCCTCCGTAGCTTTTCCCCAAACCATAGATCTGCATAAAAACTCATGCTGTCCGTGGTGAGGAGTACTTGACCCGGCAGGTAACCACCCAAACCCGTGCATACTTCCAATTGCAAGAGGGACGTCGCCTGTTGCCTGACCCTAAATTTACGCAAGACACAACCCGAAGGTTTGTCACCCCATAGCACTTCTTCCATACCTGCTCTGACTAACCGCATTGAAACGTTCATTGTGAATTTCTGCAAGTCGACTACGAAGTCGTTCAATGTCGTCATACCTACTACTCCCGCCCCCCACATAGTAATCATTTAGCTGCCCCTCCAGATAGTTTTGCAGCCCATACCTCCACCTCGCCTCCTCTTTTCCCCGCTTCTTATAATAACTCGCTATTCCGGGTTTGGCACGCGTTTCCCACCATTCCAACAAACATTCACCTGCCCGTCACATTTCCCAAATATTCTTCCACCAGTCATGAAAAGCTGACCCATCCCCCTCCCCCTCCAATAGCCGCACGTTCAGTTTCCAATAACCTGGATAAACTTTGATCATTCCATCCCAGTTCAAGTCCGCTAGCACTGCACGGTGATCTGAAATCCCCACATCAAAGGTCTGTACGTGCCCAACTCTAATTCCATGTGTTACATAAAGTCTATCCAGGCGGGCCGCATAGCCCCTGTGAACGAACGTATGCTCCATCCCCCACCCACCCCGCCCCACCACATTGTAAACCCCTGCATCCCCCAACAGATTCCGTAAGACAGGTAAAACGCACCCCGCCCCCCTCGGCTCAACATCGCTATGGCGGATAACGCAGTTCCAATCCCCACCCATGACGGTAATGAACGGCAAACCCCGAGTGTAAAACGTTAATTCCTCCCTCACAAATTCTATTTTAACTTTAGTGTTGCTTTCCGTAGGCATGTAAACGCCAATAAAACAAACCCTCACCTCACCCCAGTACCCGTCTACCCTCACCCTCCCACCTCCCCCCTCCTCCCATCTTAAGACACGCCAAGGGCTGGACTCCTTCACCGCTATAGCCATCCCACCCTTTAATTTTAAAGAACTGCTAACATACATTCTGTAGCCTTTTAACCATAAGTCTCGCCCAAACTTATAATTGTGTTCTTGTATGAAACATACGTCCACAGCGTACCTGCGCAAGAACCACTCCATCCACACACACTTAAACTCTGCCCGCAGTCCATTTACATTGATGGTAACACACTTGAATTCACAAAAGGAGGTTTTCCTCTATGTTTGTGGGTCTTTCCCGTTCCCATACGTACATTACACTGACCTTCTTTGACCTTTGACTTCCCAAGGCCCCCCTCACCCCCCCCATGCCCTACCCATATGCTGGGCGCTTGCCATAACCCCGACTGCAAGAGGCGCCTCAGCCACTTTCGACCATAATTTCTTCCCTGGCCGCTGTCTCAGTGTCAGACCTCGTCCATATCCGACATTCCTGCCGTTCGTTTGCGGGAACCACCTTCCACACACATCTCCTCACCAGCCGAAGCCTCCTGGTGGACTTCCACCACCACCTCATGCAACTGTGTCATTGTAATCACGTCCAGGTCTCCCATATGTGGCGAATCATCCTTCACCACTTCTTGACACTCCGGTGAAACATCTGGGCTATGCTCTGCCCCATCCAGGAGATCGTTTAGCACGTTCTCCAGCAAACTTTCCTGTGATAACTCCACAGGCTCCGTAGGCCCAACAGGTGGCGTGGTCACGTTTGTAGTGTCCACCGACAGGGTGGCACGTGCCATAGACCGCGTCTCCTCTTGTTGTACTTCCTCACTCCAAAGCGTAGGTCGTTGTTCAGGCGAGGGACCAGTCTCCAGATCAAAGGCCTCGGTTCTTAGGACCGCAGGAGAAGGTTCCTGGATACGTACAACCAGGCGTCTGGAGCACTGAGCAGCCATATGGTCATACGAGTTGCATAACCTGCATGTCTTACGTTGGCCTGCATAGTGAACAAAAACTTGGGTCCTGTAGTGTTCTAGATAAACGTAAGATGGAATCGGCTGTTTTAATGTCATCTTTAGGGTGCAGGAGCCTTCCGGGAGCCCCTCGTATGGGCCCTCCCTCCATACTCCCTTGGTCGCTGCATGTACCATGCCGTATTTACCAAAAACTTTCCGTATAACATACTCCTCCGCCTCGAAAGGCACGTTCCTTACTTTGACCCAGGTGATGTATGTGGAGACGTCATGCAGGCATACCTCTACGGCTGAATTCACCGCCATTTTCCTCTCTTGAAAAGCTTCCACAATCTTGGAGTAAAAGCCGGCATTTGCGAATTTTACAAAAAACCTCGACATCCCATTGAGAGCCACACCATATAATTCCTCAGTGGGGATGCCATAGATGTCGCGAATAATGGTAGGCAACAAGACATGCATCGTTGCACCACTGAGAGAGCCATGAATGAATTCCACACAGACTGTGTTTACTCTTCTACCCTGACGATCCGCCATCTTGCGTACTGTAGTACACGGTTCGCCACCAGGTGTAAGCAAGAGCAGGCTCAGAAAGCGTCCTCTCAGCCCGCAGGTTGAGAGACGAATGTGAATGGTGTAGTAGGGTATTGTGTGGAGTATTGTTTGGTGTTGTAGGGTATTGTGTGGTGTAGTGGGGTATTGTTTGTAGTGAGGAATTGTGTGTAGTGGGGAACTGTGTGGTGTAGTGGGGTACTGTGTCGTGTAGTAGTGTATTGTGTGGTGTAGTGGGGAATTCTGGGCAGGGTATTGTGTGGTGTAGTGGGGTATCGTGTCGTGTAGTAGTATATTGTGTTGTGTAGTGGGGAATTCTGGGCAGGGTATTGTGTGGTGTAATGGAGTATTGTGTGTAGTCGGGTACTGTGTGGTGTAATAGGATATACCTGGAGAGGGTTTCGGGGGTCAATGCCTGTTACTGTTGGCAGCACGTAAACCGACGTACAAACCACAGCCCGGTTGATCAGGTATTGTGTGGTTTACTAGAGTATTGTGTGGTGTAGTGGAGAACTGTGTTGTGTAGTAGGGTATTGTGTGGTGCAGTGGCGAATTTTAGGCTGGAATATTGCTGCACACTAACAGCACCTTTCCAGGCAGGTGAAATTGCTGACCTAGAAAATGCAGAGAGAACCTTCACGGCGCGCATAATGGAGATAAAACATCTCAATTACTGGGAACGCTTGAAGTTCCTGAACCTGTACTCCCTGGAATGCAGGCGGGAGAGATACATGATCATATACACCTGGAAAATCCTAGAGATTAGTACGTACCAGACTTGCACACGATAATCATTCCCTACAAAAGCAAAAGACTCGGCAGACGATGCAACCCCCCCATGAAAAGCACCATAAGAGACAACACAAAAAGTGTCAGGGGCCCAAGACTTCAACTGCCTCCCAGCATACATAAGGGGGATTACCAATAGACCCCTGGCTGTCTTCAAGCAGGTACTGGACAGGCACCTAAAGTCAGTACCTGACCAGCCGGGCTGTGGTTCGTACGTTGGATTGCGTGCTGCCAGCAGTAACAGCCTGGTTGATCAGGTCCTGATCCACCATGAGGCCTGGTCACAGACTGGACCGTGGGGGCGTTGACCCCCGGAACTCTCTCCAGGTATAGGAGGGTTTTGTGTCGTGTAAGACGAGATTTTGTTGGGGTTTTTAACCCCGGAGGGTTAGCCACCCAGGATAACCCAAAAAAGTCAGTGCGTCATCGAGGGACTGTCTGTCTTACTTCCATTGTGGTCTTCAATCTTGTCCCCCAGAACGCGACCCACACCTGTCAACTAACACCCAGGTACCTACTTGCTTGCTAGGTGAACAGGATAACGGGTGTAAGGAAATGCGTCGAATGTTTTCACCCTTGCCGGTAATCGAACCCGGACCCTCAGTGTGTGAAGCGAGAGCTTTGTGTAGTGGGATATTGTGTAGTGTAGTAGGGTACTATATGGTGTAGTGGGGATTTACGTGCTGTAGTGGCGTAGGTTATTGTGTGGTGTACTGGGGTATTGTGTATAGTGGGGTAATATGTGGAATGGGGTATTATGTGTAGTGGGATATTATATGTATTATGTGTAGAGGGGTATTATGTGTAGAAGGATATTATGTGAAGAGGGGTATTATGTGTAGAAGGGTATTATGTGTAGAGGGGTATTATGTGTAGAAGGGTATGTGTAGAGGGGTATTATGTGTAGAAGGGTATTATGTGTAGAGGGGTATTATGTGTAGAAGGGTATGTGTAGAGGGGTATTATGTGTAGAAGGGTATTATGTGTAGAGGGGTATTATGTGTAGAAGGGTATGTGTAGAGGGGTATTATGTGTAGAAGGGTATTATGTGTAGAGGGGTATTATGTGTAGAAGGGTATTATGTGTAGAGGGGTATTATGTGTAGAAGGGTATTATGTGTAGAGGGGTATTATGTGTAGAAGGGTATGTGTAGAGGGGTATTATGTGTAGAAGGGTATTATGTGTAGAAGGGTATGTGTAGAGGGGTATTATGTGTAGAAGGGTATTATGTGTAGAGGGGTATTATGTGTAGAAGGGTATTATGTGTAGAGGGGTATTATGTGTAGAGGGGTATTATGTGTAGAAGGGTATTAGGTGTAGAGGGGTATTATGTGTAGAAGGGTATTATGTGTAGAGGGGTATTATGTGTAGAAGGGTATTATGTGTAGAGGGGTATTATGTGTAGAGGGGTATTATGTGTAGAAGGGTATTAGGTGTAGAGGGGTATTATGTGTAGAAGGGTATTAGGTGTAGAGGGGTATTATGTGTAGAAGGGTATTATGTGTAGAGGGGTATTATGTGTAGAAGGGTATTATGTGTAGAGGGGTATTATGTGTAGAAGGGTATTATGTGTAGAAGGGTATTATGTGTAGAAGAGTATTATGTGTAGAAGAGTATTATGTGTAGAGGGGTATTATGTGTAGAGGGGTATTATGTGTAGAAGGGTATTATGTGTAGAGGGGTATTATGTGTAGAAGGGTATTATGTGTAGAGGGGTATTATGTGTAGAGGGGTATTATGTGTAGAAGAGTATTATGTGTAGAGGGGTATTATGTGTAGAAGAGTATTATGTGTAGAGGGGTATTATGTGTAGAGGGGTATTATGTGTAGAGGGGTATTATGTGTAGAGGGGTATTATGTGTAGAGGGGTATTATGTGTAGAAGGGTATTATGTGTAGAGGGGTATTATGTGTAGAGGGGTGTTACATGTAACGGGTCATTATGTGGTGTAGTAGGGTATATTTATTGTTGAAACGTTTCGCGTATACAGACTTCCTCACTCATACATCAGTAGTAACTAGATAAAGATGTGATCAGTTCATCAACCTTGTAGTATCTGATTTTGAGGTGATCATTCCCTCAGTCTGGAGAAGAGATTAACCCACACTAAAGTTTCTTAATGAAATAATATAAAAAAAACTAAAACTATGCAGATCATCATCATCAGTCTCCTGGTCTATTAGCCCTCCGGGTTGCTAACGCTCTCGCCTCACACACTGAGTATCTGTTGTTCGATCCCCCAAAATGGGGTGAAATGTTGAACATGTTTCCTTACAACAGCTGCCCCTGTTCACTCAGCAGTATGTAGATATCCGGGCAATAGTTGGCTAGTGTGGGTTGCATCCTGGGGACAAGCATAAAGGACCAGATTGGAAATAAGACAGTCCTAGAAGACGTACTGAGTTTCTTGAGTTATCCTGGGTGGCTAATCTTCCGGGTTAAAATTAGTAAAAAATCTTTAGAACGAAATCGACTAAGCTGACAGGTCCCGTACCCACCAAAGGTGGGTACGGGAAAGTGTAGTAGAGGCCAAGTCGTCAATTTCTAGCTTAATATAAATACAGTGGACCCCCGGTTAACGATTTTAATCCGTGCAAGAGGGGTAATTGTTATGCGAAATAATCGTTATGTGAATGAATTTTCCCCATAAGAAATAATGGAAATAAAATTAATCCGTGCAAGACACCCAAAAGTATGAAAAAAAATTTTTTTACCACATGAAATGTTAATTTTAATACACACAAACTGAAAAAGGCATGCACACTTACATGACACTTACTTTTATTGAAGATCTGGTGATGATTGATGGGATGGGAGGAGGGGAGAGCATTATCTTCTTACTGTTTAGAAGGGGAATCCCCTTCCATTAGGACTTGAGGTAGCAAGTCCTTTTCCGGGGTTACTTCCCTTCTTCTTTTAATGCCACTAGGACCAGCTTGAGAGTCACTGGACCTCTGTCGCACAACAAATCTGTCCATAGAGCTCTGTACCTCCCGTTCCTTTACGATTTATCTAAAATGGGCCACAACATTGTCATTGAAATAGTCACCAGCACGGCTTGCAACAGCTGTGTCAGGGTGATTTTCATCCATAAAGGTTTGCAGTTCAACCCACTGTGCACACATTTCCTTAATCTTTGAAGTAGGCACAATGGATTCCACAACTGGCATAGGCTTCTCAGGGTTAGCCCCAAACCCTTCAAAATCTTTCTTAATTTCCATACTAATTCTCACCCTTTTTACCACAGGGTTGGCACTAGAAGCTTTCTTGGGGCCCATGGTCACTTATTTTCCAGAAACAGCACCGAAAACACTGTAATAATACGAAATATTCCGAGTGTATGCTTGGATGTTACCACGGAGGCTGGCTGGTAAACAATGGCACAGGCGGCACATGTGAGGCTGGCTGAGGGCGCACATTGGACGCGTCTCGGACGAAAGTCGGTGAGCGGGTTTTTAATCGGTATGCGCGGCAAAAATTTTGCGATTAAAGTAAGCGGTATGCGAAATAATCGCTATGTGATGCCATCGTTATGCGGGGGTCCACTGTATTTGTATTTTTACTGTTTTCTTTAATTTTAGAATTGTTTCCTTACGTTATATCGATATGAATGAAACATGTATGTATTGAAATTTTAGCTCAGGAGGGTTGATAGGTACAGATATACCCAGGAGGAAGTAAACAGTGGAATGCACTTTTCTCACTACAATCTTCTCACTGAGTACTGGCAACAGTGAGGGAGTTTACCTGGAGTTTACCTGGAGAGAGTTTCGGGGGTCAACGCCCCCGCGGCCCGGTCTGTGACCAGGCCTCCTGGTGGATCAGCGCCTGATCAACCAGGCTGTTGCTGCTGGCTGCACGCAAACCAACGTACGAGCCACAGCCCGGCTGATCAGGAACTGACTTTAGGTGCTTGTCCAGTGCCAGCTTGAAGACTGCCAGGGGTCTGTTGGTAATCCCCCTTATGTGTGCTGGGAGGCAGTTGAACAGTCTCGGGCCCCTGACACTTATTGTATGGTCTCTTAACGTGCTAGTGACACCCCTGCTTTTCATTGGGGGGATGGTGCATCGTCTGCCAAGTCTTTTGCTTTCGTAGTGAGTGATTTTCGTGTGCAAGTTCGGTACTAGTCCCTCTAGGATTTTCCAGGTGTATATAATCATGTATCTCTCCCTCCTGCGTTCCAGGGAATACAGGTTTAGAAACCTCAAGCGCTCCCAGTAATTGAGGTGTTTTATCTCCGTTATGCGCGCCGTGAAAGTTCTCTGTACATTTTCTAGGTCGGCAATTTCACCTGCCTTGAAAGGTGCTGTTAGAGTGCAGCAATATTCCAGCCTAGATAGAACAAGTGACCTGAAGAGTGTCATCATGGGCTTGGCCTCCCTAGTTTGAAGGTTCTCATTATCCATCCTGTCATTTTTCTAGCAGATGCGATTGATACAATGTTATGGTCCTTGAAGTTGAGATCCTCCGACATAATCACTCCCAGGTCTTTGACGTTGGTGTTTCGCTCTATTTTGTGGCCAGAATTTGTTTTGTACTCTGATGAAGATTTAATTTCCTCATGTTTACCATATCTGAGTAATTGAAATTTCTCATCGTTGAACTTCATATTGTTTTCTGCAGCCCACTGAAAGATTTGGTTGATGTCCGCCTGGAGCCTTGCAGTGTCTGCAATGGAAGACACTGTCATGCAGATTCGGGTGTCATCTGCAAAGGAAGACACGGTGCTGTGGCTGACATCCTTGTCTATGTCGGATATGAGGATGAGGAACAAGATGGGAGCTAGTACTGTGCCTTGTGGAACAGAGCTTTTCACCGTAGCTGCCTCGGACTTTACTCTGTTGACGACTACTCTCTGTGTTCTGTTAGTGAGGAAATTATAGATCCATCGACCGACTTTTCCTGTTATTCCTTTAGCGCGCATTTTGTGCGCTATTACGCCATGGTCACACTTGTCGAAGGCTTTTGCAAAGTCTGTATATATTACATCTGCATTCTTTTTGTCTTCTAGTGCATTTAGGACCTTGTCGTAATGATCCAGTAGTTGAGACAGACAGGAGCGACCTGTTCTAAACCCATGTTGCCCTGGGTTGTGTAACTGATGGGTTTCTAGATGGGTGGTGATCTTGCTTCTTAGGACCCTTTCAAAGATTTTTATGATATGGGATGTTAGTGCTATTGGTCTGTAGTTCTTTGCTGTTGCTTTACTGCCCCCTTTGTGGAGTGGGGCTATGTCTGTTGTTTTTAGTAACTGAGGGACGACCCCCGTGTCCATGCTCCCTCTCCATAGGATGGAAAAGGCTCGTGATAGGGGCTTCTTGCAGTTCTTGATGAACACAGAGTTCCATGAGTCTGGCCCTGGGGCAGAGTGCATGGGCATGTCATTTATCGCCTGTTCGAAGTCATTTGGCGTCAGGATAACATCGGATAGGCTTGTGTTAATCAAATTTTGTGGCTCTCTCATAAAAAATTCATTTTGATCTTCGACTCTCAGTCTGGTTAGCGGCTTGCTAAAAACTGAGTCATATTGGGACTTGAGTAGCTCACTCATTTCCTTGCTGTCATCTGTGTAGGACCCATCTTGTTTAAGTAGGGGCCCAATACTGGACGTTGTTCTCGATTTTGATTTGGCATAGGAGAAGAAATACTTTGGGTTTCTTTCGATTTCATTTATGGCTTTTAGTTCTTCCCGCGATTCCTGACTCCTAAAGGATTCTTTTAGCTTAAGTTTGATGCTTGCTATTTCTCTGACCAGTGTCTCCCTGCGCATTTCAGATATATTGACCTCTTTTAGCCGCTCTGTTATTCTTTTCCGTCGCCTGTAAAGGGAGCGCCTGTCTCTTTCTATTTTACATCTACTCCTCCTTTTTCTTAGAGGAATAAGCCTTGTGCATACATCGAGTGCCACCGAGTTAATCTGTTCTAGGCATAAGTTTGGGTCTGTGTTGCTTAGTATATCTTCCCAGCTTATATCGGTTAGGACTTGGTTTACTTGGTCCCACTTTATGTTTTTGTTATTGAAGTTGAATTTGGTGAATGCTCCCTCGTGACTAGTCTCATTTTGTCGGTCTGGGGCTCCACGCATACATGTCTGAACCTCAATTATGTTGTGATCTGAGTATATTGTTTTTGATATGGTGACATTTCTTATCAGATCATCATTGTTAGTGAAGATGAGGTCTAGTGTATTCTCCAGTCTAGTAGGCTCTATTATTTGCTGGTTTAAATTGAATTTTGTGCAGAGATTTAAAAGCTCGTGTGAGTGTGAGTTTTCATCAGAGCTGCCTCCTGGTGTTATTACTGCAACAATATTATTTGCTATATTCCTCCATTTTAGGTGCCTTAAGTTGAAATCCCCCAGGAGCAAGATGTTGGGTGCAGGAGCTGGAAGATTTTCCAGACAGTGGTCAATTTTTAACAGCTGTTCCTGGAATTGCTGGGATGTTGCATCCGGAGGCTTGTAGACTACCACAATGACTAGGTTTTGGTTCTCGACCTTTACTGCTAAAACTTCCACTACGTCATTTGAGGCATTAAGCAGTTCTGTGCAAACAAGTGACTCTGCAATGTACAGGAGGATTATTATTATAATTTAGGGGGAAGCGCTAAACCCGTAGGATTATACAGCGCCTGTGGGGGGATGTGGAGGGTATTCAGGTTTAATTCAGGGGAATGGAACACAGATCCATTTCCCTAGATCAAGAACCCCTCACCAGCGTCAAGGAACCTCCCTGGTGGTGTAGTGAGGGAGGAGAGACTGGCGCTGGCTGAGTATGGTACAGTCTGGCTGATCGTTATTGTGCATACATTGCTAACATTTCCTATCAGTAGTGACGAAGAGATGGCATTCGTGGCAAAATTCAAGGCCCCACAAAATCCAGCGAGTTGTAGGAGACAATGTAACAGGTAATGTATTCTGTCTAGGATAAATCTGTACAATTTATCACCAATGTATTCCCATAACAGTTCCGTGCTTTTTTAAGAGCAATTGTATAAATTTATTCTTAATCCTAATGGGAAATGTATTTTCCTCATAGCGAATAAAAACACACCCAATAAATATTAAACTTTTTTTATCACTCCAGTAAAGATTGATGGGGTGAGATACAATGATGTCTGGGCATGTCACCTTGTGTAGTATTGTGTAGTGGGTATTGTGTGGTGTAATGGGGTATTGTGTGGTATAAGGTATTGTGTAGTGGGGTATTGTATGTAGTGGCATATTGTGTGGTGTAGGGGTACTGTGTAGTGTAGGAGTATTGTGTAGAGTAGGGGTATTGCTTGGTGTAGTAGGGATATTGTGTGGTGTAGTAGGGGTATTGTGTGGTGTAGTGGCATATTCTATTGTGTAGCAGGGCATTATGTAGTGGGGTATTGTAAGGTGCAGTGGGGTATTATGTGATGTAGTGGGGTATTGTGTGGTGTATTGGGATATTGTGTGTAGAAGGCCATTGTGTCGTGTAGTTGGGTATTGTGTGGTACAGTGGGGTATTGTGTAGTGTAGTGGTGCACTGAGTAGTCTAGTGGTGTATTGAGTAGTGTAGTGGTGTATTGTGTAGTGTAGTAGTGTACTGAGTAGTGTAGTAGGGTAGTGTGCGGTGTAGTAGGGTATTGTGTAGTGTATACCTGGAGAGGGTTTCAGGGGTCAACGCTCCTGCAGCCCGGTCTGTGACCAGGCCTCATGGTGGATCAGGGCCTGATCGACCAGCCTGTTACTGTTGGCTGCACATAAACCGACGTACAGCCCGGCTGATCAGGTAATGACTTTAGGACCCTATCAGGCAATTATTTGCGCGCTCTCAAAAAAAATAAAAAAATTATGGAAATTGAGTTATTCAAATAGAAAAATAGCTTAACTCTTTGGCAACACAATGGCACAAGAATCAATGTTCTACAACGTTTCTACAAGAAATTATAGTCATTTATATCAAGTATGGTGACGGCGATGTGGGTAACACGTCTGCTCACAGCCCGTATATTTTTTGGATTTTTTTCCTTGTTTTTTTATCGCTTTTTCTTGCATTATTCTTTCTAGTATAACAATTGACTATTTGGCATCATATAAGAGTAGGCGGAGCTTATCCGTAGACTTCTAGACAACCAGGAACCATCTGGGAACACTCGGCAGTATTCCCGCTCCAGAGAGCCAGGAGAAATCACTTCATTATTACGCTTATATCAACTCTACGGCTTATTTATCTATCAGAATTGATCTAATATGATATAATAAACACTAGAGATATAAATAACATACAAACATGTTATATTCTCTAGACTGAATGAAATAGGCCATAATATGGCGAGAGACCACCAGCAATATTTCGACATCAATGAGTTACTCCTCTCCATGTCGTCTTTGAGTAAGAGAAAACGGTGTTTTGAAGAGGATAATTGCACAAGAACATCAGTTTACTAAGAAATACACCGAAATAAACGCGATTTTCGCGATTTTTTTTTTTCCGAGACGGCGGGCCGGCCGGCGCTCAAGGCCAATATCTCGGAAGTAACTTATTCACTTATATCGCTAAGGTAAGCCTTTATTACTTAATTAAGTAGAATAATATTCACAGAAATTGCAAAATAATGATTTCTCTAATTACTGATGGTAAATTTTTGGAAATATTCCAAATATTTTGGGATTTATGTGGGAGTAAAGGGCAGATTTTTTGCAACATTCCAAGAACTAATGTGAAAATTTGTCTGGACTGCCTCCAAGTGAGTCGCCTACCCTGGCAAGCTCTGTTGACACCCAGCTCTGAGGTCGGTACCTCAGCCTCACAAGTGGCTTATAGGACAGATTTTCATAAATGACTGATGTTGCAAGAAATCTCGCCTGCATGCACGTTAAAAGGACTAACTTACTTGGTGATGTAGATTCTATTCTGGTCTTCAACCTCCCTAAGCTTAGCCTCTTTGGACTTCCCCTCAGAAACCACGCAGCCGGGAGCTTTAGTTCCTGCAATATTCAGTCAATATTAGTGACCTGCCTGCACCTCAGAAATTCCTGTATCCAAGAGGGTGTGTATCCCCTAGTATAACTATGGAAAAATTTTTAGGGTGTTACCTGTATGTACCTCAACATTATATACATACAAGTAATCTCATTGGGAGACAACACTATATTGTCTACCATAGTCACCCCGTGTAGACATGTGAGAAAACTTCACCACCCCAGGTCACTGCAGGTGGGCCTTCGACCTCACAATCTTATCCATATCTATCCGAGACCAGTATAGATTGAATAGCACCCACAAGTACGGCGCTACTAATTAATTGTGGACTGTATAGATTATATTAGTGTAACTGAATGAAGGGGGGGGGGTAGGTTACACATGGATATATCCATCAAGGAAAAACACTTGTACATAATCTCACCACTTACCAGATATTCTCTGGTGGTCACTTGATGTAGCTGGATCACCCATAACCTATCCAATTACAACATACCTAACTGGCCAGTATCAGTCTGCTATAACTAGAAGGGCTACTTAACTGTGGGTGATCGATGCTCCTTATTTCCTCCATTCACCATCTCATTTTGGTGTCCTGCTACACCGACAGGGTTCTTATTCCAGCAGGACACGGTTCTTATTCCAGCAGGACGAGGTATCCGTTGGTTTGTCCTGGTTTAGAAGTCGTGACTCCATAAAAACTTCACTATCCTCGAGACAGGAACAACAAGGTAAACATGTACACACACACTCTGGGAATGGCAGCTCATATCGCTTCAACGATGCCTTAACTTAGTGTTATTATCACTGATTACATTACAATTCACAAGACGATTTAATGTCTCATAATTATTATACACATTAGAGGTCACTCCATTAAGATCTGAGACGATGAGTGAGGATTAACTCACGGGTAATTTCCCCTGGACACATTCTATTACAGCACACCCGTCACCCCCGGTCCTACTATTATCCACTCATTTTACCACTTTATTACGGTGGTTCTGTAAATCACGTTCCCTCACTCTTCACCAGGAACAGTTACGACACTTCCTATTCTGAAGTGAGGCCTATATTAATCCTTGGGCTGCCGTGAATGCCAATTTCCTGGTCCCATGTTTTCACAGTCTCTTAAGTCCATTCAAAACACTCCCGCTTCTCACATGCCCTCAGCCGACCTCTCTCCCCGCACATCCGCGCAGGGGGAACACTGTTGGTTCTATTCAAATTTCAAATACATTTTGACTCAAATCAACACATTAAACACCTATTAGGCACTATAGCTTCGGAAAATTAAATATTTTCCACACTGCGGCCGGGCGGAGGTCGTTGTTAGACGACTTAAATAATGTGGAGTACAATTTTCCCATCTTCACTGGCCACCTGGCTTGGGAACTCCAACATTGGTATTTACATAATCACCCATTAATTCTTTCCACCTGTCAACTCCTCAGGTAGGGCTCCGTCCAAAACACACTCAAGCTTCCATACTTCTGGTATTTACAATTTCCCTCTTATTGTAAGGTGTGACACTAAGCCTATGCTCTCTGGGTTAATTTGTTGGGCATACTGGAATTATGAGACTTTAACAATAACAAGTCTCTCTCAGTATCCCAAGTCAGCCCCAGCACATTACTGCATATAGGCACTTCAACTCCATGGCCATCCATATTTATTGATCCCACAAAATGGACTAATTACTGTTCCATTCTCTCAGGGGCATAAGCCTATGCTCCCTGGGTTAATTTGTTGGGCATACTGGAATTATGAGACTTTAACAATAACAAGTCTCTCTCAGTATCCCAAGTCAGCCCCAGCACATTACTGCATATAGGCACTTCAACTCCATGGCCATCCATATTTATTGATCCCTCAAAATGGACTAATTACTGTTCCATTCCCTCGGGCATCCTTGCACCTTGCAGTAATTCATTAACCCCTTCACATATCCTCATTAGTTCCTCTTCAGTTGACGTCACACCCGGAAATTTTCCACATAAGATTATTTACCGAATTACTTCGCTCAGTGGACCACCTGTGCACTTAAGGTGTGCATTTATCGTCGCCTGAAGTAAGAACAATTTATTATTTAACTGTTTATTAATTATATCATTATAAGCAGTCAACAATTTTGGTGTCTTGCTCAGTTCGCAGAGCTGGGCCCTTTAACTGTCCATCCGCCATTCTATAATTAGTATATAATTCTGGACGGCCGAGCTTCCACGGAAGTCGCACCCAGTAATGTCCAGATTCACATTTAACATCCTTCAGGTATTGTTCCTGAGAAAAGGAATCATTTGGACTTTCCTCATTTATATTAATCCCTATGCTGTCCAGCTCCCACAAATTAGACTGGTTCAACATCATTCTCGATAGAAGAATACTTGTACTGGGTTAACCTTTTATGAGTAAGACACCATGATTGTATTTACTACTTCCTCTAGTCATTATTACTAGGCGGTAGTCTGCCATATATTACATGGCCCGTACCAGTGTTGAGGAGAGTGATGCCGCATGGTTTTGGATTTATGCCTTTTTATCCTGAATTGTTACATCCAACACCGGCAAGGCTACCTCAGCTAGGTCATCATTATTGCCATTAGCTGCAACCTTTACCTCAGTCACTGTAGTGTCAGGGTTATTAACATTATCATTATTGTCACCATTATTATAAGAATTACATACAACCCTGCACATACCTGTATGGTGCCTTCCCTTGTTGCATTGATAGCAACTGTTCAATTTGGTATGACAATCCTTTACATTATGATTGTCTAGACATCTGATAAATCTGTCAAGTTCTTTCATTCTTTCCACTTTAATATCCCATGAATTATAGGCATTACAATTTTTAGTGAAATGAGTACCCTTGCAGAATGACAGTCTCTCTTTTCCTTGCCTGACCTCTTATTAACTGGGTTACCCTTACTGAGGTACTTATTCCTCTTACCTTGATGTGAGGAACCACTATTATTGATTCCTGTCACTTGATATGTGCCTATTTAACTCTTATGATTATCACCACTGGGATTATTTTTTACTTTTGAGACTTGACAGATACTTCAGAGTCATTATGTGTTATTTCCTTAGAACTGTTTGGCTGACTGGTCTGCAATTGAACAATTAATTCTTGCTGACCTAGTCTGATTTCCTCCAGACCATACTCTGGAGGTTTTGGCAGACACACCCTTTGCATTAATAGGTTGATCAACTGCCTGGCTTACACCCTTTAACTTATTCAAAGCCTTATGTTTACAAGACAGTTTTTCTTCCAATTCGTAATGTTGATTAATTAAAACATTCATTTCCATTCCATCTGCACAATTCTCCAGCAGATCTTTCACAGTTTTTAAACCACAATTTGTACCACACAAATCTACTCTCTAAAGCATCTAAATGTAACTTTAATTCATTAGGGTTCACGGTTTCTTGATTCATTAAATCCAAGCACTTACTGTATGCCTTCGTCACATGGCCTTTAATAGCCTGTAATGATGCTTTAATTACTCAGATATTCACAGACTTGTCAGCCACATTAACTCAATCAGATCCAGTCATGGTTAGAGAATTATTAATCACTGATTATACAACTTAAGTAGACGCCTTGTAAGAGTAATTCTTGCACTTTACTCTTGTATAAATCCTAGCCACACATGTGCTAGCAATTAATTGGGCTAATTATCATCCACCACACGACCGATTAAATTTGTGTACTCTATACCCACTTCCTACAATCAGTCACTTAATTATTAAGTAATTAATTCAATGAATTTTTTCACTGATTGCATCTGGTTTGAAGGACCAGCGGGCAGATATGGAAATTTTTTTAGGGTGTTACCTTTACAGGCGACGGAAAAGAATAACAGAGCGGCTAAAAGAGGTCAATATATCTGAAATGCGGAGGGAGACACTGGTCAGAGAAATAGCAAGCATCGAACTTAAGCTAAAAGAATCCTTTAGGAGTCAGGAATCGCGGGAAGAACTAAAAGCCATAAATGAAATCGAAAGAAACCCAAAGTATTTCTTCTCCTATGCCAAATCAAAATCGAGAACAACGTCCAGTATTGGGCCCCTACTTAAACAAGATGGGTCCTACACAGATGACAGCAAGGAAATGAGTGAGCTACTCAAGTCCCAATATGACGCAGTTTTTAGCAAGCCGCTAATCAGACTGAGAGTCGAGGATCAAAATGAATTTTTTATGAGAGAGCCACAAAATTTGATTAACACAAGCCTATCCGATGGTATCCTGACGCCAAATGACTTCGAACAGGCGATAAATGACATGCCCATGCACTCTGCCCCAGGGCCAGACTCATGGAACTCTGTGTTCATCAAGAACTGCAAGAAGCCCCTATCAGGAGCCTTTTCCATCCTATAGAGAGGGAGCATGGACACGGGGGTCGTCCCACAGTTACTAAAAACAACAGACATAGCCCCACTCCACAAAGGGGGCAGTAAAGCAACAGCAAAGAACTACAGACCAATAGCACTAACATCCCATATCATAAAAATCTTCGAAAGGGTCCTAAGAAGCAAGATCACCACCCATCTAGAAACCCATCAGTTACACAACCCAGGGCAACATGGGTTTAGAACAGGTCGCTCCTGTCTGTCTCAACTATTGGATCACTACGACAAGGTCCTAAATGCACTAGAAGACAAAAAGAATGCAGATGTAATATATACAGACTTTGCAAAAGCCTTCGACAAGTGTGACCATGGCGTAATAGCGCACAAAATGCGTGCTAAAGGAATAACAGGAAAAGTCGGTCGATGGATCTATAATTTCCTCACAACAGAACACAGAGAGTAGTCGTCAACAGAGTAAAGTCCGAGGCAGCCACGGTGAAAAGCTCTGTTCCACAAGGCACAGTACTCGCTCCCATCTTGTTCCTCATCCTCATATCCGACATAGACAAGGATGTCAGCCACAGCATCGTGTCTTCCTTTGCAGATGACACCCGAATCTGCATGACAGTGTCTTCCATTGCAGACACTGCAAAGCTCCAGGCGGACATCAACCAAATTTTTCAGTGGGCTGCAGAAAACAGTATGAAGTTCAACGATGAGAAATTTCAATTACTCAGATATGGTAAACATGAGGAAATTAAATCTTCATCAGAGTACAAAACAAATTCTGGCCACAAAATAGAGCGAAACACCAATGTCAAAGACCTGGGAGTGATCATGTCGGAGGATCTCACCTTCAAGGACCATAACATTGTATCAATCGCCTCTACTAGAAAAATGACAGGATGGATAATGAGAACCTTCAAAACTAGGGAGGCCAAGCCCATGATGACACTCTTCAGGTCACTTGTTCTATCTAGGCTGGAATATTGCTGCACACTAACAGCACCTTTCAAGGCAGGTGAAATTGTCGACCTAGAAAATATACAGAGAACTTTCACGGCGCGCATAACGGAGATTAAACACCTCAATTACTGGGAGCACTTGAGGTTCCTAAACCTGTATTCCCTGGAATGCAGGAGGGAGAGATATATGATTATATACACCTGGAAAATCCTAGAGGGACTAGTACCGAACTTGCACACGAAAATCACTCACTACGAAAGCAGAAGACTTGGCAGACGATGCACCATCCCCCCAATGAAAAGCAGGGGTGTCACTAGCACATTAAGAGACCATACAATAAGTGTCAGGGGCCCGAGACTGTTCAACTGCCTCCCAGCACACATAAGGGGGATTACCAACAGACCCCTGGCAGTCTTCAAGCTGGCACTGGACAAGCACCTAAAGTCAGTTCCTGCTCAGCTGGGCTGTGGCTCGTACGTTGGTTTGCGTGCAGCCAGCAGCAACAGCCTGGTTGATCAGGCTCTGATCCACCAGGAGGCCTGGTCACAGACCGGGCCGCGGGGGCACTGACCCGCGGAACTCTTTCCAGGTAAACTCCAGGTAAACCTTTAAAGTACTACCTACTATCATATTTCCAAGCTCCATTATTTGATCATCACTTTATTTGTTCACCACAAATTATTTTAGTCCCTTTTATATTGTCTCCTTTATTTTAGCTTTAAAAAAGTACCTTAGCTCATTATTTTTTACATTTGTTAAATAATTCAAGTGCTATTTTTTTTTAGCTTTAGAATATTTACTTTATTTTTTACTTAATTCTAACTGTAGATTCACTACAAATCTTATGATTACAAGCATTGATCCTGATACCAACCTCTTATTTAATGACTTAAATGATTCAAACAGTTACTGTAATTACTACACAGCAGAACAATCAAAGGCACTTCTCAGAGCCAACAACAACATAACTGTCTTTAACTACAATATCAGATCTTTAAGCAAGCATTATGATGACCTCCTAGCATTACTAAATTCCTTGCATGCCAATATGTCCACCATTACACTAACTGAAACCTGGCTAAAGCCTGATAATACAGATGTCTATGCCATTCCTGGTTACACAGCCATACACAACTGTAGGCCAGACCAACAAGGGGGTGGCACAGCTATATACTACTCAGACCAACTAGAATGTATCACTAATACTTGCACAAGGGATGAACATGGGGAATATATAATAGCTAAATTCAAATCCAAATACCTACAAAAACCTCTCACAGTGATAAACATCTACAGAATTCCAGAATCAAACATTAGCCAATTTAGTCAAAACCTAGGAAGTATGATAACTGATGCACGCATGAACAAAGATCACTTACTACTCTCAGGTGACCTCAATATAAATCTCCTGCAAGACCAGGACCCACACGTTACTGAATCCACAAACACAATGAGTAACTGCATGTTGCTACCAACAGTAACATAACCTACAAGAGTTACAGAGACTAGTGTTTCCCTACTTGACCACATCTGGACCAACACCATATCCCCTTTAAAATCAGGCATAATTACAGATAATACCACAGACCACTACCCTACTTTCCTCATAACAACTCTTGGTAAAATACCCCAAGACACTACTAAAGTCACCTTCAAACTTCACAATGAGGCAGCCATTAATAACTTCACAACAGCAGTAACAAACATTGACTGGCACACTGAGCTAGAAATCTATACAGATACTGTATTGACGAATGTTTTAATAATTTTCTATAAAAGACCCAATACTTTTATAACAAGCACTGCCCTAAAAAAACTAAACAGATGACAGCTAAGAGACTGAACAGTCCCTGGCTAACACCCAGCATTCTCAAATCCATAAATACAAAACACCGATATGAAAAACAGTACAGAATGGGTCACATAACCAGAGACCAAACAAAACGTTACTCGTCAGTCCTAACCAGCCTGATAAGAAGAGCAAAAAAATTGTATTATGAGAACAGATTATCCAATTTACGAGGTGATATAAAAAAGACCTGGAAGACCCTATCAGAAATTCTGGGAACAAAAAAGATATCACGACATAGCGAAATAAAATTAGCAAAATCAGATGAACCCCAACTCCCACCAACAGAAACAGCAAACAGACTCAATGATTTCTTCTCCACTATAGGTCAAAAGCTTGCCAATAATATCCCAAGCTCAGATACCCCACCAAATGACTACCTCACTGGCAACTACCCGAACACACTGTTCCTAGCTCCGACTAACCCATATGAAGTCTCCCTTATTATCAATGCACTGAAAAACAAGGCAGATTTAAATACCTTACCACCCTTTATATACAAAAAAGCGTCACAAGTACTATCACCAATCATTGCAACACTCTTTAACAAATCCATTGAATCCTCCACCTTCCCTACAGTTCTCAAAATAGCAAGGGTCACCCCGATCCATAAAGGAGGAGACCAAACAGAGTTGAATAACTATAGGCCAATATCCAATTTACACCCTCTCTCAAAAATCTTCGAAAAATTAATTCATAAACGAATCTACTCCTACCTCATCTCCCATAACATTCTCAACCCCTGCCAATTTGGATTCAGGCCTAATAAAAATACTAATGATGCTATTATACACATGCTAGAACATATATACACTGCAATAGAGAAAAAAGAAGTCCCACTGGGGATCTTCATTGACTTACGTAAAGCTTTTGATACAGTTGACCATGACTTGCTCCACGTAAAATTGTCACACTATGGTATTAGAGGGCACTCCCTCAACTACCTCAAGTCTTACCTCAGCAACAGAAGCCAATATGTGTACGCAAATGGGGCAAGCTCTTCCGCACAACCAATTACAGTTGGTGTCCCACAGGGAAGTGTCCTTGGCCCTCTTCTCTTTCTCCTATACATATATGACCTACCAAATGCTTCGCAATTACTCAAACCCACACTTTTTGCAGATGACACCACATACGTCTTCTCTCACCCGAGCCCAGTCACGCTAGCCAATACTGTAAACACCGAATTACAGAAAATATCTACCTGGATGAGGACTAACAAACTTACACTAAACATTGACAAAACCTACTTCATTCAGTTTGGTAGCAGAGCTACGGATGTACCTCTTAACATAACGATAAACAGATCACCTATCACAAAGCTAACAGAGGGAAAATTCTTAGGAATCCACCTCGATAATAGACTCAAATTTCATACACATATACAACAAATTTCTAAGAAAATTTCCAAGACTGTAGGCATACTATCGAAGATACGGTACTATGTTCCACAGTCAGCCCTCCTGGCCCTTTATCACTCTCTTATTTACCCCTATCTCACCTATGGAATTTGTGCATGGGGCTCAACAACAACTAACCATCTCAGACCACTAATTACCCAACAAAAGGCTGCAGTTAGAATGATAACAAATTCTCACTACAGGCAGCACACTCCACCAATATTCAAAACACTCAACCTACTCACCATACAAAACATCCATACTTATTATTGCACTTATTACATACATAGAACACTTAACTCTGATATTAACCCTCCCCTCAAACATCTCCTTGACCCGGTGGCCTGGTGGCTAAAGCTCCCGCTTCACACACGGAGGGCCCGGGTTCGATTCCCGGCGGGTGGAAACATTTCGACACGTTTCCTTACACCTGTTGTCCTGTTCACCTAGCCGCAAATAGGTACCTGGGTGTTAGTCGACTGGTGTGGGTCGCATCCTGGGGGACAAGATTAAGGACCCCAATGGAAATAAGTTAGACAGTCCTCGATGACGCACTGACTTTCTTGGGTTATCCTGGGTGGCTAACCCTCCGGGGTTAAAAATCCGAACGAAATCTTATCTTATCTTATCTTAACCTCAACAGAACACATGACCATAATACAAGGCACAGATCACTCTTTGATGTTCCTCGTGTCCATCTCACGCTATGCAAAAACTCAATGCACATAAAAGGCCCTAAAATCTGGAATTCATTACCTGTAAATATAAAAGAAACACTACCTGTTTATAAATTCAAGTCTCTTCTCAAAGTTCACTTACTCACTCAAAACCAAATAAATACTGAATAACTGAACCATATAAATTGTATATCCTAAATGTTACTCACAATTATATCACACAAATGTTAAACCTAACTTTGTTATTTTTTTTTTTAAATACACTACCTGAATGAACAGCAATGCATGCAACCACATGACCTGTCTTTGTAATACTCATTTGTATTTTATAGTTATCTGTTTACAATAATGTCTTATCACTGATTTCATCATTGCTTAGTTAATCTTAAGTTAATTTTAAGCCAGCCTGTAATGCTATGCATATAAGTGGCTTTGGCATGCTGCTCTTACCTGTATTTTTTTGTACCTCTGTATGTATGCTAAAATTTATAAATAAATAAATAAATAAATAAAAAAGGAAAAACACTTGTACATAATTTCACCACTTACCAGATATTCTCTGGTGGTCACTTGATGTAGCTGGATCACCCATAACCTATCCAATTACAACATACCTAACTGGCCAGTACCAGTCTGCTATAACTAGAAGGGTTACTTAACTGTGGGTGATCGATGCTCCTTATTTCCTCCATTCATCATCTCATTTCGGTGTCCTGCTACACCGACATGGTTCTTATTCCAGCAAGACAAGCTATCCGTTGGTTTATCCCGGTTTAGAAGCCGTGACACCATAAAAACTTCACTATCCTCGAGACAGGAACAACGAGGTAAACATGTGCACACACACTCTGGGAATGGCAGCTCATATAGCTTCAACGATTCCTTAACTTAGTGTTATTATCACTGAGTACATTACAATTCACAAGACGATGTCTCATAATTATTATACACATTAGAGGTCACTCCATTAGGATCTGAGACGATGAGTGAGGATTAACTCACGGGTAATTGCCCCTGGACACATTCCATGGCGGTGCACCCATCACCCCCGTTCCTACTATTATCCACTCATTTTACCACTTTATTATGGTGGTCCCGTAAATCAAGTTCCCTCACTCTTCACCAGGAACAGTTACAACACTTCCTATTATGAAGTGAGGCCTATATTAATTCTTGAGCCACGGTGAACGCTAATTTCCTGGTCCCATGTTTTCACAGTCTCTTAAGTCCATTCAAAACACTCCCGCTTCTCGCATGCCCTCAGCCAGCCTCTCTCCCTGCACATCCATGCAGGCGCAGGGGGAACACTGTTGGTTCTATTCAAATTTCAAATACATTTTGACTCAAATTAACACATTAAATACCTATTAGGCACTATAGCTTCGGAAAATTAAATATTTTCCACAATACCTATGCAGAAACGGCTGTATAGTCCTTGTGGCTTAGCGCTTCTTTTTTGATTATAATAATAATAATAATAATATGCAGAAACGGACACTAGCTTCTAGGTTGACAAGAGACAAATTCACGTACTGGTCATGAACTGCCAGCTGCACAAAGGCCACAGCACGACTCACTCGCAATTTTCCCCAGACACTGGCCAGAATTCTAAGAAAAAATGGAGGTCTTGTCTTACTGTATGAGCCTGATGGAGGAGGTCATCTACAGTACATCGAGGTGCCTCCACCAGATTTCCCCAGGTCTCATATGTGAAGACACGTGGGGGGTGCCGCATGCTGATCACGGCATGTGTTGTTCAGATGGTGTCTGGTCTTAGAAGAAAGATCTGGCATCTTCGAGACCCGCGCCTCCTCGTTCAAACTTGGGCTGTCAGTTCTCCCTAGCTAACTTAACCTAGTGTTTGCCTACATTTGGCCTATTACTACCTATGTTAAGGTCTTAGGTCTACATTATTATTATCTACAGTTGCCTCAATAATCCTAATATTAGTGTACTAACAGTATAAACTACCTACTTCTTCCCTGAAGGGTAAATCTATCAATTAAGAAGTGCCTTCCATCCACCTTCGCCAACCCGGGCAAGTGTGTGTTTTGGGTGGGTTTAAGGGCCCTCGAATGGTGTGTTTTTCCCCGTTGGGACTTCTCGGACCGAATAAGTTCCAACATCCTCCCGCCAGCGAAGGCAGGCACTAAGTCTAAATCAAGTTCACCTTCCGCGAGTCCCCACGGCGGACCCTTGGCAGACCCTGGACACGAGTGCCGTCCAGCCACTCTCATTGAGCAGGCTACGGCCTAACTTCAACCTTCCAGTTTCAACCTTCCAGTTTCCCCTGTGTGGACCTCTGGGGGTGTAAACTTGTTGGTTCCAGTGGTCTTAGCACCCTTTCCTTTAACTTTAACATCTTCCGCTAGACTAACATCTTTCGTATGTCTAGCCTTGACTGAGTGGCTCCGTACTTTCCCACCCAGTGGCCCACATGCCCTGGTAGCCTTTCCTCCCACTGATACGAGGTTCCCTGGATTTAAAGGCAATCTATCTCCCTCTTTATGTACCCTGTAAAAGTGTTTTCCCAAGGTGGCCGAGTGTTCATCACTCCCTACCTGGTTCAGCTTCCCTGGTGGTTCATCCTGTATACTGGTACTCATCACTACTCCCCCAGCTATCATGGGGACAGCTTCTTCTCTCTCTGGCGTGGCAGGGAATTCAGGTGGAATCCTGCCGCCTATGATGTATCCTACTGGGAATCTGTATAAACCAATTCCTTTCCTAAACGTCAGTCATGTAGACAGGAAGTCATCTATCTGATTGGCTCCCAACAGGATACCTACATTTCTGACTGTGTCAGTGGTAATTCCCTGGTCTGCCAGCTTCACATCAAGGTCTTTCAATCGCTTAGCTGTTGCAGCAAGACCTCTCACTGTAATTGCCATGGGTAACGTCTCTACCACCAAGGCTGTAATATCCACCTAATTTGACTGTGACATCCACCACATCATAAGATTTGGGTGGGGCCTGACTTAAAGCCCCTCCCATCATACTAACTTTCCTTGTGGCCTTCAACTTTAATTTAGCCACCAACTTCTTTGTTATCAAGGATACTTGTGCTCCTGAGTCAAAGAATAATCGGGTTGTTTCGGACCTGTGCCCATTCACAACCTTTGCCATGACTGTAGGTAGGGCAGCACCTCCGTGATTCTCACTCGGATTAGAGACTTCACTCCCACTAATCACGCTGGCTACCATTTCAGGCTCAGACTCACTTTCTATCTCTACCTGAGAGATATCCCTAGTAGCCTGGGGTTCCCTTAAATTACTGGGACATAATGCAGTATGGTGCTTACCTTTGCAACAGACTTGACACTGAGCTGGGTGCCACAGTCTCTCGCAAAGTGTTCCCCACAACACTTGAAGCAGAGTCTCAACTCCTTTAGTCTTTGTTGCCTACTGCTCAGTGTTGTATACTCAGAGCAACTCGTGCTAATGTGCTCGCCTTCACAGAGCATGCATATTCTGGCATGAGTGCCTCTGAGGTTCTGCTTAGAGGTTCTTACCTTAGACACTTCTTTACCATAGTACACTCCAACGTTAGTCGTATGAGCTTTAGACTGATCTCTCGAGATCTTTGAGTAACTGTCTGGGTTTTTATGTGGTGATGGTGGTGACTCTTCTCTCACACCTATGCTCAAATGAGAAACGAGATCTCCCAACCCCTCAACAATTTGTTGTATCGTGAACCTGTTCATCCGATATTTTAAGTGTAACTCATGCACTGTAGTGCCAGCCAGTTTCCTCTGAATCACCTGACTGATGAACCATTCTGACTTACCCCAATTATGTAAATCTTTAAGACTATTTGTCAAACTCATAACTTCTATTCGGAACTTCTCTAGGCTCTGACGGTCATGGCGACAAGCCTCTAGATCCAACAACCGATAAAGTATAGCTGCCTTTATCTCCTCGGTGTTGCCAAACATGTCCTTTAATTGGTCTTTGGCATGTTGGTAATTAGTGTCAATGGTTTGGTAATGCCGGACTAAGTCCAAGGCTTTACCCTTGAGCTGTGAACGTAAATACTGTAATTTGACGGCATCTGACAAATCGTCTCTCTCATCTATCTGGGCTTTAAATTGATCCCAGAAAGCAATGTACTCTGTTAAGGTTCCATCGAATGTTGATAAATTCAACTGGGGCAATCTGGGCAACACATTAACAGGCGTGCTATTGTTCGGGTTCCCTGAAACATTTGCTGCCCCTGCTGTACCGGCCTTCAAAGCCTTTATTAACTGCCTGCAGAGTCTCATCTCTGCTTTACACTCTGCCCTTCGTTCGTCATAGTCCTTCCGTGCTACCTCGACTGTATAGTCAGACTCACCTACAGCATAGGCCTCTGTCTCATAAAGGATAAATGATCTCTCAAAGGCCTCCAGCCTTTGCTCCAAAGGTCTCAGGCAACTCTCTAGTTCCTCACAGTCTGATCCTGATGTTGCCTGGCCATACGACACTCCTCACATGCTTTGCTCAGGCGTCCCTTATAGGCTCCCATAGACTGCTTTAATTGACTTAGAGCTGAGACAGCTGGTACTTCATCTTCACCTACCATAGTTGCAGTTTAGTTAAGATCACGGTACTAATATGTACTTCAATTAGCCAACCCCACAGCACGAATGGTATTAGGCAAGAATGAACAAGAATGAACGTTTGCTGTGATCAGCGTGTCAGCGTGCCTCGTTGTGCTCCCGGTTTTCTGGTGTTTTCACGGTCGCTCTTACGTGCTAGAACTTTAATTTGTGTCATCAATCCTATACGATACATCCCTCTAGCGCCTGGAACCAATCTTGGGCGGAAAACATTATATACTGAGTAAAAAAAAGGAGAATTGTGTGCACTACCTAGCAGAGTTTACTGCCAGAGGGGAATCATAGGCCTGTCCCGTGTGGAAAAATAATAATATTGAACTTTGTGTCAGAGGAAAGAAAGTCTCCCTGAAAGCATTGAGTATACATAGTGTATAGTGTATACTACAGTGGCTCCCTAGTATATTGATGATAAAGGCTAAAGTGTCATTTGAAAACAGGTGAATTTGTAAATGAAGTGATAAGCCTATAGAGGCAGGTGCCAGAAGTCGCCAGAAACTTACCACAGGTCAGCTGTTTTTAATAATCTTCCTGGCCTGCTAGTGTACTCGCATATAATCTAGTGATACCAGTGAATAGCAGAATACAGTGTTGTAGTAGCAACTAACCAGTATTATAATGGTACTTAGTGGAGTGGAGTGACTTTCATTAGTTTCTTTTTCTTGAAATACCAGACGTTACTGTGAATTTCATATAACCTGTAGTTACCAGCGGTCGCAATATACACAACGAGAAGCAATTATTACTACAGAAAAAGCGCCCTTCCTCCAAATTTGCACCAGTCAACTATAGTGATAATATAGCATTTATTGTGGTGGAGCCGAAAAAAAAAAAAAAAAAAAAAAAAAAAATAGAGAAGCTAGATACAGCGATTGATAAACAAAGGTGGAGGCTCGACCGTTCGTCATTGTAGGAGTGCCAGCAGTCACCGGCTCTTCAACACGCAAGTTATACTTTTGTATCAATCAAATCACATATTACTCGGGTAGATAATTTCCAGTAGATCCTTCATGTGTTAGCTCAATTCACCGACCAGTATGGTTTAAATAAGTGACCCACTGATCAGATCAGATAGACTGGTCCGAACCCTTGACTGGTCCGAACCCTTGACTGGTCCGAACCCTTGACTGGTCCGAACCCTGGACTGGTTTCAAACGGTTTCGTTGTGCACCACCTAGCAGGTTATTAATAGAATATTCAAGAGGTTGCTAGTAGAATTGCAGTAAATCAACCATTCAAATCATTATGAAGCTGTGTGTAGTCTGTGGTCAGTCAAACAAACGGGCTTCCACATGCATAAATTGTCATTTCTGTGGAAATTGGTGTCACGCCCCTTGTGCAGATATCCAAGAACTAGCTACAAGCAGTATTAAAACAGGGAAGTGTTTTTGGGTATGCCCAAATGAGATAAATCTGTGGACTAAAATCACAAGGGTATTAAAAGAGGTCAACATCAAAGCTGCTTTCATAGAAAACCTGGAAGCTTTCTACAACAGATGGGAACATAAAAAGTCCGGGCTGAATGGTACTGCCCTTGATACTGGCCATGTAGTCAGAAACTGTAAGGCTGGAGATGATGTCCTGGTAGTCAGTAAATGGGGGGCTGATAGTGCTGTCCTGGGAGACAGTAATGGGGAAGCTGGAGGTGCTGTCCTGGGAGACAGTAATGGTGAAGCTGGAGGTGCTGTCCTGGGAGACAGTAATGGTGAAGCTGGAGATGCTGTCCTGGGAGACAGTAATGGGGAAGCTGGAGATGCTGTCCTGGGAGACAGTAATGGTGAAGCTGGAGATTTTGTCCAGGTAGTCGGGAATTATACGCAGGAAGGAATACATATGAATGACCTCATAGGGGACAGGAGCCATAGTAGGGAAACAAGTGTAGTCAAAGATAAGATAAAACCAATATTGCAAACTAGAAATACCGCAGGAAATAGCAAACAAGAGGACTCCACTAGCAATAGTGAGGATATATTACCAAAAACAAATGGTGGGAGCTCCATTGTTGGTGCTAGGGAGGATAGAAGTAAGACAGGGAAACATGCACCAACAGGGAATACAGTCACAGAAACCCAAGGCAAACGGAAACCAAGCCTGTGCACATACTATGCACTCGGTATCTGCTGGCATGGGAAATCTGGAAAAACAGATGGGACGTGCAACTATGACCACCCTAGGAAATGCCATGCCCATATGACAACAGGAAAATGCAAACTCCCTTCCTGTAAGCTTTTTCACCCTGAACTGTGTACCTCTTCAGTACAGGAAAGACTGTGCTATAACTTAAATTGCCAGGCATACCATCTAAAGGGGACAAAAAGATACAAAACATCCAGGCCATGGGAAAACCTGGGTAGCCACAGCCACTCAAGAGGGAGAGGTTTTTTAGTGCCAGGAAGGAAAAAAAACTGGCAGGAAATGGCAGAAATCGTACACCAAATCCAGTCATTCCTGGAGTGGAACCACAGTCGATGGCCTCCACTCCAAACCAACAGATACAGATACTAATGCCGGAAAAAAAATCCCCCCCAGTACCAACAATACCACCAGTCCGATAACATTCTTCTTTGCAAATATGCAGGGTCTAAAGCCAGCAACAAACAACAAAATACCTTTCATCCGTGGACTGCTTGCAGAGGCAAAGGCAATGTTCGCGGCTTTCACTGAGACCCACATAAAGGATCACTTGGACAACGAAATATGGATCCCAGGTTACAACCTATACAGATGTGACAGAGTGAACAGGCGAAAGGGGGGGGTTGGCCTGTACATTGCAGAGTCACTTGTTTGCACAGAACTGCTAAATGCCTCAAATGATGTAGTGGAAGTTTTAGCAGTAAAGGTCGAGAACCAAAACCTAGTCATTGTGATAGTCTACAAGCCTCCGGATGCAACATCCCAGCAATTCCAGGAACAGCTGTTAAAAATTGACCACTGTCTGGAAAACCTTCCAGCTCCTGCACCCAACATCTTGCTCCTGGGGGATTTCAACTTAAGGCACCTAAAATGGAGGAATATAGCAAATAATATTGTTGCAGTAATAACACCAGGAGGCAGCTCTGATGAAAACTCACACTCACACGAGCTTTTAAATCTCTGCACAAAATTCAATTTAAACCAGCAAATAATAGAGCATACTAGACTGGAGAATACACTAGACCTCATCTTCACTAACAATGATGATCTGATAAGAAATATCACCATATCAAAAACAATATACTCAGATCACAACATAATTGAGGTCCAGTCATGTATGCGCGGAGCCCCAGACCGACATAATGAGATTAGTCACGAGGGAGCATTCACCAAATTCAACTTCAATAACAAAAACATAAAGTGGGACCAAGTAAACCAAGTCCTAACCGATATAAGCTGGGAAGATATACTAAGCAACACAGACCCCAACTTATGCCTAGAACAGATTAACTCGGTAGCACTCGATGTATGCACAAGGCTTATTCCTCTAAGAAAAAGGAGGAGTAGATGTAAAACAGAAAGAGACAGGCGCTCCCTTTACAGGCGACGGAAAAGAATAACAGAGCGGCTAAAAGAGGTCAATATATCTGAAATGCGTAGGGAGACACTGGTCAGAGAAATAGCAAGCATCGAACTTAAGCTAAAAGAATCCTTTAGGAGTCAGGAATCGCGGGAAGAACTAAAAGCCATAAATGAAATCGAAAGAAACCCAAAGTATTTCTTCTCCTATGCCAAATCAAAATCGAGAACAACGTCCAGTATTGGGTCCCTACTTAAACAAGATGGGTCCTACACAGATGACAACAAGGAAATGAGTGAGCTACTCAAGTCCCAATATGACTCAGTTTTTAGCAAGCCGCTAACCAGACTGAGAGTCGAAGATCAAAATGAATTTTTTATGAGAGAGCCACAAAATTTGATTAACACAAGCCTATCCGATGTTATCCTGACGCCAAATGACTTCGAACAGGCGATAAATGACATGCCCATGCACTCTGCCCCAGGGCCAGACTCATGGAACTCTGTGTTCATCAAGAACTGCAAGAAGCCCCTATCACGAGCCTTTTCCATCCTATGGAGAGGGAGCATGGACACGGGGGTCGTCCCACAGTTACTAAAAACAACAGACATAGCCCCACTCCACAAAGGGGGCAGTAAAGCAACAGCAAAGAACTACAGACCAATAGCACTAACATCCCATATCATAAAAATCTTTGAAAGGGTCCTAAGAAGCAAGATCACCACGCATCTAGAAACCCATCAGTTACACAACCCAGGGCAACATGGGTTTAGAACAGGTCGCTCCTGTCTGTCTCAACTATTGGACCACTACGACAAGGTCCTAAATGCACTAGAAGACAAAAAGAATGCAGATGTAATATATACAGACTTTGCAAAAGCCTTCGACAAGTGTGACCATGGCGTAATAGCGCACAAAATGCGTGCTAAAGGAATAACAGGAAAAGTCGGTCAATGGATCTATAATTTCCTCACTAACAGAACACAGAGAGTAGTCGTCAACAGAGTAAAGTCCGAGGCAGCTACGGTGAAAAGCTCTGTTCCACAAGGCACAGTACTCGCTCCCATCCTGTTCCTCATCCTTATATCCGACATAGACAAGGATGTCAGCCACAGCACCGTGTCTTCCTTTGCAGATAACACCCGAATCTGCATGACAGTGTCTTCCATTGCAGACACTGCAAAGCTCCAGGCAGACATCAACCAAATCTTTCAGTGGGCTGCAGAAAACAATATGAAGTTCAACGATGAGAAATTTCAATTACTCAGATATGGTAAACATGAGGAAATTAAATCTTCATCAGAGTACAAAACAAATTCTGGCCACAAAATAGAGCGAAACACCAACGTCAAAGACCTGGGAGTGATCATGTCGGAGGATCTCACCTTCAAGGACCATAACATTGTATCAATCGCATCTGCTAGAAAAATGACAGGATGGATAATGAGAACCTTCAAAACTAGGGAGGCCAAGCCCATGATGACACTCTTCAGGTCACTTGTTCTATCTAGGCTGGAATATTGCTGCACACTAACAGCACCTTTCAAGGCAGGTGAAATTGCCGACCTAGAAAATGTACAGAGAACTTTCACGGCGCGCATAACGGAGATAAAACACCTCAATTATTGGGAGCGCTTGAGGTTCCTAAACCTGTATTCCCTGGAACGCAGGAGGGAGAGATACATGATTATATACACCTGGAAAATCCTAGAGGGACTAGTACCGAACTTGCACACGAAAATCACCCACTACGAAAGCAAAAGACTTGGCAGACGATGCACCATCCCCCCAATGAAAAGCAGGGGTGTCACTAGCACGTTAAGAGACCATACAATAAGTGTCAGGGGCCCGAGACTGTTCAACTGCCTCCCAGCACACATAAGGGGAATTACCAACAGACCCCTGGCAGTCTTCAAGCTGGCACTGGACAAGCACCTAAAGTCAGTTCCGGATCAGCCGGGCTGTGGCTCGTATGTTGGTTTGCGTGCAGCCAGCAGCAACAGCCTGGTTGATCAGGCTCTGATCCACCAGGAGGCCTGGTCTCAGACCGGGCCGCGGGGGCGTTGATCCCCGGAACTCTCTCCAGGTAAACTCCAGGTAAACTCCAGTCTCAAGGCTTCTCAACAAGCTTAACAACTCCCTTTGTTATATTGACTCTACTCTGAATCAAAATGTACACTGTTAGCTCTCAAATCCCAATCGAAATGTGTATCGATGTGAAAGCTTAACCTAGCAATTTCCTGTACAATGCCAGAAAATAATTACAGGACTTAACCTAGTCTGTGGTACAAGTCACAAATCTCACATTAAAATGAGTCAAAGACAATGAAAATCACACAATAAAAATATGCAGTATACAAATTAAAAAATCACTTGGTTAGCACAAATAAATTCAACAATTCAACTTGTGAAACAGTAAATGAATAATGTATGTAAACAGCATGGCCTAACTGTGCCCAGCTTACTCAGTCTAGCGTGGATGGTTGGATAAGGTAAATCCTAACCTAACTAGTGTGCTATACCTTAAACCTGGCTTTGAACTCCCTGTAAATAATAACTAGGTTAAATCTGTCCTAGCTACTATAACTGTTGTAAATATTGCACAAGCCTAGCCTAACTGTGGCTACCTTGCAAATCCACTGTAAGTAATTAACACACAAGTCTCCTACTCTGGATTACTTGTGATCACTGTAAATAATTGAATTCACAAGCTTCTCTAGCCTACCTGGCCTGCCTGTAAATTACTGCAAATAACAACTTCTGTGTATAGTCAGCCTGGCCTAGCATGTGTAACTCTGGGCCTATGTGTACTAACTTAACCAAACTCTGTTAAACTGGTTCCTAACTGTGGCCTAGCTATGTTAATTTTAACCTTGCTATTCCACATCACGGTTACGAAGGACCACTTGTGAAAATTTGTCTGGACTGCCTCCAAGTGAGTCGCCTACCCTGACAAGCTCTGTTGACACCCAGCTCTGAGGTCGGTACCTCAGCCTCACAAGTGGCTTATAGGACAGATTTTCATAAATGACTGATGTTGCAAGAAATCTCGCCTGCATGCACGTTTAAAGGACTAACTTACTTGGTGATGTAGATTCTAGTCTGGTCTTCAACCTCCCTAAGCTTAGCCCCTTTGGACTTCCCCTCAGAAACCACATGCAACCGGGAGCTTTAGTTCCTGCAATATTCATTCGATATTAGCGACCTGCCTGCACCTCAGAAATTCCTGTATCCAAGAGGGTGTTATCCCCTAGTATAACTATGCAGAAACGGACACTAGCTTCTAGGTTGACAAGAGACAAATTCGCATACTGGTCATGAACTGCCGGCTGCACGAAGGCCACAGCACGACTTGCTCGCAATTTTCCCCAGACACTGGCCAGAATCCTAAGAAAAAGTGGAGGTCTTGTCTTACTGTATGAACCTGACGGAGGAGGTCATCTACGGTACATCAAGGTGCCTCCACCAGATTTCCCCAGGTCTCGTATGTGAAGACATGTGGGGGACGCCGCCTGCTGATCATGGCACGTTTTGTTCAGATGGTGTCTGGTCTTAGAAGAAAGATCTGGCGTCTTCGAGACCCGCGCCTCGCCGTTCAAACTTGGGTTGCCAGTTCTCCCTAGCTAACTTAACCTAGTGTTTGCCTACATTTGGCCTATTACTACCTATGTTAAGGTCTTAGGTCTAATTATTATTATCTACAGTTGCCTCAATAATCCTAATATTAGTATACTAACAGTATAAACTACCTACTTCTTCCCTGAAGGGTAAATCTATCAATTAAGAAGTACCTTCCATCCTCCTTCACCAACCCGGGTGAGTGTGTTTGTGTTTTGGGTGGGTTTAAGGGCCCTCGAACGGTGTGTTTTTCCCCATTGGAACTTCTCAGACCGAATAAGTTCCAACAACTAGCAACCTTTATTTTTTTTTTGTGAAATAAAGATAAGATATTTAGAGGAAAGAAAATAGAGAAAAATTTGTATAAGCATTGTACTCTCGGCACCAAGTGTCCAAACAACCTTACGTCGTCCCATATAGGACTACCATCCTGCCAAAGGGCATTTTCAGTAAATCAGACCTTTCTCAGTTGTTGTTTGAAGTATCTTATTGATAAATATTTACAGGAAATAGAGAAAATACTTCGTCTTGTGCACCAAAACTGAAGGAAATCTGATGGTAAACATAAGAGCAACAATTAATTGCCTGGTAGGGTCCTTTAGGTGCCTGTCCAGATCCTTCTTGAAGACAGCCAGAGGTCTCTTGGTAATTCCTTTAATGTATGCTGAGAGGCAGTTGAACAGTCTTGGGCCCCTGACACTTATTGTGTTGTTTCTGCTGCCCCTGCTTTTCATTGGGGGGATGTTACATCGCCTACCAAGTCCTTCCAAATTCAAATTCAAAGTTTATTCTATATAAGGATTACAATGCTGAGTTTACAGAATTTGGTTATTGTGTGGTTTACATGTAGTAAAATAATAATTACAGAGTGTACCACTAGAACACCTAGCATAGCTAGGCATTTCGGGCAGACTTAAATTAAATCTTAAGTTTAAAATATTACAAAATTATGAGGTAAGTTGGTATTATGGCTAAGTGACTAAATACTAGTTTGTGAGTTTAGCAATGTGAATGCTTTTGTTTTGGCACTATATATAGTTTCAGTATTGGAGTATCACAGGCCAACTTATGACTAGTTAAGATTCATTATTTTGAGATTGAGATTGATATTTCTGTTTATGGTCAAATGGGTGAGTGAGTGTAAGTGTTAACCACCAGGTGGTATTCATGTAATTAGTTGACAGGGTGTATCAGGGAGATAAGATGTTTTCTGATGGTAGTTTTGAAGGTGATGAATGTGTCTGCAGTTTTAGAATTTTCAGGTAGGGTGTTCCAGATTTTAGGGCCTTTGACATACATCGAATTTTTGTAAAGGTTTAGTCGGACATGGGGAATGTCATAGAGATGTTTGTGTCTGGTGTTGTGCCTGTGGGTTCTGTCACAACTATCAAGAAAGCATTTTAGGTCAAGGTTAATATTGGAATTTAAGGTCCTGTAGATGTAGATTGCACAGTAGTAAGTGTGGATGTACTGAACAGGGAGTAAGTTTAGATCTATGAAGAGTGGGGGGGTGTGTTGCCAGGGATGGGATTTAGTGATTATTCTTACTGCGGCTTTTTGTTGGGTTATTATTGGCTTTAGGTGTGTCGCTGCAGTTGAACCCCAAGCACAGATAGCATAGGTGAGGTATGGATATATAAGTGAATGGTATAGTGTGAGAAGGGCAGTTTGCGGCACGTAGTATTGTATCTTGGAGAGGATCCCAACCGTTTTGGATACTTTTTTGGTTATGTGTTGGATATGGGTGCTGAAGTTCAGGTTGTTGTCGAGGTATAGGCCTAGGAATTTGCCCTCATTATGCCTGGCAATTAGAGTGTTGTCGATCTTAATGTTAATTTGCGCATCTCCTGCTCTGCTACCAAACATAATGTAGTAGGTTTTGTCAGTGTTAAGCATAAGTTTATTGGCTGTCATCCAAGTCGATATTTTGATCAGCTCCTCATTAACAATGGTGTTGAGGGTGGCAAGATTAGGGTGAGAGATGACATAACTCGTGTCGTCAGCAAAGAGAATGGGGTTCAGGTGTTGAGATACATTTGGGAGATCATTGATGTATATGAGGAAGACCAGGGGACCAAGGACACTTCCATGGGGAACTCCAGTATCAAGTGGCTGTGTTGTTGATGTTGTGTCTTTAATGGTGACATACTGATACCTATTAGTAAGGTAAGATTTGAAATATGCAAGCGCATGGCCTCTTATACCATAATGGTCAAGTTTGTGGAGTAGGATGCTGTGGTCTACTGTGTCAAAAGCTTTTCTTAGGTCAATAAAAAGTTCCTAGTGAATATTCCTTATTTTCCAATGCTGTGTAAAGCAGGTCTAGCAGTTTTATGATTGCATCGTTAGTGCTTTTATTTTTCCTGAATCCAAATTGGCAGGGGTTGAGTATGTTTTGTGCCGTTATAAATGAATATAGTCTCCTGTGCACGAGTTTCTCAAAGATTTTGGATAGCAATGGTAAGTTTGATATTGGCCTATAGTTGTTTAAATCTGTAGGGTCACCACCTTTATGTATTGGTGTAACCCTTGCCATCTTAAGTAGTTTGGGGAAGGTGCTAGTTTCTAGTGACTTGTTAAAAAGTAATGAGATAGCATGCGAGAGGACATGGGCTGGTCTCTTGTACAATAATGGTGGGACATGAGACAGATTCCCCGAGTTATTTTTAAGTGACTTTATAATCTCGGTGACTTCCGTGGGCTCAGATGGAGCAAGATAGAAGGAATTTGGGAAATTCCCATCTAGGTAGTCCCCGGCATGGGTATTGGTACGTGGGATTTTATTGGTGAGATTAGAACCTATGGTTGAGAAGAAGTCGTTTATCTTGTTAGCTGTGTCAGTGGGATGCAGTGGTGTTTCATTAGGTTTAGTTAGGACAATATTCTTGTTTTTTTTCAGTTTGTGGGTCCCTAGAATCTGAGAGTGTTTTCCAGGTCTTTTTTATATCTCCTCTTGTGTCAGTGAATCTACTGGAGTAGTATAGTTGTTTGGCTTTCTTTATTACTTTAGCGAGGACTGATGAATAGTGTTTAAGAATATCTTTGTGTATTAGGCCCTGTCTATATTGCTTTTCATATTGGTGTTTCTTATCAATGGATTTCAGAATGGTGCTGGTTAGCCATGGGCAACCAAGCCGTTTGTTTGTGATCTGTTTCGTTTTTATAGGACAATGTTTGTTGTATAGTTGTTGTGATAGAAACACAGGCCTTATCTCTAGGCTTTATTGAACATAGAATCTTCATAGTACTTCTGCAACAACAAAATATAATGACTAGTACATCTAATAATGGCTTCTACAGGGATGGTGATGTCTTGCATATGTCAAGAGAAAAGTTATAACTACAGGCCACATATTTAAACTCACCATGTAATCTGCATCGCTGATAAATGGATAAAGTAGGAGAGAATCACACACCATGCGTTGGTGCCCATGACACACACCAAACTGTTGTTGTTGTTAAGGGCCCCTAGAGGTGGTGCAGTATTATCCTGCTGCTGCTCCCCACAGGACCAGTATCACTACAATCTCCCCCTTCTAAAATATCAGAGACAGTAATCTCCCAAACTGTTAGGTGGGCGACGTACACGTCCCGACCTTCGTAGCCCTTGAGCCTCTTCACCAGGTTCGATATTTTCCAGCAGGGTTTGATTAACTGCTGGAGCAGAATCCTCTATTTCCATAGGGGTAGTCTCAAGGGGCTTTCCAGGAGAAAACGAAGCATCTTTCACATCTATTGGTGTATCTTGAGATTCCACACTAATAGGGATTTCAACTGGGGCTAAATGTCTTGTAGATACTGTAGTCTCTTCACCATTTTGGTAGCGAATGTGGGCGTAATGTGGATTAGCTTGCAGGAGCTCTACCTCTTCCACTAAAGGATCCGTCTTGTTCATCCTACGGTGACACTTCAGGAGAACGGGTCCAGGATGACATAACCAAGTGGGCACGGAGGCTCCCGTAGAGGAACGACGTGAATAGTTGAGGAGTCTTTCATGAGGGGTTGCATTAGTAGCTGTGCACAGCAGTGATCTAATAGAGTGAAGAGCATCAGGTAGGACAGTTTGCCAGTGTTGAACAGGTAGATTGCGCGACTTTAATGTCATTGTAACTGCCTTCCATATAGTACCATTGAACCGCTCCACTTGACCATTGCCTTGAGGGTTGTAGCTTGTTGTTCTGCTGCAGGCAATACCTTTGCTAGCCAAAAACTCCTGAAGTTCGTTACTCATGAACGAGGATCCCCTGTCTGAATGGATATAAGCTGGCATACCAAAAATAGAGAACAACTGTGAAAGACAACTAATAACAGTTGAAGCAGCCATATTTGCACAGGGGAATACAAAGGGAAACCTTGAATATTCATCTACTATGTTAAGGAAATACCTATTCTGATTTGTGCTTGGTAGAGGTCCTTTGAAATCTATATTCAATCTTTCGAAAGGCTGGGTGGATTTTATGAGATGAGTCTTCTCTGGCTGATGAAAGTTTGGCTTGCACTCTGCACATACTCTGCATGCTCTGATCACTTGTCGCACATCTTCCACTGAGTAGGGCATGTTCTTTGATTTAACAAAATGGTACAGGCGTGTAACTCCTGGGTGACACAAAGCCTTGTGGAGAGCTGAGAGTGATTGCAAATCATGACATGCTGCTCCACAGTGGGACCTAGAGAATGCATCAGGTGAGATGTTCTCTTGACCCGGTCGGTACAGAATATCAAAGTCATAACACGATAGTTCCATCCTCCAGCGTAATATCTTGTCATTCTTTATCCTACTTTTGTGCCTCTTGTCGAACATATACATCACGGACCGTTGGTCAGTCCTTATGGTGAAATGTCTACCAGTTAAATAATGCCTCCAGTGGCGAACTGCTTCTATGATGGCCTGGGCTTCCTTTTCTACAGCAGCATAACATTTCTCTGATCCTTGAAAAGTTCTCGAAAAGAAGGCTACTGGTCGTCCTGCCTGAGATAAGACTGCAGCAATGGCAATGTCAGATGCATCCGTTTCCACTTCGAATGGTAGGGACTCATCAATGGCTTGAACTACTGAGTTTTCAATGTCCTGTTTGAGAGTATGGAAAGCGGCTTCTGCTTCCTTTGTCACAGGAAATGTGGTAGCACTCAATGGGCGGACTTTACTTGAATAGTTGTAGATCCATTGTGAGTAATAAGCAAAGAGACCAAGAGTTCTTCGGAGTGACTTTTTGTCTTGAGGCATTGGAAGTTCCCGTAGAGGTCGTAGTCGTTCAGGGTCTGGGAATATTGAACCTCCTTCCACTACATAACCAAGGATGCTAAGCCTTTTAGTTGAAAAAGTGCACTTTTCCTCATTGTAACTGATATTTTTCTTCTTGGCAGCTTCCAAAAACTTATCAAGGTTTGCATCATGTTCCTCCTGGGTCTTGCCACAAATGGTAACATTATCTAAATACGCGTAGGTTCCCATGAGTTGCTCCTCCTGAATGAGTGAATCCATAATTCGTTGGAAGCAGGCTACCCCATTGGTGACTCCAAAAGGGACTCTGGTAAACTGATACAGGCCATCACTAGCCTGAAACGCTGTGTATGGTTTATCTTCATTCCTTATAGGGACTTGATGATAGGCACTCTGCAGATCAATTGTGCTAAACACGTAGTACTGAGCAATTTTGTTCACTGTATCGTCAATTCGAGGTAGAGGGTACCCATCAAGAAGTGTAAATTTGTTGATTGTCTCAGAGTAATCGATAGCCAGTCTCCGTTTCCTATAACCATCTTTAACAACAACAACCTGTGCACGCCAAGGGGAATCACTCGGTTCTATAATACCCTCCTTCAGCAGCCTCTGAGTTTCTTTCTCAATGAACATCCGATCCTCATAAGAATAGCGGCGTGACTTAGCTGATATAGGATGGCAATCCGCGGTAAGATTTGCAAACAGCTTTGGTGGGTCTACCCTTAAAGTGCTAAGTCCACAGACAACAAGAGGAGGCAGTTCACCTCCATATGTTAAGGTGACACTACCATGCAGCTTCTGAAAGTCCTGACCAAGGATAACATCAGAGCACAGTTGTGGCAGAATAGCTAAATGTACATCTTGATAATCCTTTCCATTAACTCTGAGATTTACCTTACAAAACCCTAAGGTCTGAATAGAGAGAGATGTTGATGCCATGGAAACGGTACCTGATGAGTGATGTAGAGTCAAGGAGAGCCGTTTAACTAAGTCAAGGTTGATGAAACTCTCTGAGCTGCCACTATCAATAAGACCATCTACTTCTGTTCCTTTGATGAATACTTTCACAACTGCCTTTGACAGTGAATTTGGAGTAGCCGCAGAAGTCACTGTTGCTAGAGTCGCATGATCACTGGAATGTGTGGAGGCACTAGCTCTTGTTGATGCATTAGCACGACATACTTTAGCAAAGTGACCTTTCTTGTGGCATTTATGGCACATTGCTTCACGAGCAGGACACCTTGGACGTGGATGTCTTGAAAAACCACAAAAGAAACACACCGTACCTGCTGCTGCTGTCACTGAGGCAGGTTCCCCAGTAACTTCATTGCAAGAGTCTTGGTCAGGAATTGCAGCACTTACCACTCGAGAAGGCTGAGTGGTACTGTATACTTCAGAATTCTTCTGGGCTGAATCTAGAGCTCTTGCCTGGTCAAAGGCAGCGGCTAAGTCGAGAGTTTTATTCTCCAATAAACGCTGCCTTATTATTGGTGATTGCAGGCCACTGATAAAAGCATCCCTGATGGACTCTTCACAATACTGAGCAGCTGTCACTGCTTGGAAGTGACAGTCCTTACCTAAAATTTTCAGTGCTTGAAAGTATTCCTCTAAGGACTCATCAATCTGCTGGCGGCGAGTTGCAAGGCGATAGCGTGCAAAGATTTCATTTGTAGGTTTAATATACTGAGACTTGAGGGTTTTGATAGCATCTTCGTAGGTATTACACTCAGAAATAGCCTCATATATCTTAGGTGACACAAAATTGATGAGCAGACTTAGTTTATCTAGATCTTCTTTAGGAAGGGCTCCCAAGAAGTTTTCGAAAGTCTTAAACCAGTGCTTCCATTCCTGAGCAGCCGTTGATAAGCTGGGGTCACAGTCTAGCCTCTCAGGTTTCAGTAAACGCTCCATGTTGTGATGTAGTCTAGCGCAGGATCACCACCAGGTAGCCCAGGATTCTATGTTCAATAAATTGTTGTGATAGAAACACAGGCCTTATCTCTAGGCTTTATTGAACATAGAATCTTCATAGTACTTCTGCAACAACAAAATATAATGACTAGTACATCTAATAATGGCTTCTACAGGGATGGTGATGTCTTGCATATGTCAAGAGAAAAGTTATAACTACAGGCCACATATTTAAACTCACCATGTAATCTGCATCGCTGATAAATGGATAAAGTAGGAGAGAATCACACACCATGCGTTGGTGCCCATGACACACACCAAACTGTTGTTGTTGTTAAGGGCCCCTAGAGGTGGTGCAGTATTATCCTGCTGCTGCTCCCCACAGGACCAGTATCACTACAATAGTCTAAGTAATTTTTTAAGAAAAATGTCTGTCCAGTCATCAATACCATTGGCCTTGGAGAATTCTGTAGGCCAGTCAACAGTCTCTAGGTCAGCTGTGAACTTCCTTATTGAGGCCTCATCATGGAGTGTAAATGAAACTTTGTTATATTCAAGTGGTGGTTTACTAATGTTTGTCAAGAGGAAGGTAGGGTAGTGGTCTGTAGTGCTATCTGTGATTATCCCTGATTTAAGGGGGGCTAGTATATTGGTCCATATGTGGTCTATTATGGTTGCACTTGTTTCAATGAGCCTGGTTGGTTTAGTTATTGTTGGTATGAGAAGTGTGTTGTTCATATTGTTGATGAAATCAGTTATAGGCTGGTCATCTAGTAGGCCAAGGTTGATGTTGAAGTCTCCAGCTAAGAGAAGGTGGTGCTTATTAATTTGCCTGGTTGTTATTAGTTCCTTTAATTTCTCACTGAAATTTGGGATGTTTGTGTGGGGTATCCGGTAAATGGCACCGATTGTTATAGGCGTCTTAAGGTTTTTTACAGTAAAATTAGCAAAAATGTATTCTCCATATTCATCACTAAAGCAAGTGGTGCTAATACAAGATAATTGGTTAGAGTAATAGATTGCAATACCACCCCCAACTTGGTATGGTCTGCAGTTGTGGATTGCTGTGTATCCTGGTAGAGGGTAGATATCTATTGTGTCCTGCTTAAGCCAGGTCTCAGTAAGAATAATGCAGGAGAAGGGTGTCTTTAGTGATTCAAGGAGTGCCAGGAGGTCATCATAGTGTTTGCTTAAGGACCTGATGTTGTAGTTAAGTACTGATAGACTTTTAGCATTGTTTAGGATAGTGCTGGCTTGTGATGCTGTGTAATAAAGGCAGTTACTTTCCAATAGGTTTTGGTTGTGTGTCAAATTATGGAGGTTTAGATCAGGGTCAACGTGATCAATCATCTTCTAGGTTTAAATTATGGTTATTTATATCCTGAGTTGTGTGTTGAGTTTTAATACTGATATCTGTAGTGGTGGGAAGTTTGGACAAGTATATAGCTATAGCATTTTGGTCATGTAGAGTATAGTCCCTAATACACATAATGGAGTTGGTGTTGTCTATGTGTTGTGCTGGAATGAACTAAAGTACAACTAGGTATAAACTAATAATATAAAACAACAAATAAAAAATTGCACATGCATAAATTGTCATTTCTGTGGAAATTGGTGTCACGCCCCTTGTGCAGATATCCAAGAACTAGCTACAAGCAGTATTAAAACAGGGAAGTGTTTTTGGGTATGCCCAAATGAGATAAATCTGTGGACTAAAATCACAAGGGTATTAAAAGAGGTCAACATCAAAGCTGCTTTCATAGAAAACCTGGAAGCTTTCTACAACAGATGGGAACATAAAAAGTCCGGGCTGAATGGTACTGCCCTTGATACTGGCCATGTAGTCAGAAACTGTAAGGCTGGAGATGATGTCCTGGTAGTCAGTAAATGGGGGGCTGATAGTGCTGTCCTGGGAGACAGTAATGGGGAAGCTGGAGGTGCTGTCCTGGGAGACAGTAATGGTGAAGCTGGAGGTGCTGTCCTGGGAGACAGTAATGGGGAAGCTGGAGATGCTGTCCTGGGAGACAGTAATGGTGAAGCTGGAGATTTTGTCCAGGTAGTCGGGAATTATACGCAGGAAGGAATACATATAAATGACCCCATAGGGGACAGGAGCTATAGTAGGGAAACAAGTGTAGTCAAAGATAAGATAAAACCAATATTGCAAACTAGAAATACCGCAGGAAATAGCAAACAAGAGGACTCCACTAGCAATAGTGAGGATATATTACCAAAAACAAATGGTGGGAGCTCCATTGTTGGTGCTAGGGAGGATAGAAGTAAGACAGGGAAACATGCACCAACAGGGAATACAGTCACAGAAACCCAAGGCAAACGGAAACCAAGCCTGTGCACATACTATGCACTCGGTATCTGCTGGCATGGGAAATCTGGAAAAACAGATGGGACGTGCAACTATGACCACCCTAGGAAATGCCATGCCCATATGACAACAGGAAAATGCAAACTCCCTTCCTGTAAGCTTTTTCACCCTGAACTGTGTACCTCTTCAGTACAGGAAAGACTGTGCTATAACTTAAATTGCCAGGCATACCATCTAAAGGGGACAAAAAGATACAAAACATCCAGGCCATGGGAAAACCTGGGTAGCCACAGCCACTCAAGAGGGAGAGGTTTTTTAGTGCCAGGAAGGAAAAAAAACTGGCAGGAAATGGCAGAAATCGTACACCAAATCCAGTCATTCCTGGAGTGGAACCACAGTCGATGGCCTCCACTCCAAACCAACAGATACAGATACTAATGCCGGAAAAAAAATCCCCCCCCCCAGTACCAACAATACCACCAGTCCGATAACATTCTTCTTTGCAAATATACAGGGTCTAAAGCCAGCAACAAACAACAAAATACCTTTCATCCGTGGACTGCTTGCAGAGGCAAAGGCAATGTTCGCGGCTTTCACTGAGACCCACATAAAGGATCACTTGGACAACGAAATATGGATCCCAGGTTACAACCTATACAGATGTGACAGAGTGAACAGGCGAAAGGGGGGGGTTGGCCTGTACATTGCAGAGTCACTTGTTTGCACAGAACTGCTAAATGCCTCAAATGATGTAGTGGAAGTTTTAGCAGTAAAGGTCGAGAACCAAAACCTAGTCATTGTGATAGTCTACAAGCCTCCGGATGCAACATCCCAGCAATTCCAGGAACAGCTGTTAAAAATTGACCACTGTCTGGAAAACCTTCCAGCTCCTGCACCCAACATCTTGCTCCTGGGGGATTTCAACTTAAAGCACCTAAAATGGAGGAATATAGCAAATAATATTGTTGCAGTAATAACACCAGGAGGCAGCTCTGATGAAAACTCACACTCACGCGAGCTTTTAAATCTCTGCACAAAATTCAATTTAAACCAGCAAATAATAGAGCCTACTAGACTGGAGAATACACTAGACCTCATCTTCACTAACAATGATGATCTGATAAGAAATATCACCATATCAAAAACAATATACTCAGATCACAACATAATTGAGGTTCAGTCATGTATGCGCGGAGCCCCAGACCGACATAATGAGATTAGTCACGAGGGAGCATTCACCAAATTCAACGTCAATAACAAAAACATAAAGTGGGACCAAGTAAACCAAGTCCTAACTGATATAAGCTGGGAAGATATACTAAGCAACACAGACCCCAACTTATGCCTAGAACAGATTAACTCGGTGGCACTCGATGTATGCACAAGCCTTATTCCTCTAAGAAAAAGGAGGAGTAGATGTAAAACAGAAAGAGACAGGCGCTCCCTTTACAGGCGACGGAAAAGAATAACAGAGCGGCTAAAAGAGGTCAATATATCTGAAATGCGTAGGGAGACACTGGTCAGAGAAATAGCAAGCATCGAACTTAAGCTAAAAGAATCCTTTAGGAGTCAGGAATCGCGGGAAGAACTAAAAGCCATAAATGAAATCGAAAGAAACCCAAAGTATTTCTTCTCCTATGCCAAATCAAAATCGAGAACAACGTCCAGTATTGGGCCCCTACTTAAACAAGATGGGTCCTACACAGATGACAGCAAGGAAATGAGTGAGCTACTCAAGTCCCAATATGACTCAGTTTTTAGCAAGCCGCTAACCAGACTGAGAGTCGAAGATCAGAATGAATTTTTTATGAGAGAGCCACAAAATTTGCTTAACACAAGCCTATCCGATGTTATCCTGACGCCAAATGACTTCGAACAGGCGATAAATGACATGCCCATGCACTCTGCCCCAGGGCCAGACTCCTGGAACTCTGTGTTCATCAAGAACTGCAAGAAGCCCCTATCACGAGCCTTTTCCATCCTATGGAGAGGGAGCATGGACACGGGGGTCGTCCCACAGTTACTAAAAACAACAGACATAGCCCCACTCCACAAAGGGGGCAGTAAAGCAACAGCAAAGAACTACAGACCAATAGCACTAACATCCCATATCATAAAAATCTTTGAAAGGGTCCTAAGAAGCAAGATCACCACGCATCTAGAAACCCATCAGTTACACAACCCAGGGCAACATGGGTTTAGAACAGGTCGCTCCTGTCTGTCTCAACTATTGGACCACTACGACAAGGTCCTAAATGCACTAGAAGACAAAAAGAATGCAGATGTAATATATACAGACTTTGCAAAAGCCTTCGACAAGTGTGACCATGGCGTAATAGCGCACAAAATGCGTGCTAAAGGAATAACAGGAAAAGTCGGTCGATGGATCTATAATTTCCTCACTAACAGAACACAGAGAGTAGTCGTCAACAGAGTAAAGTCCGAGGCAGCTACGGTGAAAAGCTCTGTTCCACAAGGCACAGTACTCGCTCCCATCTTGTTCCTCATCCTTATATCCGACATAGACAAGGATGTCAGCCACAGCACCGTGTCTTCCTTTGCAGATGACACCCGAATCTGCATGACAGTGTCTTCCATTGCAGACACTGCAAAGCTCCAGGCAGACATCAACCAAATCTTTCAGTGGGCTGCAGAAAACAATATGAAGTTCAACGATGAGAAATTTCAATTACTCAGATATGGTAAACATGAGGAAATTAAATCTTCATCAGAGTACAAAACAAATTCTGGCCACAAAATAGAGCGAAACACCAACGTCAAAGACCTGGGAGTGATCATGTCGGAGGATCTCACCTTCAAGGACCATAACATTGTATCAATCGCATCTGCTAGAAAAATGACAGGATGGATAATGAGAACCTTCAAAACTAGGGAGGCCAAGCCCATGATGACACTCTTCAGGTCACTTGTTCTATCTAGGCTGGAATATTGCTGCACACTAACAGCACCTTTCAAGGCAGGTGAAATTGCCGACCTAGAAAATGTACAGAGAACTTTCACGGCGCGCATAACGGAGATAAAACACCTCAATTATTGGGAGCGCTTGAGGTTCCTAAACCTGTATTCCCTGGAACGCAGGAGGGAGAGATACATGATTATATACACCTGGAAAATCCTAGAGGGACTAGTACCGAACTTGCACACGAAAATCACTCATTACGAAAGCAAAAGACTTGGCAGACGATGCACCATCCCCCCAATGAAAAGCAGGGGTGTCACTAGCACGTTAAGAGACCATACAATGAGTGTCAGGGGCCCGAGACTGTTCAACTGCCTCCCAGCACACATAAGGGGGATTACCAACAGACCCCTGGCAGTCTTCAAGCTGGCACTGGACAAGCACCTAAAGTCAGTTCCGGATCAGCCGGGCTGTGGCTCGTATGTTGGTTTGCGTGCAGCCAGCAGCAACAGCCTGGTTGATCAGGCTCTGATCCACCAGGAGGCCTGGTCTCAGACCGGGCCGCGGGGGCGTTGACCCCCGGAACTCTCTCCAGGTAAACTCCAGGTAATTGCACTAAGGTCTAATGTAATGACTTTGGTATAGTCTATGTATTGAGCTAGGTTTAATCTAATAATATAAAAATACAAATTAAAAATAGCACCAGACTCTCACTAGTAATTACACTATGGTCTAATATAATGAATTTGGTATTGACTATGTATTGAGCTAGAATGAGCTATAGTACAACTGAGTTTAATCTAATAATATAAAGAAGGCACAAGACTCTCAGTTGTAATTGCACTAAGGTCTTATATAAGTTGTTTACAAGAATTAGAGTATAACTAAATTTAAATTGACAAGATAAAATATACAAGTTAAGGTAGCAAAAGAATAATAATAAAAAAAAAAAGAATGTAGAAAAAAAAAATATATGAGGTAGTTGGTACAAGTTAGCAAATGATAGTTAAGGGCCTTGAACAATAATATAATTGAAATATACACTAATTGCACACACAATATAGTCACTAAGATATGAAAACAATCTTAGAGTAGGACTTATAAACTTATAATATAAAAATACAAATTGAAATGGTACTTGCAATTGCACTAGGGTCTGGTATATGTTGTTGACAAGATCAAGAGTATAACTAGATTTAAATTGACAAAATAAAATTCACAAATTAGAGTACCAAAAGAATAATAAGTAAAAAATAACAATGGCAATGTCTTGGTTATAATATGATAGTAAGATGGTAGACAGGTACACAGGTACAAAGGATAATATAAAGGTTGGAGTTGAATATACAAACTTGGAAATTTGGCAACAAAATGTTATGGGAAGTATAAAATAATGATTAATGTACAAAAGTAAAATTGATTGGTAGTAAATATGGTGTTTAATAAAATTTTAGTAAGTAATAATGATTACAAAACAAGTTAGGTAAGGTTAAGGTAATTAGACAAGTAATGGTTATTAAATGATGTCAAAAATGTTAAGAGTAAATTGTATTGATAGTAAAAATGGTAATTATTAATTTTAGTAAGTAATATCAATTGATAGTATTTAAAAAAATATGAGGTAGTAATATGGACAGAGAAAGTATCGATTCAGCTAATATTTAAGCAAACAATAGTAAATAAGAAAATTACATAAGGTCACTTATGCTTACTAGTAAAATCACAAAATGAGGTAGTTGATTATTTAATTACTAAGAGATTGTACTATGAAATTTGAACAATAATGGAGCAAAACATACACTACACTACGTAGGTTTTTAGGTTGGACATTTAGTTATTCTCTGTAAGATTAGTATCCCTGAGAAATCGTGATAGATCATTCTCGTTCGTGATTGTGTACAGTTGACCTACATTTGTTTTCCTAACTAGAATTTTCCCATCTCGTGTGAAGCATTGGTGTATTGTGTCATTATTCTCCCGCTTAAGTTTTCTGACTCTATACAGGAGGTTCTGACGTTTTTTGGTAAGACACTCGTTTATGTATACCTCTTTCTTTACTTTAATAGATGCAATAATTAAGTCTTTTTTCCTGTCATGTGAGTGAAATCTAAGCATAACACTTTTTCTACCATGGGATCCTAGTAACCTGGCTTCTTTTATTTCTGACTCTGGTACAATAACACTTGTTTGATCCTTTATGATCTGCAGAGTAATTTCTTTACTGTTCGTTTGGTTCATATCACTGGGAAAAGTGGACTGTTAACTATTACTGCGTCGGATAGTTTACCTTGCTCAGTTTTATCTTCTTGGAGAGCAAAGTAGTCACTGAACTGGTTATCTAAGTTGTTCTTCCATTCTTTTACTGCTTCTTCAACCTTTGTATTAAGAGATATTATTTGTTGAGTATGGCTATCTATGACTGTTTGGATGGTCTTGTCACAGTTAGTCATTCCTGGTGTTGATAACTTTTGTTCAAGACTGAGGATTTTGTTCTCGAGTTGTGTCATACTGGTGTCTTGTTTTGTTAGTGTCTCTCGAAGATTCATATTTTCAATAACTAAGGTGGAGATGCATGTCTTTAGGGTATCTGGATCGTTGGTCATACCTGAGAGACTACTTGGTTTACCTGGAGAGAGTTCCGGGGGTCAACGCCCCCGCGGCCCGGTCTGTGACCAGGCCTCCTGGTGGATCAGTAGGTTGAATCCGGGGAAGAGAGGGGAGGATGGGCTGGTGGCAGCCATGTTTGTTGTTATTGTTGTGGTGTCGCTTTGAGCAGTGGTGAGTGGGGTGGTTGCTGGGCCGGCGTCCTCCTGGCTACACTTGTTGAATAGTTGATTTTTTGATGTCTTCTTGCTGGCCTTGGTGCTGTTTTCTCTTAGATTGCGCCTCATAATACTACAGGAATTGTTGCAGTTAAGAAGAAGTTGTAGTTATACAAAGCTTAGGGTTACGTTGTTCGGCTGGCAGCGTGGTGTTGCTTTCGGTTTGTGGGCAATCTTCCTTTGATCTCTATTATTTTCGATTTGTAGGTTTCACTGTTGGTAATCTTTGGTCATTCTGGGTGCTATGTTGGGTAGTGCAGTTTTGCTTGTAACTAGGTCATCATAGGAGCATTGGTGGCTCTGATAAGAACATAAGAACATAAGAAAGGAGGAACACTGCAGGAGGCCTGCTGGCCCATACTAGGCAGGTCCTTTACAATTCATCCCACTAACAAAAACATTTGCCCAACCCAGTTTTCAATGCCACCCAAGAAATAAGCTCTGATGTGAAAGTCCCACTCAAATCCAACCCCTCCCACTCATGTACTTATCCAACCTAGATTTGAAACTACCCAAAGTCCCAAACTACCCTATTTCCAAACCAATACTTTCCTATGTCCTTTCTAAATCTAAACTTATCTAATTTAAATCCATTACTGCGGGTTCTCTCTTGGAGAGACATCCTCAAGACCTTATTAATATCCCCTTTATTAATACCTATCTTCCACTTATACACTTCGATCAGGTCTTCCCCTCATTCTTCGTCTAACAAGTGAATGTAACTTAAGAGTCTTCAATCTTTCTTCATAAGGAAGATTTCTAATGCTATGTATTAATTTAGTCATCCTACGCTGAATGTTTTCTAACGAATTTATGTCCATTTTGTAATACGGAGACCAGAACTGAGCTGCATAATCTAGGTGAGGCCTTACTAATGATGTATAAAGCTGCAGTATGACCTCTGGACTTCTGTTGCTTACACTTCTTGATATAAATCCCAGTAATCTATTTGCCTTATTACGTACGCTTAGGCATTGCTGTCTTGGTTTAAGGTTGCTGCTCACCATAACCCCCAAGTCCTTTTCGCAATCTGTATGGCTAAGTTCTACATCATTTAACTTATAAGTACTAGGGTTATGGGCACTCCCAAGCTTCAGAACCTTGCATTTATCTACATTGAACTGCATCTGCCACTTCTCTGACCAAGTGGAGAAAAGTACGGAGCTTGGAGGTCGCTGCTGCCGCTGCCGCTGCTTTCATAGGGTGTGATTTTTTGTGTGCAAATTTGGTACTAATGTTTCTAGGATTTTCCTAGTGTATATAATCATGTATCTCTCCCGCTCGCATTCCAGGGAATACAAGTCATGGAACTTCAACCAGTAATTTAGGTGTTTCATTGCACTTATGCTTGCTGTGAAGGTCCTCAGCTGTTAGTTTACAGCAATATTCCAACCTAGATAAAATGAGTGATCTGAAGACTGTCATCATGGGCTTGGCATCCCTAGTTTTGAAGGTTCTCATTATCCATCCAGTCATTTTTCTAGAAGATGTGGTAGATACAATATTGTGGTCTTTGATAGGGATATCCCCTTACATTATCACTCCCAGGTCCTTTACATTAGTTTTTTGCTCTGTTGTTTGGTTGGAATTTGTTTTATACTCCAAAATAGTTTTAATTTCCTTACATTTTCCATATCCAAGTAATTGATATTTCTCTTCATTGAGCTTCATACCGTTTTCTGCGGCTCACTTAAAGAGTTAGTTGATGTCCACCTAGAGTCTTGTAGTGTCTTCAGTAGAGGATACTATAATGCAAATTCGGGTGTAATCTGCAAAGGAAGACACTGTGGTGTGGTTTACATTCCCGTCTATGTCAAATATGTATGAGAATGAAGAACAGGATGGGGACAAGTACTGTGCCTTTTGGAACAGAGCTTTTCATAGTAGCCGCCTCAGATTTTACTCTCTCTACTACTACTCTTTGTGTTCTATTTGTTAGGAAATCATTGATCCATCTACCAACTTTTCCTGATATTCCTTTATCATGCATTTTGTGTGCTATTACACTTTGGTCACTCTTGTTGAAGGCTTTCACCAAGTCTGTGTATACTACACACCCGAATCTGCATGACAGTGTCTTCCATTGCAGACACTGCAAAGCTCCAGGCAGACATCAACCAAATCTTTCAGTGGGCTGCAGAAAACAATATGAAGTTCAACGATGAGAAATTTCAATTACTCAGATATGGTAAACATGAGGAAATTAAATCTTCATCAGAGTACAAAACAAATTCTGGCCACAAAATAGAGCGAAACACCAACGTCAAAGACCTGGGAGTGATCATGTCGGAGGATCTCACCTTCAAGGACCATAACATTGTATCAATCGCATCTGCTAGAAAAATGACAGGATGGATAATGAGAACCTTCAAAACTAGGGAGGCCAAGCCCATGATGACACTCTTCAGGTCACTTGTTCTATCTAGGCTGGAATATTGCTGCACACTAACAGCACCTTTCAAGGCAGGTGAAATTGTCGACCTAGAAAATGTACAGAGAACTTTCACGGCACGCATAACGGAGATAAAACACCTCAATTATTGGGAGCGCTTGAGGTTCCTAAACCTGTATTCCCTGGAATGCAGGAGGGAGAGATACATGATTATATACACCTGGAAAATCCTAGAGGGACTAGTACCGAACTTGCACACGAAAATCACCCACTACGAAAGCAAAAGACTTGGCAGACGATGCACCATCCCCCCAATGAAAAGCAGGGGTGTCACTAGCACGTTAAGAGACCATACAATAAGTGTCAGGGGCCCGAGACTGTTCAACTGCCTCCCAGCACACATAAGGGGGATTACCAACAGACCCCTGGCAGTCTTCAAGCTGGCACTGGACAAGCACCTAAAGTCAGTTCCGGATCAGCCGGGCTGTGGCTCGTATGTTGGTTTGCGTGCAGCCAGCAGCAACAGCCTGGTTGATCAGGCTCTGATCCACCAGGAGGCCTGGTCTCAGACCGGGCCGCGGGGGCGTTGACCCCCGGAACTCTCTCCAGGTAAACTCCAGGTAAACAGCATTTTGTTTGTCTTCTAGGGCATCCAGGACCTTGTCATAGTAGTCCAGATGTTGGGACAGGCATCAGCGGCCTGCTCTAAACCCATGTTGCCGTGGGTTCTATAACTGATAAGTATTTAGATGAGTGGTGATCTTGCTTCTTAGAACCCTTTCAAAGATTTTTATGATATGAGATGTTAGCACTATTGGCCTGTAATTCTTAGCTATTGCTTTACTGCCCCCTTTGTGGAGTGGGGCTATGTCTGTTATTTTTAGCAGCTGTGGGTTGACCCCTGTGTTCATGCTCCCTCTCCATAGAATGCTCAAAGCACATGATAGGGGCTTCTTTCAGTTCTTGCTGAACACTGAGTTCCACGAGTCTGGGCCTGGGGCAGAGTGCATGGCCATGTCATTTGCCACCTTTTCGAAGTCATATGTTGTTACGATAGTATATCAGTTTGAATATACCAAATTGAGTCTCAGTCATCAAAAATTCGACTCTTTGTCTGGTTAGCGGTTCGATAAAAACTGAGTCATGCTGGGACTTGAGTAACTCGCTCATTTCCTTGTTGTCATTTGTGAAAGACTCAACCTTCCTCTTAACAAACATTAGTAAACCACCACTGGAATACAACAAAGTTTCATTTATACTCCATGACGAGGGCTCAATAAGGAAGTTCACAACAGACCTAGAGACTGTTGACTGGCCTACAGAATTCTCCAAGGCCAATGGTATTGATGATTGGACAGACATTTTTCTTAAAAAAATACTTAGACTATACAACAAACATTGTCCTATAAAAATGAAACAGATCACGAATAAACGGCTCGGTTGCCCATGGCTAACCAGCAGCATTCTGAAATCCATTGATAAGAAACGCCAATATGAAAACCAATATAGACAGGGCTTAATACATAAAGATATTCTTAAACACTACTCATCAGTTCTCACCAAAGTAATAAAGAAAGCCAAACAGCTGTACTATTCCAGCAGATTCACTGACACAAGAGGAGACATAAAAAAACCTGGAAAACACTCAGATTCTGGGCACCCACAAACTGAAAAAAAACAAGAATATTGTCCTAACTAAACCTCATGAAACACCACTGCATCCCACTGAAACAGCTAACAAGATAAACGACTTCTTCTCAAACATAGGATCTAATCTTGCCAGTAAAATCCCATGTACCAACACCCATGCCAGGGACTATCTAGATGGGAATTTCCCAAATTCCTTCTATCTTGTTCCAGCTGTACCCACCGAAGTCACTGAGATTATAAAGTCACTTAAAAATAACTTGGGGAACCAGTCTCATGTCCCACCATTATTTAGCACCTTCCCGAAACTACTCAAGACATCAAGGGTTACACCAATACATAAAGGTGGTGACCCTACAGATGTAAACAACTATAGGCCAATATCAAACTTACCATTGCTATCCAAAATCTTTGAGAAACTCGTGCACAGGAGACTGTATTCATTTATAACGACACTAAACATACTCAACCCCTGACACTTTGGATTCATTAAAAGTAAAAGCACCAATTATGCAATTGTAAAAATGCTAGATCTGCTTTACACAGCATTGGAAAATTAGGAAAATCCTCTAGGAATTTTTATTGACCTAAGTAAAGCTTTTGGCACAGTAGACCATGGCATCCTACTCCACAAACTTGACAATTATGGCATAAGAGGCCATGCACTTGCATATTTCAAATCCTACCTTACTAATATGTATCAGTATGTCACCATCAAAGACACAGCCTCATCAACATGGCCACTTGATACTGAAGTTCTGCAAGGAAGTGTGCTTAGTCCCCTGCTCTTCCTCATTTACATTAATGATCTTCCAAACGTATCCCAACACCTGAAACCCATTCTCTTTGCTGATGACACGACTTATGTCATCTCTCACCCTATTCTTGCCATCCTCAACACCATTGTTAATGAGGAGCTGCTCAAAATATCAACTTGGATGACAGCCAATAAACTTACACTTAACACTGACAAACCCTACTATATTATGTTTGGTAGCAGAGCAGGTGCTGCACAACTTAACATTAAGATCTACAGCACTCTAATTGCCAGACATAATGTGGGCAAATTCCTAGGCCTATACCTCAACAACCTGAATTTCAGCACCCATATCCAACACATATCAAAAAAAATATCCAAAACAGTTGAGATCCTCTCCAAGATATGATACTACGTGCTGCAAAATACCCTTCTCACACTATACCATTCACTCATTTATCCATACCTCACCTATGCTATTTGTGCTTGGGGATCAACTGCAGCAATACACCTAAAGCCAATAACTCAACAGAAAGCTGCAATAAGAATAATCACTAAATCCCATCCCTGGCAACCCCCCCCCCACTCTTCATAGATCTAAACTTACTCCCTGTTCAGAACATCCACACTTACTACTGTGCAATCTACATATACAGGACCTTAAATTCCAATATTAACCTTGACATAAAATGCTTTCTTGATGGTTGTGACAGGACCCACAGGCATAACACCAGACACAAACATCTCTACGACATTCCCTGTGTCCGACTAAACCTTTACAAAAATTGTTGAGAAATGGGATTACCAACTCAGATATAATTTATAATTTTAAATATAGGGAACACTTAGCTGATAAAAGACAGCAAATTGTCTACACAGCCACCCCTGCAGACGAGGTCTTGAATTGTTGTCATGATCATCTCTCAACGGGCTGTAATGAGTTATAATTTGTAAGATTCTAAATTACCCCTAGGGGTGTTATGTCAGTATATTTCATTCACTGATGGCTGACAAACTTACTTGTGTGGACTCAAAAGTCCGCACCTAACTGCCGACTATAGGTTGATTACAAACTCCTTGCGACTCATCAAGAACTGCGCAGTCGCCCATACTACAAGAAATTCATAACCTACCTTGCTCTTGTAGCATGAGCTATGGTGTTCTTCACACCTTCGACAGATATCGGTGACTTGATAGAAGCTGAAGTGTCCTTGGATGTCCACGTCTTCCATAGTCTAGGAATACGCACACTGGTACACTATGTTCCACAAGATTTGTCTTTATTGTTCACAATCTTATCACTAAAGAAGCTGATCACACTTCTCTTAAGTGTTTATTGTGTTTTGTGAGACACTTTGTTCACACTAACGCACAGATCAGTGTTCTTTGTTGGTTATCCTGGCGTCAGTGTCACTCTCAGTAGAGTCAAAAGTAATCTGAAGACCCCACAGCACCCCACGCCATTACTGCCCCTAGCACAAAGGAAAAGCTAACCTAGTACTTTTGCTTCCTTGCCACTTCCTCGATGAAGCAAAGCAGAATGTTTGATTCTTGCTGTCTTAACCCTTTCAGGGTCCGTCCCGTAGATCTATGGCTGGTCGGTGAGTGTCCAAACCGTAGATCTACGCCAAAATTCTAGCGCCGTCAAATTTAGCGCGAAAGCGCTCATAGGCCTACATATGAGAGAATGGGTCTGCGCCGTGGGTGTGCGCCATAAACAAAAAATCTAGGCGCCTGCATAGCATTGTGGGAACGCCGGCTCAGTCACCCTTGTTCACCATGTCTCGTCGCAAGTCAGCTCTCACTCCCCGGAAAATTGGGACTCTCCTCTTCCTGTCTGATAGTTCTGACACTGATGGAAGTGGAAATGAAGACGAATTCTACGGCTTTGATAAGTTAGTGACCGAAAATAATGACCAGGATATCGATAATAGTGCAGAAAACCCCGACGATCCTCGACCTTCTACCTCTGGTGTGGGCACTCGTGACTCACGGTCGGGTGTTCCTAAACGTAAGAGAAAACTAATATTTTCCCGTGGCCTGGCCTCTGACTTCAGTAATGACGATTCTGACGTGGATTGTGATTTTATTGTGCTCGACGATCATTCGAGTAGTGATAGTGAGGAAACATATTCACCAGTGAAGCGTCGGTATGTTCGCCACCGCATGCGCTCGGGTAGTGTACCCTATGCTGTGCCCAGGGGACGGAGTTCATCCCGGAGTACATCCCGGAGTACATCCCGTGGCCCTACACCCGGTTTAGGTAGTGATAGTGAGGATGATGTGGCTACACTTGGCATGGATGGGCCACAGACATCAGTGGATGGTGTTAGTGGGGCTGGTGGTGGTAGTGGCACTGCCATGCGTGACTCGCTGTGCCACACGGGAACCCACGCTGCTGACTCGTCAGTTCAAGGACAAAGCGGAGCGTCACCCACCAGCCCGCCACAACCACCCGTACAACCAGCCTATGATGTCCAGTATCCACCAGCAAACCGTATCTGGGATTGGCAGCAAAATCCCAATTTTGTTCCCAGCCCTCACCACTTTGATGACTCGCAAAGTGGAATTCTACCTACCTGTCCCCTTGGAACCACGGCCAATGAACTGGAATTCTTTGAATTATTCTTTGACCAGCCATTGATGGAAATTATTGTCAGGGAAAGTAATAAGTATTTTCAGTACACCATGGCAAATACGATCTTATCACCACAGTCAAGACTACACAGGTGGAAAGAGACGACTGTTGCAGAAATGTATTTGCTTTTTGCAACAATAATGCTTATGCCTCACGTCTATAAGCATAATATAAAAGCATACTGGTCCACAGATCGGCTAATTTGTACCCCATCCTTCAGTGAAATAATACCAGTGAACAGGTTTATCTTACTGTTACGTATGTTGCACTTCTCTGACAAAACCAGGCCTGACAGAAGTGACAGGTTATACAAGATTAGAAATGTTTTCATGTATCTCAAACAAAAGTTCAGGATATACTTTTATCCATTCAAGAATCTTGTAATTGACGAGTCTTTGATTTTGTTCAAAGGTAGACTGTCATTCAAGCAGTATATACCGAGCAAGAGGAACCGCTTTGGTATAAAATTGTTTGTACTCTGTGATTGTGACAGTGGCCTGGTGTTGGATATTGTTGTATACACAGGTAGTAAAACATTGAAAGATAGCAAGATGTTATTGGGTATATCAGGTGACGTAGTGAGAAACATGATGGCACCTTATCTTGGTAAGGGCCATACATTATATACCGATAACTGGTACACAAGCCCATTACTCAGTGATTTCATGCGAGTGAACAAGACAGATGTGTGTGGCACAGTGCGTTCTAATCGTAAACATATGCCCAGGCTCAACGCAGGTGTTCGTGGTGATGACGTGCAGGTGTTTACTGCCAATGACATCATGGCATTACGGTGGCATGACAAACGAGATGTCACATTGTTGACAACCATTCACCGTAATGAAATGCAAGACAGTGGCAAAGTTGATCGAGTGACTAATGAACGTATTCAAAAACCAGTGACAGTGATTGATTATACACAAAACATGCGCTTGGTTGACAAGTGTGACATGCAGATTGGTTTTGTTGACTGTGTTCGTAAGAGTTACAAGTGGTACATGAAACTTTTCTTCCATCTCATGGACATTTCAATGCTGAATGCATATAATATGTACCAAATAAAGACTGGTAACAGACCACCGTATGGTGAATTTTGTTTGTCTGTTGTCAGACAACTCATAATGAAGTACCAGGTAACAACACCTGCAATACAACATGGTCCTCGAATTCATCACAATATACCCAAGCGTTTGAGGAAAGAAGGTGATCATTTCATAATACAGCTTCCTTCAACTCAAAAGAAATTTGCTCAGAAGAGATGCATTGTCTGTGCACAAACAAAACGACGGCAACAAAGACGCAAAGACACTCGGTTTATGTGTGAGGAATGTAAGGTGCCTCTGTGCATGGTGCCTTGTTTCAAGGAGTTCCACAAGCTCCAGCAGTTCTAAAACCATGTCCAGTGATTGTAAATATGTAAATATATGATAGAACATTAGTATTATACAATATTTGTGCATGTTTATTGTAATAAACAACAGTGGTAAACAATAATATGATAATAACTTTAGTGCGGTTATTGTGTTCAATACAGTGAGTTTATATATATACATTATATACAGTATTGGTCTCTCAGGCCCCAAATGTTAGTAGGAATAGAAAAAAATTGGAAAAGAAAAGAAAAAACAACTAAAACAACAAAATAATATAATACGCGTATGTGGAATTCGTCGATGTTGCCGCCACCACATCATTTTCTACAAACTTCTTGGCACTGTATCTCGGTAAGTACTGATCAGATTCTAATTTTTTTTTGTTTTATTACCTTCACAAAAATATGCTCTTTAATTCTGTAAGAAAAAATAATTTTTTTTTTTTTCAAAATTTCTTGGACACTGGTGCGTGACTTCAGATTTTGGCCTTGGACCCTGAAAGGGTTAAACATAGACAACAATGTCCACTATCTTTACCATGGTAATAAAGTGGGAGCAGGATTTTCCTTAATTGTCCTGCTAAGGTAAGAGATGAACTGTCTTTCATTAAACTACACTTTGCAACACTGCAAAGAGCGTAGGTCGAAGCGACCACGTCCCATACTCATACTGCATCTGCTATCAATTACTCGCTGTAGCAGTAAACATGATGCTTGCCCCTTCTGAGAGGGCTGGGCCCCTCAGGGCTGAAAGGGGCTGAAGGGGGCTGATACCTCCCTCCCGGAGAAAATTTCTCCACAAAAATTCAATGTATGTCAAAGGCCCTAAAATCTGGAACACCCTGCCTGAAAACTCTAGAACTGCAGACACATTCATCACCTTCAAAACTAGTGTTAGAAAACATCTTATGTCCCTGATACACCCCATCAACTAACTACATAAAAACCACCTGGTGGTTCACACTTACACTCACTCACCCATTTGACTATAAGCACAGAAATACATATCCTAATCTTAAAATAATGATTCCTAACTAGTCATAAGTTTGCCTGTGATGCTCCAATATAGAAACTATGTATTGTGCCAAAACAAAAGCATTCACATTGCTAAACTCACAAACTAGTATTTGTCACTTAGTATTTAGTCACTTAGTATTTAGTCAACTTACTCCACAATTTGTTATAATTTAGGGTTAAGAATTAATTTAAGTTTGCCCGAAATGCCTAGCCATGGTAGGTGTTCTATTGGCCCCCTCTGTAATTAGTATTTTACTACATGTAAACCACACAATAACCAAAATCTGTAAACCCCGCATTGTAATCCTTATAGAGAATAAACTTTGATTTGATTTGATATAAGTAACATAGAAACCTGATATATACTCTAGAATGAATAAAATTATGTCATTATATGTGTGGTGGCATTGGCGGCCGACGAGAGTTTATCTGGAGACAGGACAAAATACTCCTTGAATATTTTGCTATCATCAGCTCTATGGCTTATCTATCAAAATTCATTTAATATGACATAATAAACAATATAAATAACATATAAACCTGATATATACTTTATAATTAATAAAATATGTCATTATTAACAAGGCGAGCGTCGGCGGCCGACGAGAGTTTATCTGGAGACAGGACAGAATACTCCTTGAATATTTCGCTATCAACTCTACGGCTTATTTACCTATCAAAATTCATTTAATATGACATAATAAAAAATATAAATAACATAGAAACCTGATATGTACTCTAGAATGAATAAAATGTCATTATGTGACAAGTGGAGGTGGCCATAACCACTCCAGCATTGTTGTGGTAAACAATGCCATCCAGTGACTGCCTTTTGAAGCCGTCTGTTATTATAATTACACCTACCATCCGACTTACGACCTGCTCGACATACGTCCACTCGACTTACGACCGAGCAGCTGGGCTGGGCCTGCTGATGCACACCGCTGTACAGTATTTGATGGTACTCGCGGCGACAATGCGCCATGCAGGCAGCATCAGTTTGAGTAACCCTGCCCTATCAGCAGCATCATACTGTATTAACTGTACTAATTGGACAGTCAATTTCACCATGGCTGCTAAGATGAAGTCTGAATCTTGCAATGGAGATTGTGGCAAGAAAGGCTCTTACTCTCGAACTCTCTATTTGTTTTCACTGTTGCACATAAACCTGTCTGTATCTGTTTGCGTGTATATCTGTGTCTGTCTGTATCTGTGTGTGTATGTTTATCTGTCTGTCTACCTGTATGTCTGTCTTTGTCTACCTGTGTGTCTGTCTTTATGTCTACCTGTGTGTCTGTCTTTCTGTTTACCTGTGTGTCTGTCTTTCTGTCTACCTGTGTGTCTGTCTACCTGTGTCTGTCTTTTTGTCTGCTTGTCTGTCTCAGAGCCACTCATTAAGAGTGTAATTGGTCTTGAAGATGCCATATTAATAATGATAATAATAATAATAATAATCAGAGGCACATTAAATGTGTATAAAATGTTAATATAGCCATTTTGCTTAATCCATGTATGATTTTTTTTTCAAAATTATATAATAAACATGTTACATAACATATAAGCATATAAATTAACAAATATGAGATGTTTTTCTGGTCGGCTTGACGGAGTGAACAAAAACCATTCGTGTCCGGGCTGGTAACAACAACAACAACAACAACAACAACATTTGTTTACATAACTGTACTACTCCAGCAGATTCACTGACACAAGAGGAGATATAAAAAAGACCTGGAAAACACTTTCCCAGATTCTGGGGACCCACAAACTGAAAAAAACAAGAATATTGTTATAACTAAACCTCATGAAACACCACTTCATCCCACTGATACAGCTAACAAGATAAACGACTTCTTCTCAAACATAGGATCTAATCTCGCCAATAAAATCCCATGTACCAATGCCCGTGCCGGGGACTTCCTAGATGGGAATTTCCCAAATTCCTTCTATCTTGTACCAACTGAGCCCACGGAAGTCACCACGATCATTTTTATTATTTTTTTTTTATTATCACACTGGCCGATTCCCACCAAGGCAGGGTGGCCCGAAAAAGAAAAACTTTCACCATCATTCACTCCATCACTGTCTTGCCAGAAGGGTGCTTTACACTACAGTTTTTAAACTGCAACATTAACACCCCTCCTTCAGAGTGCAGGCACTGTACTTCCCATCTCCAGGACTCAAGTCCGGCCTGCCGGTTTCCCTGAATCCCTTCATAAATGTTACTTTGCTCACACTCCAACAGCACGTCAAGTATTAAAAACCATTTGTCTCCATTCACTCCTATCAAACACGCTCACGCATGCCTGCTGGAAGTCCAAGCCCCTCGCACACAAAACCTCCTTTACCCCCTCCCTCCAACCCTTCCTAGGCCGACCCCTACCCCGCCTTCCTTCCACTACAGACTGATACACTCTTGAAGTTATTCTGTTTCGCTCCATTCTCTCTACATGTCCGAACCACCTCAACAACCCTTCCTCAGCCCTCTGGACAACAGTTTTGGTAATCCCGCACCTCCTCCTAACTTCCAAACTACGAATTCTCTGCATTATATTCACACCACACATTGCCCTCAGACATGACATCTCCACTGCCTCCAGCCTTCTCCTCGCTGCAACATTCATCACCCATGCTTCACACCCATATAAGAGCGTTGGTAAAACTATACTCTCATACATTCCCCTCTTTGCCTCCAAGGACAAAGTTCTCTGTCTCCACAGACTCCTAAGTGCACCACTCACTCTTTTTCCCTCATCAATTCTATGATTCACCTCATCTTTCATAGACCCATCCGCTGACACGTCCACTCCCAAATATCTGAATACGTTCACCTCCTCCATACTCTCTCCCTCCAATCTGATATTCAATCTTTCATCACCTAATCTTTTTGTTATCCTCATAACCTTACTCTTTCCTGTATTCACCTTTAATTTTCTTCTTTTGCACACCCTACCAAATTCATCCACCAATCTCTGCAGCTTCTCTTCAGAATCTCCCAAGAGCACAGTGTCATCAGCAAAGAGCAGCTGTGACAACTCCCACCCTGTGTGTGATTCTTTATCTTTTAACTCCACGCCTCTTGCCAAGACCCTCGCATTTACTTCTCTTACAACCCCATCTATAAATATATTAAACAACCACGGTGACATCACACATCCTTGTCTAAGGCCTACTTTTACTGGGAAAAAATTTCCCTCTTTTCTACATACTCTAACTTGAGCCTCACTATCCTCGTAAAAACTCTTCACTGCTTTCAGTAACCTACCTCCTACACCATACACTTGCAACATCTGCCACATTGCCCCCCTATCCACCCTGTCATACGCCTTTTCCAAATCCATAAATGCCACAAAGACCTCTTTAGCCTTATCTAAATACTGTTCACTTATGTGTTTCACTGTAAACACCTGGTCCACTCGGGGAATCTGTCTCACGTCCCACCATTATTGTACAAGTGAGCGGCCCATGTCCTTTCGCATGCTATTACATTACTTTTTAACAAGTCACTAGAAACTAGCACTTTCCCGACACTACTCAAGACAGCAAGGGTTACACCAATACATAAAGGTGGTGACCCTACAGATGTAAACAACTATAGGCCAATATCAAAATTACCATTGCTATCCAAAATCTTTGAGAAACTCGTGCACAGGAGACTGTATTCATTTATAACGTCACAAAACATACTCAACCCCTGACAATTTGGATTCAGGAAAAATAAAAGCACTAATGATGCAATTATAAAAATGCTAGACCTGCTTTACACAACATTGGAAAATAAGGAATATCCGATAGGAATTTTTATTGACCTAAGAAAGGCATTTGACACAGTAGACCATGGCATCCTACTCCACAAACTTGACCATTATTGTATAAGAGGCCATGCACTTGCATATTTTAAATCCTACCTTTCTAATAGGTATCAGTATGTCACATTAAAGGCACAGCCTCATCAATACGGCCACTTGATACTGGAGTTCTGTAGGGAAGTGTCCTTGGACCCCTGCTATTCCTCATTTACATTAATGATCTTCCAAACATATCCCAACACCTGAAACCCATTCTCTTTGCTGACGACACGACTTATGTCATCTCCCACCCTAATCTTGCCACCCTCAACACCATTGTTAACAAGGAGCTGCTCAAAATATCGACTTGGATGACAGCCAATAAACTTACACTTAACAATGGCAAAACCTACTATATTGTGTTTGGTAGCAGAGCAGGTGCTGTGCAACTTAACATTAAGATCGACAACACTCTAATTGCCAGACATAATGAGGGCAAATTCCTTGGCCTATACCTTTACAACAACCTAAATTTCAGCACCCATATCCAACACATAACAAAAAAAGCATCCAAAACAGTGGGGATCCTCTCCAAGATATGATACTACGTGCCGCAAACTGCCCTTCTCACCCTATACCATTCACTTCTATATCCATACCTCACCTATGCTATCTGTGCTTGGGGTTCAACTGCAGCAACACACCTAAAGCCAATAATAACCCAACAAAAAGTCGTAGTAAGAATAATCACTAAATCCCATCCCTGACAGCACCCCCCTCCCCCACTCATCATAGATCTAAACTTACTCCCTGCTCAGAACATCCACACCTACTACTGTGCAATCTATATCTACAGGACCTTAAATTCAAATATTAACCTTGACCTAAAATGCTTTCTTGATAGTTGTGACAGGATCCACAGGCATAAAACCAGACACAAACATCTCTATGACATTCCCTGTGTTCAACTAAACCTTTACAAAAATTCAATGTATTTCAAAGGACCTAAAATCTGGAACACCCTATCTGAAAACTCTAGAACTGCAGACACATGCATCACTTTCAAAACTACAGTTAGAAAACATCTTATCTCCCTGATCCACCCCGACAACTACTACATGATAACCACCTGGTGGTTCACAATTACACTCACTCACCCACTGACCATAAACCCAGAAGTACTAATCTTAAACTTAAAATAATAAATCCTAACTAGTCATAAGTTTGCCTATGATACTCCAATATAGACACCTTGTATTGTGCCAGAACAAAAGCATTCACATTGCTAAACTCACAAATTATGATGTAGTCACTTAGCCTTAATACCATAATCTGTAAGGATTTAATGTTAAGAATTAATCTAAGTCTGCTCGAAATGCCTAGGCATGCTAGGTGTCCTAGTGGCCCCCTCTGTAATTAGTATTTTATAACAAGTAAACCACACAATACCCAAAACCTGTAAACCCCACATTGTATCCCTTATAGAGAATAAACTTGAATTGAATTGAATAACTCGTGAAGCTTCTACATTCATTCTCTCTCTCGTTTATTCATTTAATCTTGTTTACTCACCTCTCATTCTACATTAAGACTGCAGATATTCTAAGGTAAGTAATGAGTGGACACAATTATTATATTATAGTTTAATAATAATATTATTAATATTAATACATATGTATTATTGTAATAATAATAATAATAATAATAATAATAATAATTTATTATTATTATTATTATTATTATTATTATTATTATTATTATTATTATTATTATTATTATTATTATTATTATTAATTTAGGGCACTGGAGCACAGATCCATTGTATAGCACTTTGTCTGGATTTTTTGGGTTATCCTTGGTAATTTATACTATGTATGATTACTTACGTGTACGTGTGTGTGTGAGAGAGAGAGAGAGAGAGAGATACAGAGAGAGGGACAGCCACATTCAGTCAGCCAACCACCCTCCCACCTGGCCAGCCAACCAGATACGTATGACACATGTTCCAGAGTTGTTTCTCTTTGCTTAGGGTATAGGTTATACTACATTCTGGCAGGATGATACTACCAGTGGTATTCTCTGATTCCACTGTGTCGACAATACATAAAGATAACAGTAACATATGATACTGTATGCGATGTAAAATTTACAATACAGTTCACTACCATGTATACATTATATACAGTACATAAATAATTAAAATATAACAATAGAAGTAAATTATGGTAAAAAGAATGAAATAATGATTGTACATTACATTACAGTACTATGTAGGTAGTTTATATAGGAAAGGTTTGACATTATGCCCTACCCAGTATGTCGGCAATTTTTGAAGGTTCGACTTACGTCCATTTTGACTTAAGACCGGTTGGCCAGAACCAAGCTTGATCATATGTCAGATGGTACCTGTATTATTATATAGTACATTATTACTATACAGTGGACCCCCAACATTCGATATTAATCTGTTCCTGAGAGCTCATCGAATGTCGAAAATATCGAAAGTCGAATTAATTTCCCCATAAGAAATAATGGAAATCAAATTAATCCGTGCAAGACACCCAAAAGTATGAAAAAAAACAATTTTACCACATGAAATATTAAGTTTAATGCAATAGAATAATTACAATAACAACAATAACAATAGATTAATAACAATAGAATAATTGACACTTACCTTTAATGAAGATCTGGTGATGATTGATGGGATGGGAGGAGGGGAGTGTGTGGATGGTGTTAGTGTTTAGAAGGGGAATCCCCTTCTATTAGGACTTGTTTTTCATTTATCCACACCAATAACAGTCTCTCAACATCTTCTAACACTAGTGATCTCTGTTTCGAAAACAAAGTTGCACCTTTTGCAACAAGTTGTAGCTTCCGAACGTACCGAATGTATCCTTAAATGCACGCACACTGGCTGGCTTGTAAACACTGGCACACACGGGGCAGTTCAGGCCACACATGGACATGACTCATACGAATCGTATCGAATAGCGGGTTTTTGATCAAATGTCGAGGCAAAATTTTTGCGTTAAAATGCAACGAATGTTAGATTTATCGAATGTCGATGCAACGAATGTTAGATTTATCGAATGTCGATGCCATTGAATGTTGGGGGTCCACTGTACTTGTATTATTAGTATTACACATATTATATTATTATTATTATTTTTATATTATACTATTATTATTATACGTATTATTATTATTACAGTGGGCCCACAGTTAACAACATCATCGGACAACGTAAAAATCAGATAACGACATGTTTTCGCGTCAAAATATTGTCCAGAACATGTCCGCGCAGAGTGAGCGCCTGGACATTCCATGTACAGTGTGCCATTGTTTACAGTGTGCCATTGTTTACAAACCAGTGAGGACGATTCCACACATACAGTGGAATCACAGTTGATGGCCTCCACTCCAAACCAACAGATACAGATTTTTTTTTTTTTTTTTTTTTATTTACAATTTGAGCACACATACAGAGGTACAAAAAAATACAGATAAGAGCAGTATGCCAAAGCCACTTATACTATGCATAGCATTACGGGCTGGCTTAAAATTAACTTAAGATTAACTAAGCAATGATGAAATCAGTGATAAAACATTAATGTAAACAGATTACTATAAAGCACAAGTGAGTATTACAAAGACAGGTCATATGGTTGCATGCATTGTTGTACATTCAGTAGAATGGAGTATTCTGTTAGGTAGTGTATTTAAAAAATAATAAAGTTAGATTGGGTTTTAGGTTTAACATTTATGTGATATAATTGTGAGAAACATTTAAGATATACAATTTATAAGGTTCAGTTATTCAGTATTTATTTGGTTTTGGGTGAGTAAGTGATCTTTGAGAAGAGACTTGAATTTATAAACAGGTAGTGTTTCTTTTATATTTACAGGTAATGAATTCCAGATTTTAGGGCCTTTTATGTGCATTGAGTTTTTGCATAGCGTGAGATGGACACGAGGAACATCAAAGAGTGATCTGTGCCTTGTGTTATGGTCATGTGTTCTGTTGAGGTTTGCAAGGAGATGTTTGAGGGGAGGGTTAATATCAGAGTTAAGTGTTCTATGTATGTAATAGGTGCAGTAATAATTATGGATGTTTTGTATGGTGAGTAGGTTGAGTGTATTGAATATTGGTGGAGTGTGCTGCCTGTAGTGAGAATTTGTTATCATTCTAACTGCAGCCTTTTGTTGGGTAATTAGTGATCTGAGATGGTTACTTGTTGTTGAGCCCCATGCACAAATTCCATAGGTGAGATAGGGGTAAATAAGAGAGTGATATAGGGCCAGGAGGGCTGACTGTGGAGCATAGTACCGTATCTTCGATAGTATGCCTACAGTCTTGGAAATTTTCTTAGAAATTTGTTGTATATGTGTATGAAATTTGAGTCTATTATCAAGGTGGATTCCTAAGAATTTTCCCTCTGTTAGCTTTGTGATAGGTGATACGTTTATCATTATGTTAAGAGGGACATCTGTAGCTCTGTTACCAAACTGAATGAAGTAGGTTTTGTCAATGTTTAGTGTAAGTTTGTTAGTCCTCATCCAGGTAGATATTTTCTGTAATTCGGTATTTACAGTATTGGCTAGGAAAAAAAAGTTCCCCCCACTACCACCAATCCCATGACATTCTTCTATGCAAATATACAGGGTCGAAAGCCAGCACCGAACAACAAAATATCTTTCATCTGTGGACTGCTTGCAGAGGCAAATGCAATGTTCACGGCTTTCAGAGAGACCCACATAAAGGATCACTTGGACAACGAAATATGGATTCCAGGTTACAACCTATACAGATGTGACAGAGTGAACAGGCAAAAGGGGGGGGGGGTTACCTGTATATCGCAGAGTCACTTGTTTGCACAGAACTGCTAAATGCCTCAAATGATATAGTTGAAGTTTTAGCAGTAAAGATCGAGAACCAAAATCTGGTCATTGTGGTAGTTTACAAGCCTCCAGATGCAATGTGCCAACAATTCCAAGATCAGCTGTTGAAAATTGACCACTGTCTGGAAAATCTTCCAGCTCCTGCTGGGGATTTCAACTTAAGGTACCTAAAATGAAGGAACATAACAAATGTAGTGGCAGTGATAACACCAGGAGGCAGCTCAGATGAGAACTCACACACGAGCTTTTAAATCTCTGCACAAAATTCAACTTAAACCAGCAAATAATAGAGCCTACTAGATTGGAGAATACACTGGACCCCATCTTCACTAACAATGATGATCTGATATGAAATGTCACCATATCAAAAACAATATACTCAGATCACAACATAATCAAGGTTCAGACATGTATGCGCAGAGCCCCAGACCGACAAAATGTGATCAGTCACGAAGGAGCCTTCACCAAATTCAACCTCAATAACAAGAACATAAAAAGGGACCTAGTAAACCGAATCCTAAATGATATGAGCTGGGAAGAAAGCCTAAGCAACACAGACCCCAACTTATGCCTAGAACAGATTAACTCTGGCAGATGTAAAAAAAGAGATATGTGCTCCCTTTACAGGCGACAGAAAAGAATAACAGAGCAGCTAAAAGAGGCCAATAAGTCTGCAGTGCTTAGGGAAACACTGGTCAGAGAAATAGCAAACATCGAACTAAAGCTAAATGAATCTTGTTGTTAGGTAAGACACATATGCAACAGTTAGGTATCTTTATTTCGAAACGTTTCACCTACACAGTAGGCTTCTTCAGTTGAGTACAGAAAAGTTGATAGAAGCAGAAGAGACTTGAAGACGATGTAATCAGTCCATCACCCTTAAAGTTTTGAGGTGGTCAGTCCCTCAGTCTGGAGAAGAGCATTGTTCCATAGTATGAAACAATATGGAGATGAAGTGACAGGATGGAGCCTTATATAGCGCCAAGAGGTGAGACGTAGGTCACTAGAAGAGGTAAGAACTCAGATGTTGGGAGGTCAGGTCCCTCTCAAATCCAGCCGTTCTCACTAGTAGAGGTTGTCGAAGTTGATTGCAGGTCTGTACCAAGATACCCTTGTGTTAAATGAATCTTATAAGAGCCAGGAATCGCAGGAAGAACCAAAAGCAATAAATGAAATTGAAAGAAACCCAAAATATTTCTTATCTTATGCCAAATCAAAGTCAAGAACAACATCCAGTATTGTGCCCCAGATGGCAGCAAGGAAATGAGTGAGCCACTCAAGTCCCAATATGACTCAGTTTTTAGCAAGCCGCTAACCAGACTGAGAGTCAAAGATCTAAATGAATTTTGAATTTTTTTATGAGAGAGCCACAGAATTTGGTAAACACAAGCCTATCTGACGTTATCCTGATGCGAAATGAGTTTGAACAGGCGATATATGACATGCCCATGCACTCTGCCTCAGGGCCTGACTCATGGAACTCCGTGTTCATCAAGAACTGCAAGAAGCCCCTGTCACGTGCTTTTAACATCCTATGGAGAGGGAGCATGGACACTGGGGTCATCCCACAGTTACTAAAAGCAACAGACAGCCCCACTCCACAAAGGGGGCAGTAAAGCAATAGCAAAGAACTTCAGACTGATAGCACTAACATCCCTTATCATAAAAATATTTGAAGGGGTCCTAAGAAGCATGATCGCCACCCATCTGGATACCCATCAATTACACAACCCAGGGCAGCATAGGGTTTAGAGCAGGTCGCTCCTGTCTGTCCCAACTACTGGGTCACTATGAAAAGGTCCTAGATGCACTAGAAGACAAAAAAAAATGCAGATGTAATATACACAGACTTTGCAAAAGCCTTCGACAAGTGTGTCCATGTCGTAATAGTGCACAAAATGCGTGCTAAAGGAATAACAGGAAAAGTTGGTAGATGGGTCTATAACTTCCTGACAAATAGAACACAGAGAGTAGTAATCAACAGAGTAAAGTCTGAGGCAGCTACAGTGAAAAGCTCTCTTCCGCAAGGCACAGTACTCACTCCCATCTTGTTCCTCATCCTCATATCTGTCATAGACAGGGATATAAGCCACAGCACCATGTCTTCCTTTGCAGATGACACCTGAATCTGCATGACAGTATCTTCCATTGCAGACACTGCAAGGCTCCAGGCAGACATCAACCAAATCTTTCAGTGGGCTGCAGAAAACAATATGAAATTCAACGATGAGAAATTTCAATTACTCCGATATGGTAAATGTGAGGAAATTAAAACTTCATCAGAGTATAAAACAAATTCCAGTTTTCATTCAACACCTCAATTTTCATCTGCCATACTGAACGTGTCCACCTGCCTGTGCCCACACAAAGCACCCCATGCATGCATTCTGAGTCTGTCTGGCTTTGTTTCTCATCGAGGGGTGTCACTAGCACATTAAGAGACAACACAATAAGTTTCAGGGGCCCAAGACTGTTCAACTGCCTCCTAGCATACATAAGGGGGATTACCAATAGACCTCTGGCTGTCTTCAAACAGGCACTGGACAAGCACCTAAAGTCGGTACCTGACCAGCAGGGCTGTGGTTCGTACAATGGATTGCGTGCAGCCAGCAATAACAGCCTGGTTGATCAGGCCCTGATCCACCATGAGGCCTGGTCACAGACTTGGCCACAGGGGCGTTGACCCCCAGAACTCTCTCCAGGGAAACTCCAGGTAAACATGCGATACATTTTGTATTATTCCATTGTTTTTAGTGCTTGTAACTGCTAAATAAGCCACCATGGGCCCACAGAAAGCTTCTAGTGCCAGCCCTTTGATAATGAAGGTGAGAAACACTATCGAATTCAAGAAATTTTTTTTTAGAAAGATGCTAAAGTAATAGTGGTAGAGGGTGGTAGTGATAGTGGTAGAGGGTGGTAGTGATAGCGGTAGAGGGTGGTAGTGATAGCGGTAGAGGGTGGTAGTGATAGTGGTAGAGGGTGGTAGTGATAGTGGTAGAGGGTGGTAGTGATAGTGGTAGAGGGTGGTAGTGATAGTGGTAGAGGGTGGTAGTATGTACACCAGCCAGGGTACTTTCCCACACACCAACCAGGGTACTTCCCCACATACCAGCCAGGGTACTTCCCCCACACACCAGCCAGGGTACTTCCCCAAACACCAGCCAGGGTACTTCCCCACTTACCAGCCAGGGCACTTCCCCACACACCAGCCAGGGTACTTCCCCACATACCAGCCAGGGTACTTCCCCACATACCAGCCAGGGTGCTTCCCCCACATACCAGCCAGGGTACTTCCCCCACATACCAGCCAGGGTACTTCCTCACACACCAGCCAGGGTACTTCCCCACTTACCAGCCAGGGTACTTCCCCACACACCAGCCAGGATACTTCCCCACTTACCAGCCAGGGTAAACCCCACACACCAGCCATGGTACTTCCCCACATACCAACCAGGGTACTTCCCCACATACCAGCCAGGGTACTTCCCCACTTACCAGCCAGGGTACCCCCCACACACCAGCCATGGTACTTCCCCACATACCAACCAGAATACTTCCCCACACACCAGCCAGGGTACTTCCCCACATACCAGCCAGGGTACTTCCCCCACACACCAGCCAGGGTCCTTCCCCACACACCAGCCAGGGTCCTTCCCCACATACCAGCCATGGTACTTCCCCACATACCAGCCAGGGTACTTCCCCACATACCAGCCAGGGTACTTCCCCACATACCAGCCAGGGTACTTCCTCACACACCAGCCAAGGTACTTCCCTCAAACATGATTTGATTTGATTGGGACTTGCGCATGAGTGAATAGAATTATCAAAGCTTATTGCCTGGGTAGCAATGAAAATTGGGCTGGGCAAATACGATTCTGTTAATGGGATGGTTTGTGAAGGACCTGCCTAGTATGGGCCAACAGGTCTGCTGCAATGTTCCTGCTTTCTTATGTGCAAACATTTATGGATGAACATCACCCTGACACAGCTGTTGCAGGCCGTGCTGGCAACATCTACAATAAAAATGTTGTGTCCCATTTTAGGGAAACCTTAAAGAGACACCAGAAACAGAGCTCTCTGGACAGATTTTTAGTGTGACAGGGGTCCAGTGACTCTCAAGCTGGTCCTAGTGGCTTTAAAAAACAAAGAAGGGAGGTAACCCTGGAAAAGGACTTGGTACCTGAAGGGGATTCCCCTTCCAAAAAATTGTAAACTCTTCCATCCTCTGCCCTCCTCCCATCTCATCACTCATTAAATACATTTTCAATGAAGGTAAGTGTCATTTTAGTATTGTTTATTCTGCATGTCTCATTGTTTTCTGTGTAGGGAAATGTATATTTCATGTAAAAAAATTATTTATTTTTTTTAATATTTTTGGGTGTCTGGAAAGGATTAATTAGATTTCCATTATTTCTTATGGGGAAAATTAATTCGGATAACGGCAGAATCGGTTAAAGACAAGCTCTCTGGAACGAATTAATGTTGTTAACTGAGGGTCCACTGTATTATTATTACAATGTAAATAATTTGGAATTTTTATTCACATAAAACATAGAAGACTTACTGTTATGCAAACTACTGCATTATTGTAATAATTGTTCATAAGAACATAAGAAAGAAGGAACACTGCAGCAGGTCTACTGACCCATGCGAAGCAGGTCCATGCCAACCCCGGCCTGATTTCTTTTTAATATTTTTGGGTGTCTGGAATGGATTAATTGGATTTCTATTATTTCTTATGGGGAAAATTAATTCGGATAATGGCAGAATCGGTTAAAGACAAGCTTTCTGGAACGAATTAAGGTTGTTAACTGAGGGTCCACTATTATTATTACAATATAAATAATTTGGGATTTTTATTCATATAAAAAATAGAAGACTTACTGTTATGCAGACTACTGCATTATTGTAATAATTGTACATAAGAACATAAGAAAGGAGGAACACTACAACAGCCTACTAACCCATGTGAAGCAGGTCCATGCCACCCCCCCCCGGCCTAGAATGGAGGTGACGTCATTTGTTTATTCTTGAACATCAGCAAAAATAGAACATTTCTGTTACTTTGAGCTCATTTTCAAGTTACTTCTCATCATGAAACTATTCAAAATCATATCTATTTCTATGATATATCTTCCATTCTATCAAATTAGACCAAAAAAAATGAGAATACAACCATAAAAAACCATACACAATACCGCTAAGGGGCGGCTTATTGCTGAGAGGTGAACTCCATTATTTATGGTTCGATTTCTTTCATTTTATGTATACATTAAGAAGCATCTTTCCATCATGCATTTCCAAAGTTTCAATAAGATAGCCCAACAAACAAATGAGATCCAATTCCCTAGATCAAGAGCAAGAGCCCCTCATCAGTGTCAAGGAACCTCCTTTGAGGCCTGCTCGCTTATGGAAATTTCGCTCGTGTATGGAAGCAGAAAATCGACCAATTGACTGCTCATATTTGGAAAAACTCACACATGGATGCGTTCGCAAGTAGAGGTTCCACTGTACAGTGGAACCTCATCCCCTCCCCCCAACAGGCACTGTATAATCCTACAGTTTTAGTGCTTCCCCATTATAATAATAATATAACAAAAAAAGGCACAATACCGTGACTTTGTAAATAGTGTGACTTTGTAAATGGTCCAAGTCGGACCGAAACATCGTCATAAGCTTCTCTCTTTTATGTGTGGGTTATTTGTGTATAATAATAATATAATATAATATAAATATAATAATATTATATTACATTATTATTATAATGGGGAAGCACTAAAACTGTAGGATTATACAGTGCCTGTTGGGGGGAGGGGATGAGGTTCTACTGTACAGTGGAACCTCAGCTTACAAACACTCCACCATGTGAATTTTTCAGGATATGAACCATAGTTCAGTCGATTTTTTGCTTCTGGAAATGAACTAAATTTCAGGATGCAAACTTCTCCCTCAAGGGAGGTTCCTTAAATAAATAAATAAATAAAATATTTATTTCTTTTCAAAGGTTACAATGTGTGTTTACATATAATATGATTGGAGCAAAGAAAGCCTCTATCATGCTGAGGCATTTCGGGCAGACTTAACCTAATACTAATAGACTACTTAAGTCTAGACAGGTGAAAAGTATACTAGTAGTGGTTACCAATGTTTTGATGATGGTGGCACCAACTACTGGCAGCCTTTTGAAGTTTCTCCTTACTGTTATTATTATTATATGTTATTATTATTGTTGTTATAATAATAATGATTATTATTAGTAGTAGTACATACATGGTGAGGGGCTCTTGATCTAGGGAATTGGATCTGTGCTCCAGGTCCCTAAATTAGCAATAATGATAATTATTATAATACGTTTGTACTAATAATTATGATAATACATAATAATAATTACGTATAATATATAACAATACAGTGGACCCTCGACCAACGATATTAATCTGTTACTGAGAGCTCATCATTAATCGAAATTATCGTTAGTCGAGTTAATTTTCCCCATAAGAAATAATGGAAATCAAATTAATCCGTGCAAGACATCCAAAAGTATTGAAAAAAAAAATTTTTACCACATGAAATATTAATTTTAATACATACAAACTGAAGAAGACATGTACAATTACATGACACTTACCTTTATTGAAGATCTGGTGATGATTGATGGGATGGGAGGAGAGGAGAGTGTGGATGGTGTTAGTGTTTAGAAGGGGAATCCCCTTCCATTAGGACTTGAGGTGTCAAGTCCTTTTCCGGGGTTACTTCCCTTCTTCTTTTAATGCCACTAGGACCAACTTCAGAGTCACTGGACCTCTGTTGCACAACATATCTGTCCATAGAGGCCTGTACCTCCCGTTCCTTTATGACATTCCTAAAGTGTTTCACAACATTGTCAGTGTCACAATTAAACACTTGTTCAGGTTTCAATTCTTCACTGTCTATGTACTCCTTGAATTCCTGCACATATTTTTCAGCTGCTTTTTGGTCCGAACTGGCAGCCTCACCATGCCTTATCACACTATGTATGCCACTACGATTCTTAAATCTCTCAAACCAACCTTTGCTGGCCTTAAATTCACTCACATCACCACTAGTTGCAGACATTTTTCTAATTAAATCATCATGCAACTTCCTAGCCTTTTCACATATGATCGTTTGAGAGATGCTATCTCCTGCTATCTGTTTTTCATTTATCCACACCAATAACAGTCTCTCAACATCTTCTATCACTTGCGATCTCAGTTTCAAAAACATAGATTGCCGTTTTCTTGGCTACAATAGTAGCGATGGTTGATTGGGGTTTTGTGTACAACCTGGCCAGCTCGGAGACACGCACTCCACTTTCATACTTAGTAATGATCTCTTTCTTCATATCCATAGTAATTCTCACCCTTTTTGCTGTAGGGTTGGCACTAGAAGCTTTCTTGGGGCCCATGGTGACTTATTTTGCAGGTGCAATCACTAAAATCGCTGTGATAACATGAAATGTTCCGATTGTACGTTTGGATGGGACCGCAGTGGCTGGCTGGATTGTAAACACTGGCCACAAGTTTAAGGTGAATTTGGTGAAGAGATTTAATAGCTCGTGTGTGTGTAAATTTTCATCAGAGCTGCCTTCTGGGGTTATCTCTGCTAGAGCATTACAGTGGACCCCTGACCAATGGTGGCATTGACTAATGCCAAATTTGTCTAATGGCGCTCTTTGGCATAATATTGGATCCACCAATGGTAAAATAAATGGCTTTTGTCCTGAACGTGTCCATGCGGCCGGAGCACGGCCTGAGCAGGCCTAGCCACTCCAAGACTCAGTGTATAGCCAGTGTGCCAATGTTTACAAGCTGTTGCTGTCAATTCCACATGTACCTGTGATATATTTTGTATTATTCCAGTGTTTTTAGTGCTTGTAACTGCTAAATAAGTCACCATGGGCCCCAAGAAAGCTTCTAGTGCCAAGCCTGTGGTAAAAAGGGGGAGAATTACTATGGAAATGAAGAAAGAGATCATTGAAAAATATGAAAGCGGAGTGCATATGTCCGAGTTGGAAAGGCTATACAGTGGACCCCCGAGTTTCGGCAACCTCGGCTTTCGTGAAATTTGACCTTCGACGAGTTTTTTTGGAAAAATTTGGCCTCGAGTTTCGTGAAAAAACTCATGTTTTGGTGACCGTCTGGTACCCGTCCGCCCATCACCGCGCACACAAAGCCAGTCTCCCATGCCATTCACGCTCAGTGTGCCATTGTTTACCAACACGTGACCATCACCCCGCTGGTTCATACAATACATTTCATAATAATCCATTTTTTTTGTGCTTGCAACTGTTAAATAAGTCATCATGGACCCAAGGAAAGCTAGTGCAAGCCCTTTGGTAAATAAAGTGAGTGACAGGGATGTGGAAGAGTTGGTGGAGGACCACAGGGAAGAGCTAACCACTGATGAACTGCAAGAGCTTCAACTGGAACAGTATCAGACCACAGCCGAGGAACTTGCTTCAGAGGAGGAGGAAGAGGGAGCGTTGAGGTGCCTTCTTCATTGATTAAGGACATGTGTGGAATGTGGAATGAGTTGCAAAGTTTTGTTGAAAAGTATCACCCTGACCAAGCTGAAACAAGCCATATCTGCACCATGTACAATGACAGTGTTGTGTCCCACTTAAGGAAAATCTTAAAGAAACGCTAGAAAAAGACCTCTCTGGATAGATATTTTGTGCGCCAGGGGTCCAGTGACTCTCAAGTTGTTCCCAGTGGCATTAAAAGAAGAAGGGAAGTAACCCCAGATAAGGACTTTCTACCTAAAGTCCTAATGGAAGGAGATTCTCCTTCCAAACAATAGTGTACACCTTCCTCCTATCACCTCCTCCCATCTTCCATCCACCCAGAAGTCTTCAGTAAAGGTAAGTGTAATGTTATTATTATTTATTTTAAGTGCATGTACTTGATTTCTGATTGTTTTCATTATGTAAATCTTTATATAATTTAAAAAAATATATTTTATTTTAATATTTTATTTCCATTATTTCTTATGGGGAAAATGGTTTCGATTTTCGTGAATTTTGACCTTCAGCAGGTTCTCTGGAACAGATTAATCACGAAACATGGGGGTCTACTGTACATATATAACAAACCTCATTAAACCATCATTACTATCTTGGCAAACAGAAAGGCAATCAAGGAAGCTGTTGTTGCAAAAGGTGCAAGTATGTTTTCAAAACATAGATCACAAATAATTGAAGAGGTGGAGAAACTGTTGTTGGTGTGGATAAATGAAAAACAATTATTAGAAGATAGTGTGTCTCAGTCTATAATATGTGAAAAGGCAAGGCAGTTGCATGATGATCTCATTAAGAAAATGCCTCAAAATAGTGATGATATTGATGAATTTAACCCTTTCAGGGTTGGTACCGTATTACTACGGCTTGCACGCCAGGGTTGGTGCCATACTTGTATGCATAAATTCTAGCACCATCAAATCTAGCAAGAGAAAACTGGTAGACCTACATATGAAAGAATGGGTCTATGTGGTCAGTGTGCACAGTATAAAAAAAATCCTGCAGCACACAGTGCATAATGAGAAAAAGAAAAACTTTGACCGTGTTTTTGATTTAAAACGGCGACTTTACAGTGTATTTTCATATGCTATTTATGGTTGTATTCTAATTTTCCTGGTCTCATTCTTTAGAATAGAAGACATATTATGGAAATTGAGATGATTTTTATTGGTTTCATGAAGAAAAGTACCTTGAAATTGAGCTCAAAGTAGCAGAAATGTTTGATTTTTGCCAAAGTTCAAAAGTAAATAAATCAAGCCATGCACCCAATACACGTCAACTGGTGAGTCTAATATTCTTTCACAAGTGTGCTGATATTATTTATACCATTTCTTCACCATTTCTACGCTAATTCAGTAGTCTGCATAACAGTAAATCTTCTATTTTTTGTGAGAATAAAAATTCAAAGTGGAAAGCAAAAGAAAAGTAACAGAGGCCTGGGGACATGACTAATGAATAGACGAAATGTTATTTTAGTGCCAGGAATGTCTGTCTTGTTTATTCTGAACCCTGTTTGGAAATTGGCATCTTTTGAAATTTGTGTGAAATTGGCAAAATTGCTAATTTCGGACCACTTTATTGGATAGTTGAAGTTGGTAAATGGGTGGTTTCTTGTACTCAGTTGATAGAAAAACTGGAGTTCTAACAAAATAGTTATGATTTTTGTGACTGATGCAATAGAATTGGCCGAAAATAGGGCTCAAAGTGGGCAAAATCGCCGACGCGTAAATGTCGGCAAGAGGTGAGACCACTAACTTTGCTAAAGCATAATTCCATAAGTTTTCTATCATTTCATAAGAAAAAATAATTTTTTTTTTTCGACCCTGTAAGGGTTAAGGGTTAACCCTTTCAGGGTCCATTCCGTAGATCTACATTTTCACGTTCAGTGTCCAAACCGTAGATCTACACCAAAGTTCTAGCAGCATCAAATTTAGCGCGAAAACGTTCACAGGCCTACATGTGAGAGAATGGGTCTGCATGGTGGGTGTGCGCCATAAACAAAAATTTTAGGCGCCCGCATAGTATTGTGGGAACGCCGGCTCAGTTACCTTTGTTCACCATGCCTTGTCGCAAGGCAGCTCTCACTCCAAGGAAAATTGGGACTCTCCTCTTCCTATCTGATAGTTCTGACACTGCTGGAAGTGAAAATGAAGACGAATTCTTTGGCTTTGATCAATTAGTGACCGAAAGGAATGACCAGGATATCGATAATAGCGCAGAAAACCCTGAAGATCCTCAATCTTCTACCTCTGGTGTGGGCACTCCTCAGTCACGGTCAGTTGTGCCTAATCGCAAGAGAAAACTAGTATTTTCGCATGGCCAGGCCTCTGACTTCAGTAATGATGATGATAGTGACGTGGATTGTGATTTTATTGCTCTTGACGATCATTTGAGTAGTGATAGTGAGGAATCATATTCACCAGTGAAGTGTACCCTATGTAGTGCCCAGGGGATGGAGTACATCCCGGAGTACATCCCGTGGCCCTACACCAGGAATAGACAGTGAAAGTGAGGATGATGTGGCTACACTTGGCATGGATAGACCACAGGCATCAGTAGGTGGTGGTAGTGGTGATGGTAGGGCCACGGCCATGTGTGACTCACCAGCCCAGGCTGGGACCCACACTGCTGACTCCTCAGTTCAAGGACAAAGCAGAGCGTCAGCCACCAGCCCACCACAACTACCCGCACAACCAGTCTATGATGTCCAGTATCCACCAGCAAACCACATCTGGGATTGGCAGCAAAATCCCAATTTTGTTCCCAAGCCCCACCACTTTGATGACTCTCAAAGTGGAATTCTACCTACTTGTCCCCTTGGAACCATGGCCAATGAACTGGAATATTTTGAAATATTCTTTGACCAGCCCTTGATGGAAACTATTGTCAGGGAAAGCAACAAGTATTTTGAGTACACCATGGCAAATACAATCATATCACCACAATCAAGATTACACCGGTGGAAAGAGACGACTGTTGCAGAAATGTATTTGCTTTTTGCAACAATAATGCTTATGCCTCATGTCTATAAGCATAATATAAAAGCATACTGGTCCACAGATCGGCTAATTTCTACCCCGGTCTTCAGTGAAATCATCCCAGTGAACAGGTTTATCTTACTGTTAGGTATGTTGCACTTCTCTGACAAAACCAGGCCTGACAGAAGTGACAGGGTATACAAGATTAGAAATGTTTTTATGTATTTCAAACAAAAGTTCAACATGTACTTTTATCCATTCAAGAATCTTGTAATTGACAGTCTTTGATTTTGTTCAAAGGTAGGCTGTCATTCAAGCAATATATACCGAGCAAGAGGAAACGCTTTGGAATAAAACTGTTTGTACTCTGTGACTGTGACAGTGGCCTGGTATTGGATATTGTTGTATACACTAGATGTAAAACATTGAAAGATACCAAGATGCTATTGGGTATCTCAGGTGATATAGTGAGAAGCATGATGGCACCTTATCTTGGTAAGGGGCATACATTATACATGTATACTGATAACTGATACACAAGCCCTTTACTCAGTGATTTCTTGCCAGTGAACAAGACAGATGTGTGTGGAACATTGGGTTCTAATCGTAAAAATATGCCCAAGTTCAATGCAGGTGCTCATGGTGATGACATGCAGGTGTTTACTGCCAATGACATCATGGCATTCCTGTGGCATGACAAACGAGATGTCACATTGTTGACAATCATTCACCATAACGAAATGCAAGACAGTGGCAAAGTTGATCGAGTGACTAATGAACATATTCAAAAACCAGTGACAGTGATTGATTATGCACAAAACATGCGTTTGGTTGACAAATATGACATGCAGATTGGCTTTGTTGATTGTGTTCGTAAGAGTTACAAGTGGTACATGAAACTTTTCTTCCATCTCATGGGCATTTCAATGCTCAATGCATATAATATGTACCAAATAAAGACTGGCAACAGACCACCGTATGGTGAATTTTGTTTGTCTGTTGTCAGACAACTCATAATGACGTTCCAGGTAACAACACCTGCTATACAACAAGGTCCTCGAATTCCTCAGAATATACCCAAGCGTTTGAGGAGGGAAGGTGATCATTTCATAATACAGCTTCCTTCAACTAAGAAGAAATTTGCTCAGAAGAGATGCATTGTCTGTGCACAAACAAAACGACGGCAACAAAGACGCAAAGACACTCATAATTTGCGAGGAATGTAAGGTACCTCTGTGCATGGTGCCTTGTTTCAAGGACTTCCACAAGCTCCAGCAGTTCTAAAACCATGTCCAATGATTGTAAATATATAAATATATGATAGAACATTAGTATTATACAAGATTTGTGCATGTTTATTGTAATAAACAAATGTGGTAAACAATAATATGATAACTTTAGTGTGGTTATTGTGTTCAATACAGTGAGTTTATATATATACATTATATACACTATTGGTCTCTCAGGCCCCAAATGTTAGTAGGAAAAGAAAAAAATTAGAAAAGAAAAGAAAAAACTAAAAAAAAGCGTTAAATAAAGTAATGCGCGTATGTGGAAATCGTCTATGTTGCCGCCACCCGGTCATTTTGGGTAAACTTCTCGGCACTGTATCTCTTTAAGTACTGATCAGAATTTTTTCTTTTTGTGTTATTACCTTCACAAAAATATTCTCTTTAATTCTGTAAGAAAAAATAATTTTTTTTTTCAAATTTCTTGGACACTGGAGCACCACTTCAGATTTTGGCCTTGGACCTTGAAAGTGTTAAGGCCAGCAAAGGCTGGTTTGAGAGATTTAAGAATCGTAGTGGCATACACAGTGTGGTAAGGCATGATGAGGCTTCCAGTTCAGACAAAAAAGCGGCTGAAAAATATGTGCAGGACTTTAAGGATGTGTACATAGACACTGAAAACTTAAAACCTGAATAAGTGTTTAATTGTGATGAAACAGGCCTGTTTTGGAAGAAAATGCCAAACAGGATCTACATTACTCAGGAGGAAAAGGCGCTCCCAGGACATAAGCCTATGAAAGACAGGCTGACATTAATGTTGTGTAGTAATGCTAGTGGTGATTGCAAAGTGAAGCTTTTATTGGTGTATCATTCTGAAACTCCCAGAGTATTCAGGAAAAACAATATCATCAAAGGTAATTTGTGTGCTGTGGAGATCAGACAGTAAGGCATGGGTCACTAGGGTATTTTTCTTGGACTGGTTTTATGATGTGTTTTGCTCCACTGTGAAAAATTATCTCCTGGAAAAGAAATTGTCACTCAAGTGCCTCCTGATAATGGACAGTGCTAATGCTCATCCTCACGACTTGCAAGAGCAAATTGCAGGGGAGTTTAGCTTCATTAAAGTGAAGTTTTTGCCTCCTAATACAACTGCTCTAGCCCATGGACCAGCAGGTCATTTCAAACTTCAAAAAACTCTACACAAAAGCAGTGTTTCAAAAGCACTTTGAAGTGACCTCAGACACTGAATTGACCCTAAGAGAGTTTTGGAAAGATCACTTCAATATGCTCAGTTGCATAAACCTTATAGGTAAGGCTTAGGAGGGGTTGACTTGCAGGACTTTGAACTCTGCTTGGAGGAAACTGTGGCCACAATGTGTACAAGAGAGGGATTTTGAAGGGTTTGGGGCTAACCCTCAGGAGCCTATGCCAGTTGTGGAAGCTATTGTGTCATTGGGGAAGTTCATGGGGTTGGAGGTTTGTGGCAGGGATGTGGTGCAGAACGACGATGAAGAACTAACCACTGCAGAGCTGAAAGAGCTTGAGGTGCAACAGCATCAGATCACAGCTCAGGAATGTGCTTCAGAGCAGGAGGAAGAGAGACGGAGGAAGTTGCCTTCGTCAAGGATTAAGGAAATGTGTACAATGTTTACAAATGCAATTCAATTCAAGTTTATTCTCTATAAGGGTTACAATGTGGGGTTTACAGGTTTTGGGTATTGTATGGTTTACATGTTATAAAATACTAATTACAGAGGGGGCCACTAGGACACCTAGCATGGCTAGGCATTTCGGGCAGACTTACCTGGAGTTTACCTGGAGAGAGTTCCGGGGGTCAGCGCCCCCGCGGCCCGGTCTGTGACCAGGCCTCATGGTGGATCAGAGCCTGATCAACCAGGCTGTTACTGCTGGCTGCACACAAACCAACGTACGAGCCACAGCCCGGCTGGTCAGGAACCGACTTTAGGTGCTTGTCCAGTGCCAGCTTGAAGACTGCCAGGGGTCTGTTGGTAATCCCCCTTATGTATGCTGGGAATGCAGTTGAACAGTGTCGGGTCCCTGACTTATTGTATGGTCTCTTAATCTGCTAGTGACACCCCTGCTTTTCATTGGGGGATGTTGCATCGTCTGCCAAGTCTTTTGCTTTCGTAGTGAGTGATTTTCGTGTGCAAGTTTGGTACTAGTCCCTCTAGGATTTTCCATGTGTATATAATCATGTATCTCTCCCGCCTGCGTTCCAGGGAATACAGGATAAGGAACCTCAAGCGCTCCCAGTAATTGAGGTGTTTTATCTCCGTTATGCGTGCCGTGAAGGTTCTATGTACATTTTCTAGGTCAGCAATTTCACCTGCCTTGAAAGGTGCTGTTAGTGTGCAGCAATATTCCAGCCTAGATAGAACAAGTGACCTGAAGAGTGTCATCATGGGCTTGGCCTCCCTAGTTTTGAAGGTTCTCATTATCCATCCTGTCATTTTTCTAGCAGATGCGATTGATACAATGTTATGGTCCTTGAAGGTGAGATCCTCCGACATGATCACTCCCAGGTCTTTGACGTTGGTGTTTCGCTCTATTTTGTGGCCAGAATTTGTTTTGTACTCTGATGAAGATTTAATTTCCTCATGTTTACCATATCTGAGTAATTGAAATTTCTCATCGTTGAACTTCATATTGTTTTCTGCAGCCCACTGAAAGATTTGGTTGATGTCCGCCTGGAGCCTTGCAGTGTCTGCAATGGAAGACACTGTCATGCAGATTCGGATGTCATCTGCAAAGGAAGACACGGTGTTGTGGCTGACATCCTTGTCTATGTCAGATAAGTAAGTAAGTAAGTAAGTAAGTTTATTCAGGTATACACAAATACAGTTACATAGAATTATCATACATAGCAGCATATGTGTAGAGAACCTAGGATAACCCAAAAAAGTCAGACAGAGTGACTTATTTCCATTGGGGTCCTTTTACCTTATTATTATAATATAAAGGTTATAATATTTTCTTATTATGAGGATGAGGAACAAGATGGGAGCGAATACTGTGCCTTGTGGAACAGAGCTTTTCACCGTAGCTGCCTCAGACTTTACTCTGTTGATGACTACTCTCTGTGTTCTGTTAGTGAGGAAATTATAGATCCATCGACCGACTTTTCCTGTTATTCCTTTAGCACGCATTTTATGCACTATTACGCCATGGTCACACTTGTCGAAGGCTTTTGCAAAGTCTGTATATATTACATCTGCATTCTATTTGTCTTCTAGTGCATTTAGGACCTTGTCGTAGTGATCCAATAGTTGAGACAGACAGGAGCGACCTGTTCTAAACCCATGTTGCCCTGGGTTGTGTAACTGATGGGTTTCTAGATGGGTGGTGATCTTGCTTCTTAGGACCCTTTCAAAGATTTTTATGATTTGGGATGTTAGTGCTATCGGTCTGTAGTTCTTTGCTGTTGCTTTACTGCCCCCTTTGTGGAGTGGGGCTATGTCTGTTGTTTTTAGTAACTGTGGGACGACCCCTGTGTCCATGCTCCCTCTCCATAGGATGGAAAAGGCTCGTGATAGGGGCTTCTTGCAGTTCTTGATGAACACGGAGTTCCACGAGTCTGGCCCTGGGGCAGAGTGCATGGGCATGTCATTTATCGCCAGTTCGAAGTCATTTGGCGTCAGGATAACATCGGATAGGCTTGTGTTAACTAAATTCTGTTGCTCTCTCATAAAAAATTCATTTTGATCTTCGACTCTCAGTCTGGTTAGCAGAGTCTGGTTAGCGGCTTGCTAAAAACTGAGTCATATTGGGACTTGAGTAGCTCACTCATTTCCTTGCTGTCATCTGTGTAGGACCCATCTTGTTTAAGTAGGGGCCCAATACTGGACGTTGTTCTCGACTTTGATTTGGCATAGGAGAAGAAATACTTTGGGTTTCTTTCGATTTCATTTATGGCTTTTAGTTCTTCCCGCGATTCCTGACTCCTGTAAGATTCCTTTAGCTTAAGATCGATGCTTGCTATTTCTCTGACCAGTGTCTCCCTACGCATTTCAGATATATTGACCTCTTCTAACCGCTCTGTTATTCTTTTCCATCGTCTGTAAAGGGAGCGCATGTCTCTTTCTGTTTGTGCATACATCGAGTGCCACCAAGTTAATTTGTTCTAGGCATAAGTTGGGGTCTGTGTTGCTTAGTATATCTTCCCAGCTTATATAGGTTAGGACTTGGTTTACTTGGTCCCACTTTATGTTTTTGTTATTGAAGTTGAATTTGGTGAATGCTCCCTCATGACTAATCTCATTATGTCGGTCTGGGGCTCTGCGCATACATGTCTGAACCTCAATTATGTTGTGATCTGAGTATATTGTTTTTGATATGGTGACATTTCTTATCAGATCATCATTGTTAGTGAAGATGAGGTCTAGTGTATTCTCCAGTCTAGTAGGCTCTATTATTTGCTGGTTTAAATTGAATTTTGTGCAGAGATTTAAAAGCTCGTGAGTGTGAGTTTTCATCAGAGCTGCCTCCTGGTGTTATTACTGCAACAATATTATTTGCTATATTCCTCCATTTTAGGTGCCATAAGTTGAAATCCCCCAGGAGCAAGATGCTGGGTGCAGGAGCTGGAAGATTTTCCAGACAGTGGTCAATTTTTAACAGCTGTTCCTGGAATTGCTGGGATGTTGCATCCGGAGGCTTGTAGACTACCACAATGACTAGGTTTTGGTTCTCGACCTTTACTGCTAAAACTTCCACTACATCATTTGAGGCATTAAGCAGTTCTGAAAAAACAAGTGACTCTGCAATGTACAGGCCAACCCCCCCTTTTGCCTGTTCACTCTGTCACATTTTGGTTCTCGACCTTTACTGCTAAAACTTCCACTACATCATTTGAGGCATTAAGCAGTTCTGTGCAAACAAGTGACTCTGCAATGTACAGGCCAACCCCCCCCCCCCCTTTTGCCTGTTCACTCTGTCACATTCTTAACATTACAGATTATGGTATTAAGGCTAAGTGACTACATCATAATTTGTGAGTTTAACAATGTGAATGTTTTTGTTCTGGCACAATACAAAGTGTCTATATTGGAGTATCATAGGCAAACTTATGACTAGTTAGGATTTATTATTTTAAGATTAAGATTAGTATTTCTGGGTTTATAGTCAGTGGGTGAGTGAGTGTAATTGTGAACCACCAGGTGGTTATCATGTACAGGTCGACCAACACTAATCCGGCATCATTGGGACCTGTAGTGTGCTGGATTAGTGAGTTTGCCGGATTACAGAGTGGTTAGGTTAGAATACACTTAATTAACCTATAAGTAGAGAGAGACTTTCTGCTACATCTTCCTCATTTTCATCACTGCTTTCTCCTGCAATGGCTTGCTGCTGTGGATTTACAACCATCTGCACAATTTCTGAGCCAGTATAATGATGAAATTTGAATCAGTATAATGATGAAATTTGAAATTATGCTAGCTGAAATTAGTGCCGGATTACTGATGAACCGGATAACTGAGTGCCGGGTTAGTGATGGCCAACCTGTAGTTAGTTGACGGGGTGTATCAGGGAGATAAGATGTTTTCTAACTGTAGTTTTGAAAGTGATGAATGTGTCTGCAGTTCTAGAGTTTTCATGTAGGGTGTTCCAGATTTTAGGTCCTTTGAAATACATTGAATTTTTGTAAAGGTTTAGTCGAACACGGGGAATGTCATAGAGATGTTTGTGTCTGGTGTTATGCCTGTGGATCCTGTCACAACTATCAAGAAAGCATTTTAGGTCAAAGGTGCAAGCATTTATGGATGAAATTTATCCTGTCACAGCTGTTGCAAGCCATATTGGCAACTTGTACAATGACACTCTTGTGTCCCATTTTAAGGAAATCCTTAGGGCACGTGAGAAACAGAGCTCTCTGGTTAGATATTTTGTGCGACAGGGGTCCAGTGACTCTCAAGCTGGTCCTAGTGGCATTAAAAAAACAAGAAGGGAGGTAACCCCATCAATGGACTTGGTACCTGAAGTCTTTATGGAAGGGGATTCCCCTTCCAACAATAGAAAACCTGAATCTCACCTGCTGCTGGCACTTCACTCATCAACAACTCCATAATAAAGGTAAGAGGCATTGTATTTTTGTTTATTTTGCATGTACCATTGGTTTCTGTGTAGGGAAATGTTTATTTCATGTAAAAAAAATTATTTTGTTTAATACTTTTGGGTGTCTGGAATGGATTAATTCTATTTACATTATTTCTTATCGGGAAAATTAATTCGACTAACGGCTAATTCGACTAAAGGCCAGCTCTCTGGAATGGATTAAAGCCATTGGTCAAGGGTCCATTGTATTTGCTACATTCCTCCATTTTAGGTGTCTTAGGTTGAAATTCCCCAGGAGCAAGATGTCTGGGGGGGGAGGGGAACTGGAAGATTTTCCAGACAATGGTCGATTTTCAAAAGCTGTTCCTGGAATTGTTTGGAGGATGCATCTGGAGGCTTGTATACAACCACAATGACAAGGTTTTGGTTCTCAATCTTTACTGAGAAAGCACCAACAACATTACAGTGGACCCCCGCATAGCGACCTTAATCCGTGCAAGAGGGCTGGCTGTTATGCGAAATGTTCGGTATGCGAATAAATTTTCCCCATAAGAAATAATGGAAATCAAATTAATCCATGCAAGACACCCAAAAGTATGAAAAAAAAATTTTTACCACATGAAATGTTAATTTTAATACACACAAACTGAAAAAGGCATGCACAATTACATGACACTTACTTTTATTGAAGATCTGGTGATGATTGATGGGATGGGAGGAGGGGAGAGAGAGTGTTAGTGTTTAGAAGGGGAATCCCCTTCCATTAAGACTTGAGGTGTCGAGTCCTTTTCTGGGGTTACTTCCCTTCTTTTAATGCCACTAGGACCAGCTTCAGAGTCACTGGACTTCTTTCGCACAACATATCTGTCCATAGTGGCCTGTACCTCTCGTTCCTTTATGACTTCCCTAAAGTGTTTCACAACATTGTCAGTGTACAGGTTGCCAACACAGCTTGCAATAGCTGTGTGAGGGTGATTTTCATCAAAAAAGGTTTGCACTTCAAGCCATTTTGCACACATTTCCTTAATCTTTGTAGTAAGCAATTCCTTCAATTTCTCTCTCCCCTCCTTTGAACCAGTTTCCTCAGGTCTGGCCTCTTGCTCTTGAAGTTGATCTATCAGCTCATCAGTGGTTAGTTCTTCATTGTCCTCCTCCACCAACTCTTCCACATCCTCCCCACTAACCTCCAACCCCAAGGACTTCCCCAATGCCACAATTGATTCCTCAGCTGGCATACTCCTCTCAGGGTTAGCCTCAAACCCTTCAAAATCCCTTTTGTCTACACATTCTGGCCACAGTTTCTTCCAAGCAGAGTTCAAGGTCTTCTTAGTCACTCCCTCCCAAGCCTTACCTATAAGGTTTATACAATTGAGGATATTAAAGTGATCTCTCCAAAAGTCTCTTAGAGTCAGTTGAGTTTCTGAGGTCACTACAAAGCACCTTTCAAACAGAGCTTTTGTGTACAGTTTTTTGAAGTTTGCAATAACCTGCTGGTCCATGGGCTGCAGGAGAGGAGTGGTATTAGGAGGCAAAAACTTCACCTTAATGAATTTCATGTCTCCATAAAGTCGCTCTGCCACGTCTGTAGGATGACCAGGGGCATTGTCTAACACCAGGAGGCACTTAAGTTCTAATTTCTTTTCAGTTAGGTAATCTTTCACATTGGGGGCAAATGCATGGTGTAACCAGTCATAGAAAAAGTCCCTAGTGACCCATGCCTTACTGTTTGCCCTCCACAGCACACACAAATTTTCCTTGAGGACATTCTTTTGCCTGAACGGTCTGGGAGTTTCAGAGTGATACACTAATAAAGGCTTCACTTTGCAATCACCAGTAGCATTGGAACACATCAACAAAGTAAGCCTGTCTTTCATAGGCTTATGTCCTGGGAGTGCCTTTTCCTCCTGAGTAATGTAGGTCCTGCTTGGCATTTTCTTCCAAAACAGGCCTGTTTCATCACAATTAAACACTTGTTCAGGTTTCAGTCCTTCACTGTCTATGCACTCCTTGAATTCCTGCACATATTTTTCAGCCGCTTTGTGGTCCGAACTGGCAGCCTCACCATGCCTTATCACACTATGTATGCCACTACGCTTCTTAAATCTCTCAAACCAACCTTTGCTGGCCTTAAATTCACTCACATCATAACTAGTTGCAGGCCTTTTTTTAATTAAATCCTCATGCAACTTCCTAGCCTTTTCGCTTATGATCGCTTGAGAAACGCTATCTCCTGCTAGCTGTTTTTCATTTATCCACACCAATAAGAGTCTCTCAACATCTTCCATCACTTGCGATCTCTGTTTCGAAAACACAGTTAAACCTTTGGCAAGAACAGCTTCCTTGATTGCCTTTCTGTTGCCCACAATAGTAGAGATGGTTGATTTGGGTTTCTTGTACAACCTGACCAGGTCGGCGATACGCACTCCACTTTCATACTTATCAATGATCTCTTTCTTCATCTCTATTGGAATTCTAACCCTTATTGCTGTAGGGTTGGAACTAGAAGCTTTCTTGGGGCCCATGGTCACTTATTTTCCAGATAAAGCACCGAAAACACTGTAATAATACGAAATATTCCGATTGTATGCTTGGATGTTACCGCGGAGGCTGGCTGGTAAACAATGCCACCGGCGGAACATATGAGGCTGGCTCAGGCCGCACATTGGACGCGTCTCGGACGAAGGGCGCTGAGCGGGTTTTTGGGCAGTATGCGAGGCAAAATTTTAGCGATCAAAGCGTCCGGTATGCGGATTGTACGTTATGCAAGGCGTCCGGTATGCAGGGGTCCACTGTATTTAAGGTGTTTAGTAGTTCTGAGCACATCAGTGACTCTGACATACAGGCCAAGCCCCCTTTGTTTCCTATTCAGTTTGTCACATCTGTATAGGTTATAACCTTGGATCTATATTTCGTTGTCAAAGTGTTCCTTTATGTGGGTCCCTGTGAAAACAATGAACATTGCAATTGACTTTGTATGCAGTCCACTGATAAAAGGTATTTTGTTGTTCGTTGCTGGCTTTAGACCCTGTGTATTTGCAAAGATTAATATCGCCATTTTGATATGGAGTAGGGGGGGCTTTATTTCCTGGCACCAATATCTGTTGTTTTGGAGTGGAGGCCATTGACTGTGACTCTGGTCCAGGGTGATTTGAGCTGGTGTACAAGTTCTGTCATTTCCTGGTAGTTTTTTTTTCTTCCTAGCTCTAAAAAAAACCTCTCTCTCTGGAGTGGTTGTGGCCACCCAAGTTTTTCCCATTGTCTGAATCTTCTGTATCTTCTTGTCCCCTTTAGGTGGTGTGCCTGACAATGTAAGTTATAACATTGTCTTTCCTGACCTGAAGAGCGGCACACTACAGGGTGGAAAAACTTACAGGAAGAAAGGTTGCAGTCTCCTGCTGTCATGTGGGCATGACATTGGTTCATATGTCAGTTTGCATGTGGCCAGCAGTAATATCCTGGTTGATCAGTCCCTTATCCACCAGGAGGCCTAGTCACAGACCAGTCCATGGGGGTGTTCATCCCTGAAACTCTCTCCAGACAGTAATCTCCAGACAAATTTTGCAACCCTTGGTAACAAGGGTGATCCGAGTTATTCCATAATAAACTGCATGCCCTCAAACCTTGTTTGGGTTTCTGGTCTTATCATTGCTGTTGTGTTTGGGAAACTACATTCTCCTTCCTCCATATTGGACACACCAGTCTTACTCATGGGTATCTCATGAAGAAAAGCTCAGCTCCGCTCTGTGAGGATTGTCAAGTGCCATTGTCAGTTCACCATCTCTTAACAAACTGTCCTGTTTATCAGTGGGCATGCAGAATATACCTCAAGTGTCATCACTGCCTAATGCACTTACTTTATCTGGCCACCTTGCCAGCAGCTTCACCTCTGACTCAAACTCCCTCTTCCCTCTTTGGCTTTTTGTCAGCAACTGCTGTTATTACACCAACTTTGATTACGCTTTACCTTTAGTGCTCCCCACCATCCTCATTAACTCTGCTTCTTGTATACAGTAGGGCCCCACTTATATGGCAGGTTAGTTTCCAATCTACCGCTGTAAAGCAGAAATTGCTGTAAAGTGGAACACCCTTTTTTTCCACATACATGTATATGCATATAAATACTAGATAACAAGTTTACAGTTTTAGTTAGTTTAATATGTTTATTATGCACCCATACCCATCCTGTGGGTGGTAGTCAAAAGATTACAGAGGTACATAATTGGTCCAGGGACTGGACTCCAAAGTTTTGATAGCTGAGCAAGTTACAGAGGTAATGAACTCACAATTTACAAAGGTAATGAACTCACAATTTACAAAGGTAATGAACTCACAATTTACAAAGGTAATTAACTCCAGGTAGGTCTGGTCACAATCATTACAAGTTACAAAGGTATTTACAGATTACAGAGGTATGTAATGGGTCCAGGGACTGGGCCCCCAAAGTTTTGATAGCTGAACTAGGTACAAAGGTAATGAGCTCACAAGTTACAAAGGTAATGAATTCTGTAAGAATGGTTACTTACGTTTATACATGGCTACAATCATGAACAAATTATAGTGTAATGAGCAATTCACACTTCCACACCCGGTCACAACTGTAATGAGTTATTGGTGCAAATGTTGATTGTTGAGACACATACACACACACACACACACACACTCGTGGAGGAGGCACGCGGTTTGAGCTCGTGTTTTGGTGGTAATTTCTGACTGTGCCATAAGGAATAGAGTGTGGGATATAGGCGTGTGCACGCCTAAGAGTGCATATAATCACTTAAGCCCCGAAAAAAGGAAATATAAGTGATCACAGAAAAGAAAACAAAGGAAATAGTGGCTGAGTGTTTAGTGAGGGCCGTTGGAAGGGTGAACAGTTGTGTCAGGCCTAAATAGTGTTGCCATAATAACGCAGTGGGGTATTTGAAGAATAAGTGCGACTCAAGACCAGGGAGATAAGAGATATGTATAGATGTGTCAGTAAATTCAGTGAGTGAGTGAAAAAATTAGAAGAGTTAGAGACTACAGTGCATACAGGAAGTTAGTGGAAAAATTACTGAGAAGCATCAAACATCTTCAACTTCTGGGAGACAGGACAGACCCGCAACGTTACTGCACTGCCAGCCGCAAGTAATATTCACCTAGTTTGAGTTGCATGGGGTCAATAGTACCTGTCTCTAGCTGGAATTGGGGGTCACTCTCCTTGAGCTATCAGAATTAGAATAAGAAGCATTTACTGGCATTTAATAGAATTTAGAGGTAGTGGCATATAGGTGAAGCCTAGTGTATTTATTTTTGAATGTAATTTTAAACGAATAAGACAGTACAGTGGGAACAAAGAGATCAGGTACATATGCAATACATATGTAGTACATACGTGGGAAATAAGGACTGTTTACTTAAACATATGCACGCACACTTGGTGAGAACAGGAATCTGCTGTTAGACACTTGAATAGCTGTAGCATGCACACACACACACACACACACACACACACACACACACACACACACACACACACACACACACACACACACATACAGGATTTCACACCTTCCTGTGAAGTGACCCTATAACCCTTCCTTTCCCCCCCTCCTCTCTCTCTCTCTCTCTCTCTCTCTCTCTCTCCCTTTCTCTCATCCTCTCTCTCTTCCTCTCTTTCTCTCTCTCTTCCTCTCTCCCTCTCCCTCTCTCTCTTCCTCTCTTCCTCTCTTACTCTCTCTCTTCCTCTTCTTTTCTATCTCTCTCTCTTCCCTTGTCACTCACCCCTCTCTCTTACCTTTTCCCTCTCTCTCACTTTCTCCCCCTTTTTTCCCTTCTTTTCCCCTCCTTCTAGGCTCCCCTTCTCTCTCTCCCTCTCTCTCACTCTCTCCCCCTTTTTCTTTTTCTCTTTCTCTCTTTCACTAAAAAAAAAAAAATGGTTGGGACTCGCAGGAATCAGGGATCAGATGACAATGGTACTGGTAGGGAGGAATGGATGGAGGAGCAGTGGAAAAGGATAGAGCAAGAATGGGAGAGAAAATTAGGAGAGTTTTCTGAAAAATGGAGAAAGAGCTCTCTGTGAAATGGGAAAAGAGGTTGGAGAAGGAGACGAAGAATTGGGAGGCACAAGTCAAAACTGCAGTAGCCAGGGTAAAGGTCCTAGAATTTGAGGTAAATAGGCTGAAGCAAGTTTCAGGAGTAGTGACCAGAGAAGACACAGCATACGAAGCTGAGAGGATGAACAGGAAAGAAGGAGATATGAATTATGCTAAGGTCATATCAGCCTGCAAAGAAGGGCCAGGGAGTGGAAGGGAAGAGCAGATGGGTGCAGATGGAGAGGGAGATGGGTCGAATGCTGAGGCACAACTATGCTACCAAGAGCCACTGGAAAAATCAAGGGAGAAAATGACCACATACAGACAGGAACCAGAGTCACAGAGGGAGAGGCAATGGGAGGAGGAAAGGGCAAAATCAGTGATTATCCATGGGCTTCAGGAGAGAGAGGAAAGAACACACACTGAAAGACGGCAGGAAGAAAGAAAGGAGATTGAGAAAATCATCACGGAAATAGGGGGAGAAGACATGGATGAGATTGTAAATTTTCAGAGAATAGGGGGGTACTTGAAGGGGAGAAACCGACCGATCAAGCTGATTCTCAGGACAGAAACAGTGCGGAACAGGATCCTCCAAGAGAAACCACGATTGAAAAGCTCGGAAGAGTACAAGAAGGTGTTCCTAGACAGAGACAGAACACAGAGAGAGAGACAGCAGCTGAGGGAGAGGACAAAAAAGCGAAAGGAGATAGGAAAGGAGACAAGGATGGAACCAGCAGAGGTCAGTCAGAGCAGAACAGAGCAGCAAGGGCAAGCACACACACAACTATCCTCAGAACCCCACAACCTATCACACCATCCCAACACACAATACAATCCATACCCACAGCTTCGACCCAACCCCCAACCATAGAATCCCACAGTATACTACCAGGTCTCCCACCCCCACAGGCCCCCCAAACCACAGTGTTGGAAAGGAAACTGAAGGTATGGTACACAAACGCTGATGGAATAACAAACAAGTGGGAGGAGTGGCACGAAAGAGTCAAAGAGGTATCACCAGACATCATAGCGATCACAGAAACCAAGCTTACAGGTATGATAACAGATGCCATCTTTCCAGTGGGATACCAGATCCTGAGAAAAGACAGAAGGAACAGGGGGAGTGGAGGAGTGGCATTGCTGATCAAACACCGATGGAATTTTGATGAGCTGGAGAGAGGAGACAGCGGAGAAGAAAGTGATTACATAGCGGGAACGCTTCACTCTGGAGGTCCCAAGGTGATAATTGCAGTGATGTATAACCCACCACAGAACAGCAGGAGGCCAAGGCAAGAGTATGACGAGAGCAATAGAGCGATGGTTGACACACTGGCTGCAGTGGCCAGAAGAGCTCATGCATGCAGGGCAATGCTCCTGATCATGGGCGACTTTAACCACAAGGAGATTGAATGGGAGAACTTGGAGCCACATGGGGGCCAAGATACATGGAGGGCTAAGATGATGGAGGTGGTACTGGAAAACTTCATGTACCAACATGTAAGGGACACTACAAGAGAGAGAGGAGATGATGAACCAGCAAGACTGGACTTAGTATTCACCTTGAGTAGTGCAGATATTGAGGACATCACATATGAAAGACCCCTTGGGGCCAGCGATCATGTGGTTTTGAGCTTCGAATACACAGTAGAGCTACAAGTGGAGGGGGAAGCAGGAAGGCCAGGACAAATGAAACCAAACTACAGGAAAGGGGACTACACAGGAATGAGGAACTTCCTGAATGAGGTTCAGTGGGACAGAGAACTGGCAGGGAAGCCAGTTAATGAGATGATGGAATATGTAGCAACAATGTGCAAGGAGGCTGAGGAGAGGTTTGTACCCAAGGGTAACAGGAATAATGAAAAAGCCAGGATGAGCCCATGGTTCACCCAAAGATGCAAGGAGGCAAAAACCAAGTGTGCTAGGGAATGGAAGAAATATAGAAGGCAAAGGACCCAGGAGAATAAGGAGAGCAGTCGTAGAGCCAGAAACGAATATGCACAGATAAGAAGGGAGGCCCAATTAATATGAAAACAACATAGCAGCAAAAGCCAAATCTGACCCGAAGCTGTTATACAGCCACATCAGGAAGAAAACAACCGTCAAGGACCAGGTAATCAGGCTAAGGAAGGAAGGAGGAGAGACAACAAGAAATGACCGTGAAGTATGTGAGGAACTCAACAAGAGATTCAAAGAAGTGTTCACAGAGGAGACAGAAGGGGCTCCAGAAAGACAGAGAGGTGGGGTACACCACCATGTGCTGGACACAGTACACACAACCGAGGAAGAAGTGAAGAGACTTCTGAGTGAGCTAGATACCTCAAAGGCAATGGGGCCAGATAACATCTCTCCATGGGTCCTGAGAGAGGGAGCAGAGGCGCTATGTGTACCCCTAACAACAATATTCAATAAATCTATCGAAACAGGGTGATTGCCCGAGGCATGGAAGACAGCAAATGTGGTCCCACTCTTTAAAAAAGGAGACAGACTTGAAGCACTAAACTACAGACCAGTGTCACTGACATGTATAGCATGCAAAATCATGGAAAAGATTGTCAGGAGAAGAATGGTTGAACGTCTAGAAAGGAATGATCTCATCACCAGCAGCCAACATGGTTTCAGAGATGGGAAATCCTGTGTCACAAACCTACTGGAGTTCTATGACATGGTGACAGCAGTAAGACAAGAGAGAGAAGGGTGGGTGGATTGCATTTTCTTGGACTGCAAGAAGGCGTTTGACACAGTACCACACAAGAGATTAGTGCAAAAACTGGAGGACCAAGCAGGGATAACAGGGAAGGCACTGCAATGGATCAGGGAATACTTGTCAGGAAGACTGCAGCGAGTAATGGTACGTGGCGAGGTGTCAGAGTGGGCACCTGTGACCAGCGGGGTCCCACAGGGGTCAGTCCTAGGACCAGTGCTGTTTCTGGTATTTGTGAACGACATGACGGAAGGAATAAACTCCGAGGTGTCCCTGTTTGCAGATGATGTGAAGTTGATGAGAAGAATTCATTCGATCGAAGACCAGGCAGAAATACAAAGGGATCTGGACAGGCTGCAGACCTGGTCCAGCAACTGGCTCCTGGAGTTCAATCCCACCAAGTGCAAAGTCATGAGGACTGGGGAAGGGCAAAGAAGACCGCAGACGGAGTACAGTCTAGGGGGCCAGAGACTACAAACATCACTCAAGGAAAAAGATCTTGGGGTGAGTATAACACCAGGCACATCTCCTGAAGCACACATCAACCAAATAACTGCTGCAGCATATGGGTGCCTGGCAAACCTCAGAACAGCATTCCGACATCTTAATAAGGAATCATTCAGGACCCTGTACACTGTACGTTAGGCCCATACTGGAGTATGCGGCACCAGTTTGGAACCCACACCTAGCCAAGCACGTAAAGAAACTAGAGAAAGTGCAAAGGTTTGCAACAAGACTAGTCCCAGAGTTAAGAGGTATGTCCTATGAGGAGAGGTTAAGGGAAATCAACCTGACGACACTGGAGGACAGGAGAGATAGGGGGGACATGATAACGACTTACAAAATACTGAGAGGAATTGACAAGGTGGACAAAGACAGGATGTTCCAGAGGCTGGACACAGCAACACGGGGACACAGTTGGAAGCTGAAGACACAGATGAATCAAAGGGATGTTAGGAAGTATTTCTTCAGCCACAGAGTAGTCAGGAAGTGGAATAGTTTGGGAAGTGATGTAGTGGAGGCAGGATCCATACATAGCTTTAAGCAGAGGTACGATAAAGCTCATGGTTCAGGGAGAGTGACCTAGTAGCGACCAGTGAAGAGGCAGGGCCAGGAGCTTGGACTCGACCCCTGCAACCTCAACTAGGTGAGTACAACTAGGTGAGTACACACACACACACACACACACACACACAGTGGAGGAAACCAAATTAAATGAGGGGATACACAGGGATATGCAGTGGGAGAATGAAAGGGTGAGGTCAGTCTTTGTGTATGGGCTCCAGGAAGTCGAAGGGGAAACATATGAAGCAAGAAAACAAGGGGAAAAAAAAGCAATTGAAAGCATCATGAAAGCAATAGGAGAAGACGATATGACCCAGCTGGAAAATTTTCGGAGAATAGGGGGGTTTGTAAAAAAAAGAACCCAGCCAGTGAGAGTGACCTTCAAGGCAGAAGCGACTCGGACCAGGATACTGCAAGAGAAAGCACGATTAAGGGACATGACGGCATACAGGAGGGTGTATCTCGACCGCGACAGAACACAAGAAGAAAGGAAGAAACTGAGAGAGATGGTACAAAGGCGAAAGGAGGAAAGAGAGGGGATGGAGAAGACAGACAGGAGATCCCAGACCCAGGAAGAAGATCTAATACAGCCTCCCTCACAACTTTCTATAGAAGCCTCCCAACCAGGTCAACCCCAGTGCAACCAAACACTCTAAATCAAAACACCCATGCCACATCCAATGCCCCCACCCACTACATTACAAACTTCACCCCACAGCAACAACCCATAGTTCCTTACCAGGTCTCCCACTTCCCCAACCCCAATATACTTCCCAGACCACAGTCTTAGAAAAGAAGTTGAAGGTGTGGTATACAAATGCAGATGGAATAACAAACAAGTATGAGGAGTGGCACGAAAGAATCAAAGAGACATCCCCAGACATAATAGCACTCACAGAAACAAAACTCACCAGAATAATAACAGATTCAATCTTTCCATCCGGATATCAAATCTTCAGGAAAGACAGAGGGAGGAGAGGGGGAGGAGGAGTTGCACTGCTCATTAAAAACCAGTGGGGTTTTGAGAAAATGGAAGGAATGGATGGCATGGGCGAAAGGGACTACTTAGTAGGAACAATCCAGTCTGAGGGACATAAGGTGATAATTGCAGTAATGTACAACCCACCACAGAACTGCAGGAGGCCAAGAGAAGAATACGATGAGAGCAACAGAGCAATGATCAACACACTAGCCGAGGTGGCCAGGAGAGCACACATGGGGGGAGCAAAGTTACTAGTTATGGGTGATTTCAATCACAAGGAGATTGACTGGGAAAACCTGGAGCCCCATGGGGGTCCCGAAACATGGAGAGCCAAGATGATGGATGTGGTACTGGAGAACCTCATGCATCAACATGTTAGAGACACTACCAGAGAGAGAGAGGAGAGGATGAACCAGCAAGGTTGGACCTTGTATTCACCATGAGTAGTTCGGACATCGAGGGTATCATGTATGAAAGGCCCCTGGGAGCTAGTGATCATGTGGTTCTGTGCTTCGACTACATAGTTGAGCTCCAAGTGGAGAGAGTAGCAGGAATAGGCTGGGAAAAACCAAACTACAAAAGGGGGAACTACTCAGGCATGAGGAACTTCCTTCAAGACATTCAGTGGGAGAGGGAACTGACAGGAAAACCAGTACAAGAAATGATGGACTATGTAGCAACAAAATGCAAGGAGGCAGAGGAGAGGTTTGTTCCCAAGGGAAACAGAAATAATGGGAAGAACAGAACGAGTCCTTGGTTCACCCAAAGGTGTAGGGAGGCAAAAACTAGGTGTACTAGAGAATGGAAAAGGTACAGAAGACAGAGAACTCAGGAAAATAAAGAAATCAGCCGAAGAGCCAGAAACGAATATGCACAGATAAGAAGGGAGGCTCAGAGACAATATGAAAATGACATAGCATCAAAAGTAAAGACTGACCCGAAGCTGTTGTACAGCCACATCAGGAGGAAAACAACAGTCAAGGACCAGGTAATCAGACTGAGGAAGGGTGATGGGGAATTCACAAGAAACGACCGAGAGGTATGTCAGGAGCTCAACACAAGATTTAAAGAGGTATTTACAGTGGAAACCAGTAGGACTCCAAGAAATCAGAACAGGGGGGCACACCAGCAAGTGCTGGATGAGGTACATATAACCAAGGAGGAGGTGAAGAAGCTGCTATGCGAACTTGACACCTCAAAGGCGGTGGGACCAGACAACATCTCTCCATGGGTCCTTAAAGAGGGAGCAGAGATATTGTGTGAGCCATTAACAAAGATCTTCAACACATCATTTGAAACTGGGCAACTCCCTGAGGTATGGAAAATGGCAAATGTAGTCCCAATTTTTAAAAAGGGAGACAGACATGAGGCACTAAACTACAGACCTGTATCTCTAACGTGTATAGTATGCAAGGTCATGGAGAAGATCATAGATCATCAGGAGGAGAGTGGTGGGGCACCTGGAAAGAAACAAGTGTATAATTGACAACCAGCACGGTTTCAGGGAAGGAAAATCCTGTGTCACAAACCTACTAGAGTTTTATGACAAGGTGACAGAAGTAAGACAAGAGAGAGAGGGGTGGATCGACTGCGTATTTTTGGACTGCAAGAAGGCTTTCGACACAGTTCCTCACAAGAGGTTACTGCAAAAGCTAGAGGACCAGGCACACATAACAGGAAAGGCACTGCAATGGATCAGAGAATATCTGACAGGGAGGAAACAATGAGTCATGGTACGCGACGAGGTGTCAGAGTGGGCGCCTGTGACAAGCGGGGTTCCACAGGGGTCAGTCCTAGGACCTGTGCTGTTCTTGGTATATGTGAACGACATAACGGAAGGGATAGACTCAGAAGTGTCCTTGTTTGCAGACGATGTGAAGTTAATGAGAAGAATCGAATCGGACGAGGATCAGGCAGGACTACAAAGAGATCTGGACAGGCTACAAGCCTGGTCCAGCAACTGGCTCCTTGAATTTAACCCTGCCAAATGCAAAGTCATGAAGATTGGGGAAGGGCAAAGAAGACCGCAGACACAATATAGTTTAGATGGCCAAAGACTGCAAACCTCACTAAAGGAAAAAGATCTGGGGGTGAGTATAACACCGAGCATATCTCCTGAGGCGCACATCAATCAGATAACTGCTGCAGCATACGGGCGCCTGGCAAACCTACGGATAGCGTTCCGATACCTCAGTAAGGATTCGTTTAAGACTCTGTACACCATCTACGTCAGGCCCATACTGGAGTATGCAGCACCAGTTTGGAATCCACACCTAGTCAAGCACGTCAAGAAATTAGAGAAAGTGCAAAGGTTTGCAACAAGACTAGTCCCAGAGCTACGGGGATTGTCCTATGAAGAAAGGTTGAGGGAAATCGGCCTGACGACACTGGAGGCCAGGAGGGTCAGGGGAGACATGATAACGACATATAAAATACTGCGCGGAATAGACGAGGTGGACAAAGACGGGATGTTCCAGAGATGGGACACAGACACAAGAGGTCACAATTGGAAGTTGAAGACTCAGATGAATCAAAGGGATGTTAGGAAGTATTTCTTCAGTCATAGAGTAGTCAGGCCATGGAATAGCCTAGAAAGTGATGTGGTGGAGGCAGGAACCATACATAGTTTTAAGGCGAGGTATGATAGAGCTCATGGGGCAGGGAGAGAGAGGACCTAGTAGCAATCAGCGAAGAGGCGGGGCCAGGAGCTGTGACTCGACCCCTGCAACCACAAATAGGTGAGTACAAATAGGTGAGTACACACACCACACACACACACACACACACACACACACACACACACACACACACACACACACACACACACACACACACACACACAGTTTAGTTTAATATCTTTATTATGCACCCCATACCCATCCTGTATATCCCTTACTAGCTGCTTGTGTAAAACATTCGAAAGAATGATTCTTAATCGTCTTATGCACAGAATTAAGGAATTCTTGTCACCCCGGTTGCATGGCTTCATGCATGGAAGGAGTGTGCATCATTGCATTACCACCTTTCTCACTCTGCACACTGACAGCTCATACACTATGTTCCTTGACCTTAAATCCGCTTTTGATGTAGCCAACCGACATGTAATCATTAGTGAACTTGCCAGAATGGATGTTGGAGGATGGCTTCTCCGCTGGATTAAAGGTTACCTGTCCAACAGAAAGTCGTCTGTGTTGTTCCAGGGACATAGAAGTGTAACTAAAGATTTTGAATTAGGAACCCCACAGGGAGGTGTGCTTAGTCCCACCCTTTTCAACATTTTGATTGTAATAAAGTTGGTAGAATTACCGACAATATGTAAAGTAAAAGGACACAAGTGCAACTAATGTGACATTTATTGTGGCAACGTTTCGCTCTCCAGGAGCTTTATCAAGCCATTACAAACAATACATGGACACAGAGGGTATATAAAGGCTCAGAGTGAGGTGAATACTAGTGAGGTACCATTTCGATGTTCACTAGTAGTAGTAGTAGTAGTGGTGGTAGTGACAAAAGTAATACAATATGGTAGAGCAAATAATTTGTACATGAGTAAAAGGATATAAAAGCTATTACTTGGGTAACATAAAAATAGGTTGGACAAATATAAACTGGAATGAGGCAGCTTGTTTCAGTGTTCACTCTCTGTGCTTTGTGTAGTATAACAGGAGAGACTATGTGATGGCAGGGTTTACTGTTTTCAGGATGATTCTTGCTAAGACTTCGGAGATGGTGAAGCTGCCGTTGTTTTGTTTAATTGTATTTGAAACAGCGATCAGTGCTGATTCGAGGCACTTGCGTCTGCGGAAATTAGTTTCTTTGATCACTAATTGGGCGTCTCTGAATTTCATGAGATGATTGGAGGAATTTCGGTGTTGTACACAGGCGTTGTTCAGGTTATCGTTCCTACATGCGTAAAATGTGTTCATTGAGGCGGGTGTCGAGGTTTCTGGCTGTTTCACCTACGTAAATCTTGTCACAGCCTCCACAGGGTATAGTGTAAACTCCTGCATTGACTGGTTCGTGGTGCTTGGATTTTGTCCTGGTTATATCCTTTATTGAAGTGCTAGAAGTGATGGCGACTCTGGTGTTAGCTTGTGAAAGTGCTTTTGAGACGTTCAGTGCAACCTGACTGTTGGGAAGAATTATAACTTTGCTGGGAGTGGTGTTGATGCGTGGAGAATTTATGATCTGAAGAGCTCTTTTCTTGCAGTCTTTGATGAAAAAAGGAGGAAAATGTAACTCTGTGAATGTTTGGTGAATGTATGTACACTCCTCGTCAAGAAACTCAGGACTACAAATTCGGTATGCTCTTAGGAAAAACCCGATGATGATGCCTCTTTTGGTCTTGGTATCTTGACTGGAATAGAAGTGTGTGAGATCATTTTTATTGGTGGGTTTCCGATAAACTTGAAATCTTAGGTTGTTGTCTACTTTGTGAATGAGGACGTCGAGGAAAGGTAGCTTGTCATAGGACTCTTCTTCTAGTGTAAACTGGATCGCCGGTTCAACTGCGTTGAGCCTTGCCTGAAGATCCCGTACATCAAAACGTTTTGGAGTTATTATGAGGACATCGTCCACGTAACGTAACCAAGTGACGCTTGAAGGGATGATGTTGGCAAAGTGTTCGGACTCTAGGTGTTCCATGTATAAGTTGGCTAGGACGGCACTGATGGGGGACCCCATTCCCATGCCGTAGGTTTGTTTGTAGAGCTTGTTATTGAAAGAAAAACAGTTGAAATTAACACAGAGTTCAATTAAGTCAACAAAATCTCCGGGAGGTAGAGGAAGATTAAGGTCCTGATTGACTTTACGTCGTAGAACCTCGATGGCTTTTTTGGTAGGTACTTTTGTGAAGAGGGAAGTCACATCCAAACTGCTTAGTTTCTTGTTACGGATGGAGAGGTTACGGATGCGGTTGAGAAGGTCACCTGAGTGTTTAAGATGAGCGGGGCTGATGGTCCCCAGAAGGCAGGAAAGATGTTTGGCAAGAACTCCGGCTAGTTTGTGTGGAGCACTGCCTATTCCTGACGTGATTGGTCTGAGAGGAATATTGTGATTAATGCCTTACTTAATGCCATGCCTAGCCAGCCCCATCATTATATGGCTAGTTTTGCTGATGACATAATGATTCACACCACCGGATTCTCCAACACCCAAAACATTCTTAATCATGTACTAGCCTCGTGTCAGGACCTAGGGTTAATAATCTCAGGGGATAAAACAAAGATACTCAACAGACGTCCTCCTCGGCAGAGAGGCACAGTTCGTCAGATCCAGTTGCATGATGGGTCTCTTCTAGAATATGTAAGCAGATACAGGTATCTAGGCTTTGAGGTTCCACTACTTGGACCTGTTGTAACGAGACTTTGTCGCCAATACAAAGAAAGGCTGAGAGCACTTAGAGTTGTGGCAGGTTTTCATCCCAGGTATGGTGCTAATGTTAAAATTGTGAAAATGATGTATCTTGCTTATATTAGATCATTGGTTGATTATGCGGCGCCACTACTTGCACTCGTGTCTGACTGGAAGCTTGGAGGGCTGGAAAAACTGCAAAACGAAGCAATGAGGATCATCCTAGGATGCCCTCGTACTGCCAAAATTTTAAATATGCGGAAAGAACTTAATATTCCAAGCATTAGAGATCGTGTTACTGAAAGAAATATCCATATTGGGGTCAATATGCTTAGGCTAGCCCATTCAAACCCCTGCACAGAAGCCCTCCAAACTTTCCTCAGCACTGGTGAACATCCTTCCAGATGGATCGAAAAAACTGGAACCGACCTCCGCATGAACCAGCTACATGATCTATATCAAGTTAGACAACAGAGACATTTCCCTGCTCCATGGGATATTACCCCATTCCAAACTACCATTCCTCCATTTCCCCCCAAAACTCTAATTAAATCACAACCAAAGCTTCGTCTTGAAGCCAAACATGATGCCTTAAGCTGTATTGATAACTTAGTCACACAGAACACTCTTTCACAAATTATTTACGTCGATGGTTCTGTTCACCAGTCCACTGGTGCAGCTGGTAGTGCTGCTGTTGTCACACAGAGTGATGGCTCTCATAAAGAAATTGGAGCACGCATCAATAACTGGGCCTCTACCCTTCAAACAGAACTGTTTGCCATACTCCTTGCACTCAAATGTGTCCATGTATCTAAGGTTGACACTTTAATTGTAACTGATTCTCTGTCATCCATAAATGCTCTCAACTCAATAAGTATAAATTGTGGCATGCTTGTGTCAGAAGCCAGACATAGGTATGGTAAGATTGTGGACAGTGGAGTCAGAGTGCACATGCTCTGGATTCCATCTCACATTGGTCTTCAGATGCATGATAGAACTGATAAATTGGCTAAGCTGTATGCTTTCAAAGAGGGGGTAGATTACAATCTTGGGTTGTCAGTTAGCAGTTTGAGAACAATAATACGAAAAGAACTTCAAATGAACTTTATTGACTTAAGACTTAGGGAGATTGACACAAGTCAGTCCATCTATCATCATTCCATCATGCAGGAGGAGCCACACGTCTATGGTGCATCCAACAAGATAAGCAGACTCTTGGATGTCACTACTGCCCGGCTCCAGCTGGGTTACAAGTATCTATGGCAGGTTAAATCACCACTACCAGATGTAGACCAAACGAAATGTAAAGTTTGCCAAATGGACTATTGTCACACCTTGCGTCATTATGTACTGGAGTGTGATCAAATTAATGAATTTAGAAACAACTCGCTCAGAAATGTTCAAGAAATGGCAAAGTATTTTATCCACAGTGGTATATTGCAGACCATTCTGGAGAAATACCCTGACTTTGCTAGCTGTAAATAATGCATTACCATGTGTGTTCTCACCTATTTGTACTCACCTATTTGTGGTTGCAGGGGTCGAGTCCTAGCTCCTGGCCCCGCCTCTTCACCGGTTGCTACTAGGCCCTCTCTCTCCCCGCTCCATGAGCTTTATCAAACCTCGTCTTAAAACTGTGTATGGTTCCTGCCTCCACTACGTCATTTTCTAGGCTATTCCACTGCCTTACAACTCTATGACTGAAGAAATACTTCCTACTATCTCTCTGACTCATTTGTGTCTTCAACTTCCAATTGTGGCCTCTTGTTTCTGTGTCCCCTCCCTGGAACATCCTGTCTTTGTCCACCTTGTCTATTCCACGCAGTATTTTATATGTCATTATCATGTCTCCCCTGACCCTCCTGTCCTCCAGTGTGGTCAGGCCGATTTCCCTTAATCTTTCCTCATAGGACATTCCCCTTAGCTCTGGAACTAACCTTGTCGCAAACCTTTGTACTTTCTCTAGTTTCTTGACGTGCTTTATCAAGTGCGGGTTCCAAACAGGTGCTGCATACTCCAGTATGGGCCTGACATACACGGTGTACAGTGTCTTGAATGATTCCTTACTAAGGTATCGGAATGCTGTTCTCAGGTTTGCCAGGCGCCCATATGCTGCAGCAGTTATCTGATTGATGTGTGCTTCCGGAGACATGCTCGGTGTTATACTCACCCCAAGATCTTTCTCCTTGAGTGAGGTTTGCAGTCTTTGGCCACCTAGCCTATACTCTGTCTGTGGTCTTCTGTGCCCCTCCCCCATCTTCATGACTTTGCATTTGGCAGGATTAAATTCGAGAAGCCATTTGCTGGACCAGGTGTCCAGTCTGTCCAGGTCTCTTTGAAGTCCTGCCTGGTCCTCATCAGATTTAATTCTCCTCATTAACTTCACATCATCTGCAAACAGGGACACTTCTGAGTCTAACCCTTCCGTCATGTCGTTCACATATACCAAAAATAGCACTGGTCCTAGGACCGACCCCTGTGGGACCCCGCTCGTCACAGGTGCCCACTGTGATACATCATTACGTACCATGACTCGTTGTTGCCTCCCTGTCAGGTATTCTCTGATCCATTGCAGTGCCCTTCCTGTTATATGCGCCTGATGCTCTAGCTTCTGCACTAATCTCTTGTGAGGAACTGTGTCAAAGGCCTTCTTGCAGTCCAAGAAGATGCAATCAACCCACCCCTCTCTCTCTTGTCTTACTTCTGTTATTTTATCATAAAACTCCAGAAGGTTTGTGACACAGGATTTGCCTTCCGTGAATCCGTGCTGGTTGGCATTTATACTCCTGTTCCGTTCCAGGTGCTCCACCACTCTCCTCCTGATAATCTTCTCCATAATTTTGCATACTATACACGTCAATGACACAGGTCTATAGTTTAGTGCCTCTTTTCTGTCTCCTTTTTTAAAAATGGGAACTACATTTGCCGTCTTCCATACCTCAGGTAGTTGCCCAGTTTCCAGGGATGTGTTGAAGATTGTGGTAAGTGGCACGCACAACATATCTGCTCCCTCTCTAAGGACCCACGGGGAGATGTTGTCTGGTCCCATTGCCTTTGAGGTATCGATGTCCCTTAGCAGTTTCTTCACCTCCTCCTCATCTGTATGTATGTCGTCCAACACTTGTTGGTGTATTCCTTGCTGGTGTCCCCGTCTGGTCTGTCCCCCCAGAGTCCTTCCTGTCTCTACTGTAAATACTTCCTTAAATCTCTTGTTTAGCTCCTCACATACCTCTTGATCGTTTCTTGTGAGTTCTCCACCTTCTTTCCTCAGCCTTATCACCTGGTCCTTGACTGTTGTCTTCCTCCTAATGTGGCTATACAGCAGTTTCGGGTCAGATTTGACTTTCGATGCTATGTCGTTTTCATACTGTCGCTGGGCCTCCCTCCTTATCTGTGCATACTCGTTTCTGGCTCTTCTACTAATCTCCTTGTTTTCCTGGGTCCTATGCCTCCTGTACCTTTTCCATTCTCTGTTGCACTTAGTTTTTGCCTCCCTACACCTTCGGGTAAACCAAGGACTCGTTTTGGTCTTCCTATTATTTCCGTTTCCCTTGGGAACAAAACTTTCCTCTGCCTCCTTGCACTTTGTTGCCACATATTCCATCATCTCGTTTACTGATTTTCCTACCATTTCTCTGTCCCACTGAACCTCCTGCAGGAAGTTTCTCATACCTGTGTAGTCCCCCCTTTTATAGTTTGGCCTGTCCCCTTCAGTTCCTGTTACCTTCTCCACTTGTAACTCTACTATATAGTCAAAACTCAGAACCACATGATCGCTAGCTCCAAGGGGCCTCTCATAAGTGATGTCCTCAATGTCTGAACTGCTCAGGGTGAACACAAGATCCAGTCTTGCTGGCTCATCCTCCCCTCTCTCTCTGGTTGTGTCCCTGACATGTTGATGCATGAGGTTTTCAAGTACCACATCCATCATCTTGGCTCTCCATGTTTCGGGACCCCCATGTGGCTCCAGGTTTTCCCAGTCGATCTCCCTGTGGTTGAAATCGCCCATTACCAGTAACTTTGCTCTGCTCGAGTGAGCTCTTCTTGCCACCTCAGCCAGTGTGTCCACCATCACCCTGTTGTTTTCTTCGTACTCCTCTCTTGGCCTCCTGCAGTTCTGTGGTGGGTTATACATCACTCCAATGACTACTTTATGTTCTCCGGACTGAATTGTACCTACAATGTAGTCTCTTTCTCCAATCATGTCCATGCCTTCCATTTCCTCAAATCCCCATCGGTGTTTTATGAGCAGTGCAACCCCTCCTCCCCCTCTACTCCTTCTATCTTTCCTCAGGATCTGATATCCTGTTGGGAAGATTGTGTCTGTTATTGTCTCAGCGAGTTTTGTTTCTGTGACTGCTATGATGTCTGGGGATTTTTCACTGATTCTTTCATTCCACTCCTCATGTTTATTCATTATTCCATCCGCGTTTGTGTACCAAACCTTTAGTTTCTTTTCTATCATTGTGGTCATGCAAGAATATTGGGGTTGGGGGAGCGAGAGCCTTGGTGGGGGCCTATATGGGGCTGTGGTGTAGGTGGGGTTTGTGTTGATGGGGGTGGGGTCAGAATGCCCATAAGGGACAGCTGTTGGGGTGAGGTTTGTGATATGGGGATTGGTGGCAGAGGGAACAGTGAGTGGGTTGTAGTATAGGTTGCTCAGTTGCGTTGGGAATGTCGCGGGTGGAGTCTTTTGGTGGGAGATTCTGTGGGGTGTGTTTGCCCTTCCTCCTGTGTCTGGGTCCTGCTCATTTTCATTGCTTCTCGTTCCTCCTTGCGTCTCTGTACCCTCTCTTTCAGTGTAGTCCTTTCTTCTTGTGTTCTGTCGCGGTCGAGGTATACTCTCTGGTACCCCTCTTTGTCCCTCAGTCTTGCTTTCTCTTGCAGAATCCTGGTTCGAACTGATTCTTCCTTGAAAGTTACTCTGACAGGCCGTATCCTTCCACTCGCAAACCACCCAATTCTCTGAAAATTTGTCACCTGGGTCATATTGCCCTCCCCTATTGTTTTCATGATGCCTTCAATCATTTTTTTCTCCTCCTGTTTTATTTCTTCAAAGTTGGCCCCCTTGGCTTCTTGGAGCCCGTACACAAAAACTGACCTCGCCCTTTCCTCCTCCCACTGAGTCTCCATCTGCGTCCTCTGAGGCATTTTATTTCCTTCCATTGACATGTTCTTGCCTTCAGTCCCTGTCATATCTGAAACTTCTATTCTCAGTGGACTGTCTTTCCTGACCAGCTGTCCCTTGCTACTGCAGTTGGCTGTTAGAATCTCTGCATATAGCATACCTTCATTGTCTTCGGACCTGTCGTTTGATCTTAGTGTGCTCGTCGTCTTTTCCCTGGCCCCACGTGGGTCTGATAGGGCCTTCATGTTCGGCATGTCTCCGTTGTTGCTTACCATCCCCTTGTCTGCGCCTGACTTTGAATTTCCTGATGTCACACCTGAATTGTCATTTGTCTCTCTAATCTGTTTCAGGCTTTGCAGTTTCTCTTCTAAGCACTGTATCCTAGCTTCTGCTGCTAAGACCTGTACTTCCCACTTCCTGCACTCTTCAGCTATCCGCTCCTCCATTTTCTTACCAAGCTCTACTATCTTCCTTCCCCACTCTTCCTCCCTTTTTTGGAGCTCTAGCTCCCAGTCTTTCCTCCCTGGTTCGTCCACCAGATCTCTGGGTTTCCGTCCTCTAAGGCCACCCATTTTTTTTTTTTTTTTTTTTTTTTTTTTTTTTTATTTTTTTTACTTTTTATTACCACAGACAGAAGGCTAGAGGAGGGAGAGGGTGTGGGGGAGAGAGAGAGAGGGTAGAAAGAGGGAGAGAGAGGAGAGAGAAAGGGTAGAAAGAGGGAGAGAGAGGAGAGAGTATGGGGGTGAGGGATAAGACCAAGGGGGAGGGAGAGAAATGTGAGGGGGGAGAGAAAGGGTAGAGAGAGGGAGAAAGAGAGGGAGAGGGAGAGGGAGAGAAAGAGAGAGAGAGGGAGAAAGGAGGGAAGAAGGCTATGAGAGAGAGAAATGCGAGGGAGGGAAAAGGTAAGAGGTCTGTGGGGGAGGCAGTCAAATTCCAAGGATCAGCTGTGTGTACTCACCTAGTTGTGGTTTCGGGGTCGAGACCCAGCTCCTGGCCCCGAGTGTGTATGTGTGTGCGCGCGTGTGTGTGTGTGTGAGCACGTCAGTTGTTTATATGTCCCAGAAATACAATTCACTTCTGTGTATCCGTAATACTAATGAGATACCACTAACACTGAGAGTAGTTCTAATTATAATACTAGCGTGTGTTAACAAGTCATTCTTTCACCCAGTTATGTACTACCTTTTACTACATGTGTAGAGGAGGGAGAGGGTGTGGGGGAGAGAGAGAAAGGGTAGAAAGAGGGAGAGAGAGGAGAGAGAAAGGGTAGAAAGAGGGAGAGAGAGGAGAGAGTATGGGGGTGAGGGATAAGACCAAGGGGGAGAGAGAGAAATGTGAGGGGGAGAGAAAGGGTAGAGAGAGGGAGAAAGAGAGGGAGAGGGAGAGAGAGAGAGGGAGAAAGGAGGGAAAGAGGGTATTGAGAGGGAGAAACGCGAGGGAGGGGAAAGGTAAGAGGTCTGTGGGGGAGGCGGTCAAATTCCAAGGATCAGCTGTGTGTACTCACCTAGTTGTGGTTTCAGGGGTCGAGACCCATCTCCTGGCCCCGAGTGTGTATGTGTGTGCGCGCGTGTGTGTGTGTGTGAGCACGTCAGTTGTTTATATGTCCCAG